>NC_086451.1:120702095-121044595 GCF_028390025.1 Pseudophryne corroboree | reverse complement strand
GTCCTGTTTATACAACATAAGGGTGGGTGGGAGGGTCCAAGGGCAATTCCATATTGCACTTCTTTTCTTTGTCTGCCCCATCATTGCAGGGGTGCTGCCATATATGGGGGGCTTTTCCTCTGCCCTATCAGTCCAGGGGTGTTTTCCCACTGCCATTTAAGTCCAGGGGTGCCTATTCTGTATAAGTCCAGAGGTGTTGCCTAGCTGCTGTATAAATACAGAGACGCTGCCATATAATTGCAAGGGTGCTGCTGTACTTGATTCTAGGTTTAAACGAAAACCTAGAGAAGAATATGAAACAAGCTTCAACATCACAACCAGATTTCTGAAAACATAGCCGAAAAGGTGGAAATGGAAATTCCAATTTTGATTAAGTGTTTTTCAATAAAGTGGGGAGAGACCACATTTGTTTCCTACGTCAGTCAGATTCAGAAGAGATAGAATCATAATCTAGCGGGATGTGACATGGTAGAACATCTACTTCATTTTCTCTGGCAACTGCCGGAGAAAACTAGAATTTCCAAACACACCTATGTCTCTATGTCTGCCATATAATTCCAGGGGTGCCCTATCTGAATCTGCTCATCTCTAGTAGATATATATTCTACTGTGCACTGTGTACCCAGCATTAGAGAGAGGTTCTTCTCAATTATTTCATGTTAGAGACTCAAATGAATGGCTCCAATTAGTCAACCTTAATTTTGATTTATTAATGATCCACATTTTGGGATTATTTACAAGATGTGCATTTGTTGTACATGGTTCTTTTCCTTTGTTTTGTAAAAGTTTTCTCGTTAATAATTGTACAATGTATGGGCTGCGTAGGGTTATCACAAGACTTTGCGGTGTTAGAAGAACAGAGTTTCAGTGATCTTGCATTGCCTCAGCTTTCCATTAAACTGCAGCACTAGATGAGCCAGTAGCTCCTGTGAGGTACAAACAGTTACTGAATGAGGGCCCAGTATGGAGTCTCATGGTGGTTTACAGCCAGGCAGCTGTCTGGATTGCCAGGCTGAGGCATGCTGGTGGCACAGAGGTTAGCATTGCTTCCTCCCACAGTCCTACTTGTAATATGAAATTAGTTTCGACTAGAGTGGTAAGCTCCACTAAAGCAGGGGCTGATAACAAAGAATTCACTGCACAGTCCTGTTTAGTACTGTACCGAACCCACCCGAACTCAACTTGCACAATCCAAGGCTTCTGTGGGGGCTCACAAAATAAAATATGAATAAAATAAACAAGACACACAGGTATGCTCACATGAATATAATTGGGACACATAAGTATGCTCACATGCGTGTAACTGGGAGCTGTGAAAAATTAAAATAAGGCATCTTAATAAATGAAGGGCCTAATTCAGACTTGATCGGTGCTGTGCATTTTTGCACAGAAGCGATCTGGTCTGAACTGCGTATGCGCCGGTGCTGCAGTTCACCGGCGCATGCCAGACAGCCAACGGCTGTCTCAGACCTGCGATTGCCTCTGCCTTATTGAGGCGGTCGCTGGGTGGGAGGGGGTGGGCCGGTGGCGTTTGGCCACTGTTTAGGAGGCACAGTCCGGGCAACGCAAGTGTGCATGGACCATTGGGGGGGGCGTGCCCTGGCGGCTGCGTGACATCACATGCAGCTGCTGCGACCTGGGTAGCGACAAATAGCTCTCTGCCAGCGCGCAGGAGCTGCGCTGATATGGAGCTACTCTTCAAGTACAAATGCATCGCCGCTGTGCGATGCTTTTGTACTTGTGCGACAGGATAGGGCCTGACATGCGGGGTGGACTAGCCCTGTGCTGGGCATCCCCCCGCATGTCAGGGAAACTGATCGTAGATGTGCTAAATTTAGCACATTGATGATCAGGTCTAAATCACCCGCTAAGTCTCCAGACTCTGTGGAGGGGAAAATATTCAATCTTGATCCTGTTGTATAAAACAGTATTTTTGCATCCCAGCATTAAATTTGAGATTATCGTAATCCCTGAAAATAGAGAAAGGGGTACAAATTCAGAGGCTTTGGCCCGTAGTTTTTTAGTTTGTCCAGTAGTGTTGTAATTATACAGTACATTTGCTTGGTTAAAGTCCTTTCTGTTCCACACCAAAATAGGAGTGGAGGTGAAAACCTGTGTGTTGATCCTGATTGTGTGTTCCTCTCTAATTTTTAAACACCTGGATGCAGCCACAATATGATCCTTGAGAAAGGCCTATTAACAGGCCGAAACGTCGACATTAAAAAACTACGGTGACATTTGACTGTTCCAAATTGATTGGTTTCTACACAGCGAGAGTGCATCCCCACTTAGTGGACATTTTCTATAAATAGTGGACCTCATGGTTTATTGGAAGTACCCGCTTTTATGTCTGTTTTGGAGGATGAGAGTGCAGGAGCACCCCTGGATATATATATATATATATATATATATAAAACATAAACAGATGTAGCCATACTCACCTTTGCTGCAAGATGGCTGTCTGCATGGAATGCAAGGCTTTGACTGTTGGCAGCCGGCAATCACTCCATTAGCTCCTTTAATTCCATTAGGAATCAAAGGAGCGAATGCCGGCTGCAAATAGTCACAGCCAGCGTGCCATGGCAACCGCTTGCACACAGCAGCCACTTAGCAACTGCTTGTACACCACGGCCAGCTTACACCGTATTCAGTATCCAGTATACACTGCAGCCGCAGGAGCGCCTGTTACATCACAATGCCATCGACACCCGGAAGCAGAGTGGGAGGAGACACTGCACGTCGAGACTCAGTTCTCTCTACTTAAGGTAAGCCTTACACACGTTGGGCTAGATGCATCATCGCTTGGAAAGCGATAAAATGTAGAGTGAAAAAGTACCAGCCAATCAGCTCCTAATTGCCATTTTTCAAACACAGCCTGTGACATGGCAGTTAGGAGCTGATTGGCTGGTATTTTTTTACTCCCCATTTTATCACTTTCCAAGCGATGATGCATCTAGCCCATTGTCTTTATGCACCTGATGAAAAGGCCAGCAGGTCATGAAACGTTGTGAATAAAGAGCACAGCTTGAACTTCTATGCACAAGACCGGAGGAGTGCCGCCTTTTCTTTACCATTGAGGATATCTGCATGATATACATATATATATATATATATATATATACAGGTTGAGTATCCCATATCCAAATATTCCGAAATACGGAATATTCCGAAATACGGACTTTTTTGAGTGAGAGTGAGATAGTGAAACCTTTGTTTTTTGATGGCTCAATGTACACAAACTTTGTTTAATACACAAAGTTATTAAAAATATTGTATTAAATGACCTTCAGGCTGAGTGTATAAGGTGTATATGAAACATAAATGAATTGTGTGAATGTAGACACACTTTGTTTCATGTACAAAGTTATAAAAAATATTGGCTTAAATAACTTTCAGGCTGTGTGTATAAGGTGTATATGAAACATAAATGCATTCTGTGCTTAGATTTAGGTCCCATCACCATGATATCTCATTATGGTATGCAATTATTCCAAAATACGGAAAAATCCGATATCCAAAATACCTCTGGTCCCAAGCATTTTGGATAAGGGATACTCAACCTGTATATATATCCCAGGTAATGGAGGCACTCGGGAGAAATAACTGACAACACCACCGCCGGTACAGTCAACGTTTCAGGGACCTCTCCCTTTTATCAAGACACAACCAGCCATAATACAGATCAAAGTATATATACACAAAAAACAACCTTACCAAACACCAATCAACGAGAAGGACCCGCAGATGCGACACATGCCCCTGGAATCAGCGTCGGGGCGGGGGGGAGGGGGCACTATCCCGCTGAGCACAGGTTGCCTGGCAACCTCCACCACCATGCCCTCCAGCCAATCACTGCAACCTGTAGCCGCTGACCTCACATGTGAGTCACCAGACACGTGAGTGCAGCTAGGCGGGGCGTCGTCGGACTGGCTCGTCGTTGTGTGGGGTCGCCTAGCAACCGCTCTAAACTGGAAGTAAACAAATAACCTAAACAAAACCAATATGTGCACAAGTAAATGCATATAGTGAACGTGGATACATACAAAAATATAAATAGCTATATCTGAACTGAGAATCTGTGGTCATCCTCCCCTCTTAGCTGTGGGATGAAAACTACATGAAAATGAATATAAACTATACGGACAGATCAATCTGGATCAGAAGAAGCTGTCTAAATAGCAAGCCATAATGTGGAACTAATTAGAATAATAAATTCCAATATGGGGACTAGTCTCCCAAGAATATCGAAGACTATACATCAGTGGCGTGCGGTGAGGTCAGTGGCTGGTGAGGCACTACAGCCATAATGTCCACCGAATCCTGCCGATGACCTCTACTGCCGCCGAGCCAATGCCCGCTACTGCCTCTGAGCCGATGCCCGCGGCCAATGGCTTACAAACTCGCACACCATCAACTGACCCAGCCCTCCTCAACTAATTTGCATCTCAGTCCAATGCCCGCTGCCTGCCTGCTCATCATACTTGTGATATACTGAATTGTACATTTTTATAGAAAAAAAAAATGAGTGTTTGGGACTGGGAAGGGAGTGGGAGGAGGACATGAATGCAATTTTGTTGTCCAGGGCTTCCATCAACTTAATGGAGAAGGGTCTGTGCAGGGTGCAGTTTGTACAGTGGGTGCTGCCGCTGACTCGGCTTCCAGACGAGTCGCAGGGGACAATGGTGGACAGTGTGTACCAGACCCACTTCCTGTGGGTGGAGGCCGGAGGGGTCCCGGATCAGTACGCAGGTGGCTGAGCAGCTCTGGTCTGGCATTATTACAGCGGAGACACGTGAAATTGCACCAATGAGTATCGCTTAAAGATTTTGTCCCTGCTGCAGAGGCATGAATGCCAGACCCTGCTGGACATCTCCTGTGGCACAGGGTGAGCTCAGTGGGGAAGCGTGACTTCTACCCAGGGGAGAGGATGGCTTCCCCGTCACTCCTACAGACTGAGATTCCATTCTCATCTGTACACACTAGTGATAGCCCGGTCCCATCCGTAACACACACAGCTGTCACATTTACACCACATAAGAGTGTCCCTTATTCACCTAGAGACACACAGTAGTGCTCCTTCTACACATTTGTGCATTGCAGGTACACAATCTGCCCGGTGATAAAGATTCACCAAATAGAGTATGACAATTATTTTGCACACATGCTGCCAATTTGTACCACCTAGCACACCCACCCTGCCACCCTGCCACAGTGTACCCCCTAGCACACCCACACTGCCACCCTGCCACAGTGTACCCCCTAGCAAACCCACACTGCCACCTTGCCACAGTGTACCCCCTAGCACACCCACACTGCCACAGTGTACCCCCTAGCACACCCACACTGCCACCCTGTCACACTGTACCCCTGACACACCCACTCCACCAGCCTGCCACCCTGACACACCCACACCGCCATCATATACCCCCTAACACCCCCAGCATGTAATCCCTGACACATCCACATTACCAGCTAATCAATACAGAAATTACCTGGATTCACACTCTTCTCCAGTTCTGTGGCCACATGTCCATAAAAAAAAAAAATCTCCGGCGCTGGGGGCTGGGGTTAGGGAACTATTGGCAGCGGCAGCGTTTCAACTTCTGTGCAGGCGGGAGGAAGGGTTCTGTACAAGGCAGCCACTGATAGCACGGTAGAGAAACTAGACGCTACCATGCTCGGTCCATTACTCTGGATTCTCGCGGCCGCGTAGAGAGCCTGTGCTGCTGCCGGATAGTGGTCATGTGATGCGGTGGTCCTTAGCACGAAGAGAAACTAGACGCTACCTAGCGTCTAGTTTCTCTTCGTGCTAAGGACCACCGCATCACATGACCACTATCCGGCAGCAGCACAGGCTCGCTAAGCGGCTGCGAGAATCCAGAGTAATGGACCGGTTGGCTTTCACTGTCTATCCCTCCCCGGCCCTGGGGGAGGGATGTGGGGGGGGGGGGGGGGATTCGACGCTGTACACAGAAGCATTGCCAGTGACGGCAGGATGCAGTCACTGTCAGTGCTATACAGCTGCTGCCCAATCACAGAGACATGGGCGTGCTTTCATATACGCTGAAAGCACGCCCCTGCTGCTCTGCGGCACTTGTACTGGTGCCGCATCCACTGTTCTTTTTCATGGCCTTTTCCAGTCCTCTGATTGGCTCCGCCCCCTAGCCGCCCCTGCTTCCGGACTTTTACAATGGCCAGCGTGCGGCACCGCTCTCGGTGCTGCAGAAATTCATTTTCAAGGTATTTACAGTATCAAATGATTAGAATAATAAAAAGAACATACTTATGACACAGAATATGTGTCATAAGTATCTTTTTTTTATTCTTTTCATCACATCATTAATGACAGGGGAGGCACTGCCTCCCCTGCCTCCCCTGACTGCACGTCCCTGCTTTACATACAGGCAAAAAAATCGCCTAAATCACTGAGGGCTAAAACCTGGAAATACTACTGACCGTAAATGTACCTCTATGTCAAATCACTACAGAAAGCAACTGAAGCTTAACGCTTCATTAAGGCCATGTGGATGCACCGTCTGCAATTTGTGTATCCACCATGCCTCTTTCTGTAACAGGGTTTTACCCCTGTCACCACCCCCTCACTCTATCTGGGACATGGTCTATTATCTTATATCCAGGGTTGGTTCTACATCTTGTGGTGCACAGTGTGAAAGTTTCCACTGGCGCCCCCCCACGGCAAAATAGGGGCGTGGCTTCATAGGGGAGGGTCATGGCCACAGTTATGCCCCCAGTAGCTGTGCCCCCAGATTTGCCCCAAGTAGTTGTTCCCCCCAGTTGATTTGCCCCAGTACATTTGCCCCCTGTAAGTGTGCCCCCCTGTAGATTTGCCCCCAGTAGCTGTGCCCCAGCAGCTGTGCCCCCTGTAGCAGTGCCCCCGTAGTAGCACCGCTTTGAAACCCTAAAAGAAAAAACACAATACTTACCAGCCTCGCTCCTGCGTCCGAACCGCTGTTGCCGCTGCTGCTGCTGTTTCCGGGCACCGGCTCCTCTCTATGGGAGAGACATCATGATGTCTCTCCCATAGCAGCGCCGCACTGACACTAGGGGTCAATTTTGACCTCTAGCGTGAGTCAGCGACGTCGGCTGCAGCGGGCGCACATGACGGTCGCTGCAGCCAGGGGCGGGGAAGGAGGGAGGATAATTAGTAGTGGCTCTTGCCACGGTGGCGGCACCCTCAGGGTAGCGGCACCCAGGGCAAAAAGCCTGCTTGCCTGTGGCAAGAGCCGCTACTGATTATATCGGATGGTCACCAGAGAGTGATTACAGCTCTTAAAGTGTCTGGCTACAGGCTGATCACTTCCTTTCCCCTCTAGGGCAGCATGGATGCTGGATCTGTGTAAGGCAATTCTTTCCTTGAATTGCCTTATGCTTTTTTCAACGTATAACAAACCACATGGGCACTTAATATAATATACAATAAATTTGCTAGTGCATGTCGGCATATTTGATCTTTCTTGATCGGGGGTGTTGGAATGTATCACCTATTTCCAGGCAACTACAGGTCGTACATCCTATGCATCTGTAGTTCCCTGGTTTGCGTGTAAGAAAGTGAAGTGGCTTTTCTGGACCTAAATTGGAAATATTGTTATGTACTACGATGTCCTTGACATTGCGTCCTTGTCTGTATGAGGCCATCAATGAGGTATTTTTCAATGTGGCCAATTCTTTATCCCTGGAAATCACAGCCCAAATCCCTTTGGCCCTACTGTATAGATGTTTGCTGGCAGTAGTGTAATCCTGTGTCCACACCATCCGAGACCACTCATCAGGACATATTTTGGTCATTAAGGCCTCTTGCTATGAAATCGCTGAGGTTTTGTCCATGGCTTTTTGGAGGGAATCTGTGGTGTATCCTCTGGCTTTGAATTTTTCTGCCATATTGAAGATCTGTGTGCGGGCATCAACTTTGTCATTGCAAATCCGCCTGATCCTCAGGAATTGGGAGAACGGGAGGCTCCACTTAGTGATTCCAGATGAAAGCTATTCGCTCTTAGCACCGTGATACGGTCCGTGGGCTTATAGTACATACTAGTATTAATACTGCAGTCAGTCCCAAGTGAAACAACAACATCTAAGTAGTGGACCTGTTCAAAACTATACTCAAAGGTGAATTTAATTGCAGAGTCCTTTGAATTAATTGATGTCATCATATCTTTAAATTCTGCCTCCGTGCCTGTCCAAATGATGAAGATATCATCTATATAGCGGCGGAACAGAAAAATATTCTCTGAGAAGCCCTCATCCCCAAAGAACAAGTTTTTCTCTACTTCGCTCATGAACACGTTAGCGAAACTGGGTGCCACACGTGTTCCCATGGCGCACCCAGTACGCTCACGATAAGATCTTATTATCAAAAAGGAAGTAATTCCTCCCTAATGTGAGACCTAATAAGGTAATGAAGAAGCTGATGTCCGGACCACAGTAATCCGGTTGATTCCAGAGGAATACTTCCATAGCCAGTAGACCCCTATCATGGGGAATATTAGTGTACAAGTTGATGACATCAACTGTACATAGTAAATAGCGAGTCAGTAAGGGTGATATGGACTGCAACGTTTGGATGAATGTGGTGGTATCCTTGAGGCACAGTGGTAGTTTCTGAATCAACGGCTGGAAATAAAAGTCCAAAAATTTTGATAAATTATAAAAGAGAGAGTCCCTGGCCGCGATAATAGGGCATCCCGGAGGGTTGACCGCATCTTTGTGAAGTTTAGTAATGGTGTAAAACACCGGAAGGATGGCCCACTGTTCACTCAACGCCTCTCTAGTGTTGGAAGAAATGATTCCGTCAACCACTGCCTTATGGAGGATCTCATTCAGTTCAACTTGGTACTGTGCAGTAGGGTCTTGCATAAGTCTTTCATACATGGTTGTGTTGTCCAATTATCTGTATGCTTCAATTTTGTAGGCGGTTAGGTCCTGCACCACAATTCCTCCACCTTTGTCTACCGGACGTATGGTGATATCCTTATAGTTACCTCATTGCTTCAAAGCCAGAAACTCCGTCTTCGAGAGGTTGTGCACACCTATATGTTGAGTAGGGGTACTTTCTTCAATATTTGTTTCCATACAATTAGTGAAAGTTTTAATGCTCTTGTTCAATGAAAGAGGATTGAAATTAGACTTCTTATGAATAGGAGTGGGTTCAGCTACAGTTGTGTTATTCGCAAAATGTTCTTTGAGCTTGACCAGACGATTCAATTTAAATAAATCAACCTTGTTTGTAAATACATCAGGCATACGAGTAGGGACAAAGGAAAGTCCCTTGTTTAGCACTTGAATTTCTGCAGTGCTTAACGCACTGGACGAAAGGTTAAACACTATGTTTTCTTGAGCGCAGATTTTGCTGGCTTCCTTTTTGTTTTGCCCCCCCCACCACCACCCTGCGTGTCCGGGCTCTTCTATCTGCTTGTTTTTGAGCGAGTTTTGACTCCTGCAGGTTGTTTCAGGGAAGCAGAAGTAGAAGCACATTCTGTATCGCTGGAATATAGTGCAGTACTGGATTGGTCCGTTTCAAGCGCAAACTTTTGGGATTTTCTTTGGAATCTGGGTTTTTTATATTGTGCTGGTGTTTTATTATAAACCCAACTGTATACCTGATTGAGGTCGTAGTCTCTGTTCAGTGACTCGCTTAAATTTCTTGAAATTAATAAGATCCACCTGGTATTTATCGATCTGTGCAGATAATATTTTCCAGCCAATCTAGCGGTGCTTCTGCCTCAATTTTCGCTAGATGGATGCTTTCAAAAGGTGGAATTTTTTTCTTTTGTAATTTCAAGCTATTCTGGATTCAGCCACTACCAGCAAGATCAAGTCAAAGGAACAGCGATTCAACACTGCTGCCCACTTTCTACAAAATTCAGGGTTATGCCGACCTATGGTCGGGACATTTCTTATTCAGAACCCTCTTGGGATCCTTTTATCCCTGAAATAATCAGATAAAGTAAGACCGTGAAGTAGGAAATCTACCTCTCATTTTTTTTTATTTGGTTAATGATGAAATGAAATGTATATATATTAGGGACGAGTGCGTTCGGTTCCCTGAGAACCAAACCCCCCCAAACTTCACGTCATGGGCCCGGATCCGAGCCCGGCCCGGGACTTCCCGCCAAACTCGGAAACCAGAGCGAGGCAAAACGTCCTCATTCCGCTGTTGAATTCTCGCGGGGTTTGGATTCCTTATAAGGAGCTGTGCGTCGCTGCCATTTTTACTCCAATCCTGGAGAGTGTAGCAGGAAAACGTGTCTCTCTCAGTGTCTGTCAGTGTCTGTCTGTGCGGGAAAGTGGTGTGGCAACCTGCTCTGTCTTATGTGTGTCATTCCAGTGCTGTGTTGTGCTGCATCAGTCCAGTGGTGGTTTCTTGCGCTGCATCAGTACAGTCACAGTGGTGATGTCCTCTGCTGCCATATGTCCAGTGCTGCTGTATAATTCCAGTCCAGTGGTGCTGTGTTGGGCTGCATCAGTCCAGTGGTGGTGTCCCTGTGCTGCTGTATAAGTCCAGTGGTACTGCCGTATAAGTCCAGTGGTACTGCCATATAATTCCAGTGATACTGCCTTATATGTCCAGTGATACTGCTGTACAAGTCCAGTGGTACTGCCATATAATTCCAGTGATACTGCCGTATTTGTCCAGTGGTATTGCCGTCTAAATCCAGTGTTACTGCCGTCTAAATACAGTCCAGTGATACTGCCGTATACGTCCAGTGGTACTGCCGTATAAGTCCAGTAATACTGCCGTATAAGACCAGTGGTACTGCTATATAAATCCAGTGGTACTGCTGTATAAATCCAGTCCAGTGGTACTTACTGCCATATATGTCCAGTGGTACTGCCGTATATGTCCAGTGGTACTGCCGTATATGTCCAGTGGTACTGCCGTATATTTCCAGTAGTACTGCTGTTTAAGTCAAGTAGTACTGCTGTATAAATCCAGTGATACTGCTGTATAAATCCAGTGATACTGCCGTATAAATCCAGTGATACTGCCGTATATGTCCAGTGATACTGCTGTATATGTCCAGTGATACTGCCGTATAAATCCAGTGATACTGCCGTATATGTCCAGTGATACTGCTGTATATGTCCAGTGATACTGCCGTATAAGTCCAGTCCAGTGGTGCTGCCATATAAGTTCAGTGGTGCTGTCCTGTGCTGTATATTATTTACTCCAAATAAAGGGGTTATTAATATTTAATACAAATAATTTTGGGTTTGCCCTGTGTAGTGTAGAGGTACGTGCTCATTTGCTGCATATTGTTATATAACTCCAGAAAAATAACGGAGAACAAAAATATGGAGGATAAAATAGGGAAAGATCAAGAACCACTTCCACCTACTGCTGCTGCTGCTCCTGCTGTTGTTGCTGCTGGGAGTCGATCGTCATCCCAGAGGGGACGTTGGAAGACCACTTGTACTACTTCAACTAAGCAAATGACTGTCCAACAGTCCTTTGCGAGGAAGATGAAATATGACAGCAGTCATCCTGTTGCAAAGCAGATAACTGAGGCCTTGACCACTATGTTGGTGTTAGATGTGCGTATAGTATCTGCCATTGGTGCAGTGGGACTGCAGTGCCACTCCTAGATGGGCCGGGTGTTTGTGCCACACACTTGTGTCGCTTAGCTTAGTCATACAGCTACCTTATTGCACCTCTTTTACTTCTTTGCATGATGTGTTGTTTGGGGACTAGTTTTTTTAAATGCCATCCTGTCTGCCACTGCAGTTCTACTCCAAGATGGGCCAGGTGTTTGTGCCGCCCACTTGTGTCGCTTAGTTTAGTCATACAGCTACCTCGGTACAACTTTTAGACCTAAAAACAAGATTGTGAGGTGTTCAGAATAGACTGGAAATGAGTGGAAATTAATGTTATTGAGGTTAATAATACCGTAGGATCAAATCTCCCCCAAATTCTCTGATTTTAGCAATTTTTATGTTGTTTTTTATTAAAAGCATCCAGATCCAAAACTAAAACCAAAACCCGAAAGGGTGGTTTTGGCAAAACCTATCCAGATCCAAAACACGAGCAGGGATCCAGATCCAAAACCAAAACACAAAAACACAAAAAGTACCCGCCGCACATTTGTAATAGATATATATTTGGTTTTTTTTTGTTTATGTAATTCTGTTCAAGACCGGTCATGTCTGGTGAGAAACATCACAATCCTCCATAACCCAATTGGATGATATTGTTGTCTGTTAAAACCATTTCCCTGCTGTTTCAGCAAACATGCCTGTCTGAGGCTAGTCATTTGTTTTGGCGGGTTTACTGGCTGTTTTATGGCATTTTTTTAATCCGCTACTTCAGAAATGCAGGTTTCTTAAGTGTTCTTTCTCAGCAGTTTTGTGTAGTTTTTAGCATAAGTAAATCGACGGATTGCAAAATGGGCGCCACACTTTAGCAGAACCGCTAGTATTTACAATTTGCTGCTAGTCTCAATCTGACAGGAGATGCTGCTTCAGTGCAGAAAGAGGTATATAGAAAAGTAGAGTGTTGCTGAACAGACAAGAGACAGAGTTGCAGGTGGTGCCTGTCGCTGCACAGAATGTTATCATCCCTTATCATTTGACATTAATGAAGTGGTAGTATTCGATTATACACTGAGTGGCCAAATTACAGTATTATGACCACAAGCCGATTTTTTGAAAGATACATATTTTACATATAATACTGACACAGGCAAAGGTATGCAGAGACTAATGAAGTGTATCAGTCATGACATAATGGGTAAACAATGCTATCGGATGGACTTTGAACATGGGGGGTAATTCAGACCTGATTATAACAGCAAATTTGTTAGCATTTGGGCAAAACCATGTGCACTGCAGGGGGGGGGAGGGGGGGGGGCAGATATAACATGTGCAGAGAGAGTGAGATTTGGGTGGGTTGTGTTCAAACTGAAATCTAAATTTTTCCTGGCACGCCTGCGTTTTTCCGAAAACTCCCTGAAAACGGTCAGTTGCCACCCAGAAACGTCCACTTCATGTCAATCACTCTGCGGCAACCAGTGCGACTGAAATGCATCGCTAGACCCTGTGCAAAACTGCATTGTTCATTGTGCCCATATGTCATGCGTGCGCATTGCACCGCATGCGCAGAACTGCTGTTTTTTTAGCCTGATCGCTGCGCTGCGAACAAATGCAGCTAGCGATCAACTCGGAATGACCCCCATGGTTTTGCCCAGCTGCTAACAAATTTGCTGCTATGATCAGGTCTGAATTACCCCCATGGAGCGATTGTTGACAGCCTCGGATCAGCAGTGCAAGCATTAGCAAAATGGCTGCACTGGTGTATTGTTCAAGGGCAGCAGTTGTTAAAGTGTACACAGGGTAGACAAGCAGACCAAAAATTGGGTCTGAGCGCAAGGCGTGTAATTATAGGTGGCTACTGGCTGCTCAAACAGAATGGGGAATGGGCAGACTTGTTCAGTCCAGCAGATGGGCATCAGTGCATCAAGTTATTGATTATCTAATTTAGAGACCAATTCAGATTACTTCTCATGAAAAGTATGTCACACATGCATGGGCTACAGAAGAGAAGGCCTGTCCATAGGCCATTGCTATCTGCTGCAACCAGCTTGAAATGCCTCCAGATTGCTCAGGAACACAATTAAATAGTAAATGTTTGGAAACAGGTCATGTGGTCTGACAAATCACATTCCCAATTATGCTATGCTGATGGTAGGGTGACTATGTGGAGACAACAGCTCATAAGTATGGATCCTTCTTGCATCATCATGACTTTGCAAACAGGTGTAGGAAACATTGGGAGTGGGAGTTGTTATGTCCTGATGTACATCTCTTTATTTCAATGAATCATGCAGTATGAAGATTATGTATTCTATTTCTTATTGGTAAGTAATACGTGCATAGTTATAGATAGACATCAAATCCACATGCTGCTCTCCTTCTCCTTACTCTCCTACTACTTCCTGATCACATGTTCCTCTGTGCAGCCAGATTCACTACCTCATCTAGCTAATGCACATAAACTATCTTCATAGATAATACAGGAATGTCTGGCCCCTTTGATTTGTTTGGGCAGGTAGTAAAATCCATGCCTAAAATAATTTAAGCCGTATTAAGGGCAAAAAGTGGACCAACAAAGTATTAAACTGCTGATTAACATAATTTTGCTAATATGTGTATCCCATCAGGATTGTAAGGGTGCGGGATGTAGGGGGAGGTATTGTGAATGGCGGTCTCCTGACTGCCGGTAACATAACTACATTCCTATTAGTAGACACCAGAGAGAACTGTTTGAACACATCAGCCACATAGATTTAACCAGGAGCTTTGGTTTATATGTAATGCACAGATATTATACAGCCACACATTTTTTGTAGATAGCAGAGATGGAGCAGAGCATACAGTGTACCAACCAGTCATTTATGTAGACACTGGCAGCAGGCTATTGCAAGGTAAACCCCCAACTAAGTGGTACATAGCCATGTACAACTGTGGCACTCAAACACTATGAAGAGATGGCACTATGCATGCACAGACTAAATTAAGGGCTACAGTTAATACAAAATTAAAAAGAGGTAATGTGACTGTGATTATGGACAGTGAGATACTGTGTCACCATCAGACTCATCAGTGTGTCATCAGTGAAGGGCTGAGGGCAGCAACACTGTGACAAGGGGCGGTGCTACACCGCACAGAGAAGGGATGCAGTGCAGGGAGGCGCTAGGATGGAGAGGCGCTCTCCCTGCTCTGCATCACTGCTGCTGCTGGCTGCTGTGCCTGTGACTGTATGACAGTACGCGGCGCCGGTAGCATGAAAAAGGATGGTAATACTTCTGGGGGCGCATTACATATAAGGAAGCTATTACTACTTGGGGGCATTACATATAAGGACGCTACTACTACTGGGGGGGCATTACGTATAAGGACGCTACTACTACTTGGGGTGCACTACGAATAAGGACACTACTACTATTGTGGGTGCATTATGTATAAGGATGCTACTACTACTGGGGGGGGGCATTATGTATAAGGATGCCACTACTACAGGGGGGACATTACATGTAAGGACGCTACTACTACTGGGGGGGGGCATTACATGTAAGGATGCTGCTGCTACTGCTACTGGGGGGCCATTACATGCAAGGACGCTACTACTACTTGGGGTGCCATTACATGTAAGGATGGTACTACTACGGGGGGGCATTACGTATAACGGTGCTACTACTGGGGGTGGGGCATTACATACAAGGACAGTACTACTGGGGGGCATTACGTATAAGGACGCTACTATTACTGGGGGGCCATTACATGTAAGGATGCTACTACTACTGGGGGGGCATTACGTATAATGACGCTACTACTGGGGGAGTGGCATTACCTATAAGGACGTTACTACTGGGGGGCATTACACATAAGGACGCTACTATTACTGGGGGCATTACGTATAACGATGCTACTACTACTGGGGGGTGGCATTACGTATAAGGACGCTACTACTGAGGGGAACATTACATATAAGGATGCTGCTTCTACTGGGGGGGCATTACGTATAAGGACGCTACTACTACTGGGGGGCTTTATGTATAAGGACGGTAATACTACTGGGGGCGAATTACATATTAGGAAGCTACTACTACTTGGGGCATTACATATAAGGGCGCTACTGCTACTGGGGGGGGAATAACATATAAGGATGTTACTACTACTGGGGGTGCACTATGTATAAGGACGCTACTACTACTGGGGGGGCATTACGTATAAGGACGCTACTACTACTAGGGGTGCACTACGTATAAGGACACTACTACTATTGTGGGTGCATTATGTATAAGGATGCTACTACTACTACTGGGGGGGCATTATGTATAAGGATGCTACTACTACAGGGGGGACATTACATGTAAGGACGTTACTACTACTGGGGGGCATTACATGTAAGGATGCTGCTGCTACTACTACTGGGGGGCCATTACATGTAAGGACGCTACTACTACTTGGGATGCCATTAAATGTAAGGATGGTACTACTACACTGTACTTAAAAAATAAATTCAGTAGGTGCCACTCTCCATTACTTACTGCAGTGTCATATATACACTTCATAGGTCTGTTTGCTTGTCCGTCTGGTTATGCATTCGGACACCCCTGCTCCGATTGGGATGAAGCAAATGCCAGGTGGTCCAGTTGGATCCAGGCCAGGTTTTAGGGGGAATATGGTCATGGTCGAACCTCCCGTTGGTGTATGCTGGGCAGTACATTGACTCAGGGAGCCTTCCACTGGATGGATTTGGACAAAACCTTCAGAGTGGTAAAACTTGATCCCAGAAGACATAATAAAAAGTTGGAATCCTGGTTGAACCTCTTGTTAGTGTTCACCAGGCAGAACTTTGACCCAGTCAGCCTGTTCTGGGACTTCCATTGGATGGATTTGGATAAAAACTTCAGTGAACTGTAATAACTGACAGAAATAGTTATAATTCAATGACCTTAAATAACTGACTGAAATAGCCATAAATCAATGAACTATAATAACTGACAGAAATGGAGGTGGGAAGACAAAAGATATTGGGGGTGATTCCGAGTTGTTCGCTCGCTAGCAGATTTTAGCAGCATTGCACACGCTAGGCCGCCACCCTCTGGGAGTGTATCTTAGCTTAGCAGAATAGCGAACAAAAGATTCGCAGAATTGCGAATAGAAAATTCTTAGCAGTTTTTGAGTAGCTCCAGACCTACTCACAATTTGCGATCAGCTCAGGCCGTTTCGTTCCTGGTTTGATGTCACACACACGTCCAGCGTTCGGCCAGCCACTCCCCTGTTTCTCCAGACACTCCTACGTTTTTCCCTGACACGCCTGCATTTTCCGCACACTCCCAGAAAACGGCCAGTTTCCGCCCAGAAACACCCACTTCCTGTCAATCACACTCCGATCACTTCAGCGATGAAAATTCTTCGTTCGGACGTGAGTCAATCTACTAAGTTTTGTGCTAAAATACTTAGCGCATGCGCACTGCGTACCATGCGCATGCGCATTTTTGCCTTAATCTCTCCGTTGCGAAAATCGCCAACGAACGAACAACTCGGAATGAGCCCCATTGTGTACCCAAAAGCATTGGAATAGCAACATTGATAACAGGAGGATAACGTTAAACCCATCTTGCAATGTAAAAGTGATTATATACAGAACAGAAAGAATAGCTATGGATTAGGGCTATTGGCACCATCACAAAAAAGAAAAAAAAACACTGGGCAGCCACCTCATGAGTGTGTTGTATAAGCTGCTAAACTGCTTATTTTAAAAACAAAATGTGACGGTTACATTCAACTCAATGATAGCTTGATTAATTGAAGATTTAAACCCAGGCAACGAAGAGGTACTTCAGCCAGTGTTTAATAAAGTAAAACATGTGTGTTGTTGTTCAGGCAGTGT
The DNA here is from genome assembly GCF_028390025.1 of Pseudophryne corroboree. NCBI lineage: Eukaryota > Metazoa > Chordata > Amphibia > Anura > Myobatrachidae > Pseudophryne > Pseudophryne corroboree. Next base: position 121,027,182 of record NC_086451.1, on the reverse strand, counting down.
ATTTAAAAAATAGCGTTCTCACCATTACTTACTAATATTGCTGTGAGTCGATATGGATCAGTTGATAAAAGAGCAGGGGCAGCAACCCAGTACTAGTGCTGTGGTTGCTGCCAGTCATGATAGTACTTCAACATCTACTAAAGGTAGTCTAGGGGGCAGAAAGTTTAAGAAGGTGCACCTGAAATCTAAATATTTTCCAACTTCAAAAACAGGTAGATTTGTCACCTTTAAAATAGACAAATCAGTGCCTCCCAAAACTAAGGCTGAAGTACAAACTGTGTGTTCACAAATACCTGAGCAGAGACTATGGGTGTCCACGTTAGCTATTTGTGATTCTGACATTGCACTCATAGAGAAACCTCCTTCAGCCATTTCTGCACCCTATGCAAATGTGTGAATGAGCAATACAAGTAAAAATGATGACATAATCGAAATTTAGGATGCTAGTGTGGAAGAAATGCAGCAGGATGATGTAGATATTTGAGTACTATCTGATGCTAATGGGGATGTTGCTGATGAGGCTGCTGATAATGAGGCTGGTGTTTGTGTAAGTCAGCCATTAGTGGCAGCAGCTCTAGTTCATGATAAAAAGAAAGCCATTGTCATGCATGGACATAAGACCAAAATATTCACCTCTGGGGTGTGGAATTATTTTTACCCAAATCCTGTCAATATTTATGAAGGCATCTGTTCCACTTGTGAGACCAAAGTTAATAGAGATAGGGACATCAACCATCTAGGCACCTCCAACCTGTTATGTTATTATCAGCTAGTTTGTGAAATTTATTTTACAAACCTATAATCAAGCAGTCCAGTATCAGCTACCAGCAGTTTGGACAAGCACATGCAGACTCCACTGCCATCACCCTCATCATCAACTTCCTCATTATTATCGGGGGTTATTTCTTCCAAAAAATAGTTTTGCGAAGGCCCAAACAAACCAAGCACTTAAGCCAGAAATGTGGCAGCACCTGTTGCTGAAGTCATTGGTTTATTAAACTGTGCATGTCCTTTTTAATATACAAAATAAGGGTGGATGGGAGGGTCCAAGGACGATTGCATATTGCAACACTTGTGGACTAGGGGGGTTATTCAGTAAGGATTGCAGATTCTGCTTTTTAGTGGAATCTGCAATCCCTTCTATCACATTGCCTTTTTATCCTTTCTATCACATTGCCAATGCGATCAGGTTGCATTGCCTACTACTGCACACACAGGATGGGACCTGCACATGCTCATTGCTGCCGCAGCCGGGGTTACTGCAGTTGCATCAGTTAGTGATGCAACCTGAATAACCCTCTAGATTTAGGAGAAAAAACATGGTATTATTCCTCATATTCAGATTCTGGTGCACCTCATAAATGTACTACAGGACTGTGTTACCCAATTAGGAAGGAGGGGAGTGGGTGCTAGTATGGCCAGCAGATAAGCCTCTTAATATTTATTAGCTTGAATTTTTGTGATTGCCATTTTCTTTATATTCTAAATTAATTAATTGATTAATTAATCAATCAATAAATTAATCAGTTCTTTTAACCCTTGTCAGGAATCCTTGGCTTTTAATAGTGTATTCATTTATGGATTTTTGTCTTACTACTGCAAAACAGATTCTTGTGATCTTTTGTATTCTGAATTAATCAAATGAATGAATACATTTCAACCCTTGTCATGAATCCTTGGTTATTAATAGTGCATTCATTTATGAGCTTTTGCCTTATTGGCTGCAAAACAGATTCTTCTGATTTTTGTATTCTAAATTTATCAAATTATCAATACACTACAACCCTTGTCAGGAATACTTGACTATTAATATTTGGGTATGGGTCGTTGGGTCGACACAACTTAGGTCGACAGGCATTAGGTTGACCACTATTGATCGACATGCATTAGGTCAACATTGACATTAGGTCGACTGGTCAACAGGTCAACATGAGTTTTTTTACTTTTTTGGTGTCGTTTTCTTCGTAAAGTGACGGGGAACCCCAATTGGTGCACCGTGTCCCCTCGTATGGCTCGCTTTGCTTGCCATGGTTCAGGCAAGGTGCCTTGCTCTGCTACCGCTGCGCTCGGCACAGCTTACCGTTCCCAATTGTAGTCCACGTAGATCGTAAAGTAATTCCCGGCACTCACTGCCTCTGAACGTATTGCCTGGGTGCCCTCCTGTTACCTTGCGGCATATGTATCAAAACGGATGGTCGGCGGCACTCACTCAGGTCTTGTATGTAATATTAAAACTGCAGAGACAAGCTGCTGTTAATGTTTCAGTTCTATTACAAACTTTTGTCAGAACAAACAACCATTTGAAAAAACATACCTTTATAACTTCACCCTGGTGTGCACGTTGTTCCTGGCTGCGGGGACAGGTCAGGGCCGTCTTTTCGTATGGGCTCAATGGGCTCTTGCCCAAGGGCCCCAGGAGTATAAGGGCCTTAGGCTGATAGCTGAGGGTCCCCTCTTTCCAGGGGTATCAGATTTTTGAAAATTGGCCCTGGGGAACCAGAGATATCTGACTTGAAAGCAGTGGTCCCCATCCTAGCCTGTTAATTGCTCTTCCCAGCCAGCTATCTGGGGTTCTGTCTGACTTAGAGTTTTTCTGAGGGTATAATCCAAAAGCTGGGACTCTCCACTTTTGGTGGACACTGGCAGCTTGTCTCTACTATGCCCAGAACCAGAGATATCAGCCTTCAAGCAGCTGGTCCCTGCTCCAGCTCCACATGCCTAATATGCAGTTTTAGAATTTCGTTGGTGGATTGCTCTGGCTCCTGAACTCTGATCCCCAAGTCCCCAGAACCTTCTGAAAGGTCGGACTCTCTAGGTTTTTATCCCATTCCAAGCTAAGAAATATATTTTCAGAAACTTGGGATATCTGCAGTCAAGCAAGCTGCCCTCCCACCAGAACATGATAAATATTAAGCCCACTCCACTATCCACCCCTCCCCTACGTATTAAACACCCCCTACCACCTTGGAAGTCATGTACCTGGGCTTCAACATTCAGCCCAATGCCCCTTTCTACAGTTTAGCCCCATCTGTGCAGTAAAGGAGTAATTAACAGAAATTACTGCTCCAGGTCCTACATGCTGAGTGGAAGATAGAACACCCCCCTACTGCCCACGGGACATCAAAGCAGCCACTGATAGCATCCACCACTCCTACCGCTGGAGGATGGGTAGGGGGCCCAGTGCATTGCTGTGCCCAGGGGCCTGCACTGCTGTTAAGACGGCCCTGGGACAGGTCGGGGGTAGATGACGTCACTGCCTCATCTCTGATGCCGTGCTCGCTCGCCCCGCTGTATTGCCGGTTGCCATAGAAACCTAAAAACAAATACATAGTGCAATTGTGATTAACTCCTCCACCAGCATGTCAGTACCATAAAAATTTTTTTATATGTAGTTAGACTCATACTCTTAATAATGCTAGTAGAGAACGGAGTTAGCAGGATAGCTGGGCAATTAATTTGTAATGCCCAGTATATTAAGAGAGAAACGGACTATGGGGGTCATTCCGAGTTGTTCACTCGTTGCCAATTTTTGCAACGGAGCGATTAAGGCAAAAATGCGCATGCTTCGCAGTACGCATGCGGTTAGTACTTTTGCTCAAAACTTAGTAGATTTACTCACGTCCGAACGAAGATTTTTCATTGTTGAAGTGATCGGAGTGTGATTGACAGGAAGTGGGTGTTTCTGGGCAGAAACTGGCCGTTTTCTGGGAGTGTGCGGAAAAACGCAGGTGTGTCAGGGAAAAACGCGAGAGTTAGAAATATATATATCAAGTATATATACAGGCGCTGTGATGGGTGGCTTGTCCTAGCAGCTGTATGAGTAAGGGGTAGTCAAGCCCTTTTAAAACCAAGGTGAACAGAAAAAAATAATATATACAGCGCTGATTGATACAGAATGATGTACACAATAAATGTATTTAATATTTGTTTAAAAAGACTTATACATGTAAAAACATGTCAAATAAATGAACGGGCATAAAATCTATGTCTCACAATTAAATCTTTGGTGGACTTTGAGACCTTATAAATACTAGCACCAATAAGCATAAGCAGGCCAAGCATATAAACAGTCGTTATTACGGACCAAGTGCATAATAGTTCATCCAATTGGCTGTAATTACCAAGTCTGTGTTCCGGTTAAAGAGACTCCCATAGGTACAAGTTTGTATGGCAACGACAACAGTTGGTGCGGTCCTGGTTCACAGTCTGATGAGTGCTCCGTGTTCCAATGTTTGGAATCTCCTGAAAAGATTAGTGGGCGATGGCAGTGCCAACAATGGAGTCCTGGTCCACGGAGGAGGTCGAGTGCAGGGTCCTGACTGTAGAGGTTTGTTCAATGATGGTGCTGGTCAGCAAAGGTCCACCCAAAGTCTATACCTCTACGTGGGAGTGTCTGGAGAAACGGGGGAGTGGCTGGCCGAACGCTGGGCGTGTGTGTGACGTCAAACCAGGAACGAAACTGTCTGAAATGATCGCTATTTGTGAGTAGGTCTGAAGCTACTCAGAAACTGCTAAGAATGTTCTATTCGCAATTCTGCTAATCTTTAGTTCGCAATTCTGCTAAGCTAAGATACACTCCCAGAGGGCGGTGGCTTAGCGTGTGCAATGCTGCTAACATCTACTAGCGAGCGAACAACTCGGAATCACCCCCCATTAACGATGCACATACTCATATAAAGCAATTAAGGCTAAAGTGCTAATTTAACCCTTTTGGGGCTACGGTGTTCAAACGATGAATCCACCGTGCCTCCCTTTGTAACAATGCCTTATTCCGGTCACCCCTCCCCACCTAATATTAGGGGGCTGTTGATCTATTATTTTATATTTCAATGTGGATAAATTGTGTTTCATTATTTGAAAATGCTTAGCTACCAGTTGTGATTGGGTTTCCCCCTCTAGTGCTGCCCGTATAGCGGACCTGTGCATCGCCATCCTTTGCACGTACTTTGGACACGAGGGTAACACACTTGGTGAAAACTGACGGCAGGGCACCAAACAATTTGACAGCTGGTGAAAGGGCAGCCATCACATCATTGAAAAATGATCCGAACATCGTAATCTGCCCAGCGGACAAGGTGGAGGCGTGGTGGTCCAGGATTTGCAACAATACAAAAAAGAAGTGTACAGATAATTGTCTGATATTTCGGTATATAAACAGCTTACTGTAGATCCTACAATCCTCTTCAATAAAGAATTACAAAATATATTGCAACAGGCTGTCAAAGACAATGTTATCACCTCCAAGGTATCATCTTTACTGTTGGAAGAATATCCAGTTGCCCCGGTATTTTATACCATTCCAAAAATCCACAAGGCAAATCATGAATTTACTAAGAATAGTGGGCCTAATTCAGACTTGATCGTAGCCGAGATTTTTTACTCAGACATGCATGGGGATGCCCAGCACAGGGCTAGTCCACCCCACATGTCTGGCTCTGCCCCGATGCACAAGTACAAAAGCATCGCATAGCGTCGTTGCTTTTGTACTAGACTAGTAGCTCCCTGCCAGCGCATGATGTCACGCAGCCGCTGCGGCCCGACCCCCGCATGGCCGGGCACTCCTGCATTGCCCAGGACCATGCCCCTAAAATGGCGGCCAAACATTGCCGGCTCTCCCGCCCAGTGACTGCCTCTGCCTGTCAATCAGGCAGAGGCGATTGCAGGGCTGAGATGGCCGTCGAATGTCTGGCATGCGCCGGTGCACTGCGGCAAATGCACAGTTCAGACCTGAACGGCTGCTGTGCAAAAATGCACAGCAACGATCAGGTCTGAATTAGGCCCAGTGTTTGCAAAATTGCACTTCAATGCATAAAATCAATGAACTTGTTTTAAAAATCGTGTTGACATGTGAAAACCATTTTAATTATCACAAACCCAATCAGGATGCATATACAAGGCCAGCAAGTCAGCTGCAGTACACTCTTTCTGCTGACATGCATTGCTGAGGCAGGATATTCAGTCCTGTGAACACAGGTACTTACAGTATTTCATGTGGTCTGCACCAGCTGACTGAAAGGGCCCATGAGCCAGAAAAAGGACAGAGGATCCAGCAGATAGGGGTGCTGCAGAGAATATGTAGGCCTAGGTTCTTCTGTGGTCAGTTGAACCTCAATGCAATGATGAAGATGTCATACAGATGTTCTACCTCAATTGCAACCAGTTAATGTACTTGTTTGACCTCATCAAAACTCAGAATGAGCCATGAACCTTATCAGGCCTATGCAAACTGCTGGCTGTTCTGCACTTCTTTGTTACTGGGAACTTAAATTCAGTGATGGGGAGGGTGTTAAACATTTTGCAAGCCACCTCCTTCTACCATTGCCAAGTCCATGCTTCACGCAAGACCCTCTCCAGCACCTATATCCACTTCCCTAGCCGGGAATCACAGTGGCATGATGCCAGGTTAGATTTTTATAGGATCACAGGCATGACTAATGTCCTGGGTGATATAGGCTGCACACACATTGAGCTGAGACCACCTAGGCATGGGCTCATGTTTATCTGAACAGGCATCACAGTCACTCAACCAATGTGCAGGTGGTTTGTTATGCAAACTGATGAATCATGAGTGTTGTGGCTCTCTATCCTGGCTCATGCCATGATTCCTTTATCCTCAGTCATCCCTGTGTTCTGAGTTTGATGTGGGACAAATGCCTTAGGGATAGCTGAATTCTCTGGTTACTTCATCACTACACACCTAGAAATCTGGTCATGTTAACCTTCAATACACTTCTTTATTTGGAAACATGTACACAAAAAAATATAGAGAGCGCTCAGATAGATATTTTTTGTCTCAAAATAGTTTCAAAAAAATAAGTGTACATATTAAGTATTCAAGGAAGGTCATTTATTAAAAAAGGGGGTTGTATAGATGTGGATAAAAAGATAATAAAATTATAATAAAACAAAATTTCATAGAATCTGTTATGATAGACCCATACAAATTTACACGAGACCCTTAGAGTTACAACTAGTGGGGTCTTCAAGCCAATAACAGCCACCTGCTGATCCATTAGAGCTAGTGCGCTCACCAGTACGTAGGCGACTGCTTGGTCTTATGTTCTGAACAGTAAAGACTTATGTTAATCATCGGGTGACCATGAGGTGCAGGATAAAAACAGTAGTAGCAACATAAACAGAATACAATCCGATAAAATACCGTGCGCCAATGATGGCTGCCCTCAGGTTTCAAATTGGATTGGAAAAAGTGTCACACAACATTTTGAAAATCGTTGCAGTCAAAGAAATACCATTTGAATCCACAGGCGCTCATGAAAAATAAATAAAATAAACATTCATAGTGTATAATATATGCAAATACACAATTAAAATAAGGTAGAATCTTTAGATGAGTCTTATACCTAATTCATAGGTCTACTATTTTAAAAGTAGACAATCCCGTTTTTATGATAGCTGGAATTTCACCAGTCTGGATTCTGTCCACTCGTAATCCTCTCCTCAATGTTTTATACCCGAAAAGAAAGAGACAGAATCTCCAATAGTGTAACACTAATTTTTCATAAAACATGACCATAAAAACACTTAGAGGATATGGATGGTCGCTCACCATAAGAAGTGGTCTACCGATTAAGTAGACAAAAACCGCAAGGTTTATAGATGGTAACAATGGGCGTCTCCAGAACCCACTGTCCAGCTTCAAAAGGTGATGTCCCAAACGTCTCCCCCAAAAATAACAGATCCTCCTGCCAACGTGTTTTGACACAGCCAGTGTCTTTATCAAGGCATAAGGAGGATTGAAGGCTTCTACACATTTATACCCTTCCCAATTAAATATTCGAACCCACCTATTTTCAGACATGGATCTACTAATACCTAATGTTCCCACTCAAACAGTATTGCAGCATCCCTTCCCGAGTCCGCTCAATTCTTTCCAACTTTTCGAGCACTCCCACCATGAAGTAAGCCTGTTGCATCTGAAGGCTGTCACCGCCGCCTGGAAGTAGTTATTTCCTCTGCGGCCGGCGCGTCATTACCGGAAGTGAGTCACGGGCGTGCTGGAGGTATCATCCGCCTACTACACCCGGATGTCATGGGTGTGTGGCTTCATTCGTCTTGCCGGAAGTGTGTCACTCTCCCGATATTCTTTATCCTCATCGGGAAGTCCAACACTCTCATAGTCCATTGTTATATTATCAGTCATGTTGGAGTAACTTTGCATTGAAACCCAGACCAAATCACCTTTTTATGAGAAATTACCTCAAAAGAAGGGGAAAAAAAGCTAAATGAGTGTTTGATAAAACAAATTAATAACCCCACATTTTGACTCATAAAATTATTAAAACAGTTGATTTAAAACAAGTCCTCAAACTTATCAAAATCATAAAAACCTTTTTAGCTCAAAATCCTTATTCAGCCCTTTAGGGGCAAGGGTACCACAATTAAAAATCATAGTCATTTAATTTCTTGCTAATTTGGACGCCAAATCACTCCCTCTAATATCTCCCCTAATGTGTTTTAAACCACAAAAGTTCCTAATTTGGTTGCATCACAATTGTGAACGTTCTTAAAGTGCATAGAAAGGTCACGTGTCTCCATACCCTTTGCAATGTTCCTCAGATACTCCCCCAACCTGACTTTTATGGGTCTGCTTGTACGTCCAATGTAGAATTTACCACAGGTGCATTCAATGCAGTAAACTACATTGGATGTGTGGCAGGTGATCAATTCCATTATTTTGACCTTTTTGTTATTGATCTTCACTTCTGTGATTTTCATACCAAAAGTATTTTTCAATTTCTTACAACTCACACACATCTAAAAAAAAAAAAAACAGTAGTTGAAATTCTGGGACCTTTGGGAGATGTAGGGCATAAACTCCTCACCAATTTTGTTTTAAGGTTAGGAGCCTGTCTGAATATACATATTGGATTCTTTGGTAGGTCTTCACCTATTACTGGGTCTTTCCTTAAGACTTGCAGTGTTTTTTCAGGATCCGTTGGACTTTGTTATGTTGTGAGGAGAAATTTGTGGTGAAATCCCACTTAAAATTCTCATTCTGTTTGTCATCATCCTTACCTATGGGTTTACCCAAGATAACATCTCTATCCAATTCTAAGGCATCTTGAAATGCTTGTTTAGTTTTATCTTCATCATAACCACATTTCTTGAAACATTGTTCCATTTCTTTAGCCTGCACCTGAAAAACTTCTTTGTCAGAACAGTTTTTCCTTAATCTCCTAAACTGTCCTGAAGGATCTGGAGTCAGTGGGTTTGATAAAAATTTTTGTTTTAAGAAAACCATCTTCTGTATTAATGGTTAATTCTAAAAAATTAACACGTTTGGTTTATATTAAAAGGACTATGTTCCTGTCATTATTATTAAAGAAAGAGCATAAGAGGTCAAGTTCCTCCTTATTCCCCTTCCAAATAAAAAATATATCATTGATATATCTTCGCCAGGACACTAGGTTCACCCCAAAGGGGTTGTTCTTCCAGACGGAGGTGTCCTCCCTTTCCCCCATAAAAATATTAGCATAACTAGGGACAAACCAAGTGCCCATGGCGGTCCCTCTTCTCTGTATATAAAAATCATTTTTAAAAACAAAATAATTGTTGGTTAAAATGAAATTTATACCATCAATTATAAAATCCCATAAATCGGGATCCATGGTGGATTGTCTCAATTTTTTATTTATTGATTCTACCCCTTGCCTATGTTCTATAATAGTGTATAAAGAACTGACATCCAACATCACTAGAAATTATTTTTCCTTCCACTCTACATCTGGCAAAAAGTTTAAAACATCCCCCGTATCTTTCAAATCGGATCTATTGGTTAAAACTAATGGTTGAAGATAAAAATCAATAAATAAGGACAGGTTAGCAGTAAGCGAATCCGCCCCGGAGACTATAGGGCGTCCTGGTGGATTAATGATGCTCTTATGCATTTTGGGTAAAGGGGGTCATTCCGAGTTGTTCGCTCGCTAGCAGATTTTAGCAGCATTTCACACGCTAGGCCGCCGCCCTCTGGGAGTGTATCTTAGTTTAGCAGAATAGCGAATGAAAGATTTGCAGAATTGCGAATAGAAAATTTTTTGCAGTTTCTGAGTAGCTTCAGACCTACTCACAGATTGCGATCAGCTCAGGCCGTTTCGTTCCTGGTTTGACGTCACAAACACGCCCTGCATTCGGCCAGCCACTCCCCCGTTTCTCCAGACACTCCCGCGTTTTTTCCTGGCATGCCTGAGTTTTTCTACACACTCCCAGAAAACGTCCAGTTTCCGCCCAGAAACACCCACTTCCTGTCAATCACACTCCGATCACTTCAACGATGAAAATTCTTCGTTCGGACATGAGTTAATCTACTAAGTTTTGTGCTAAAATACTAACCGCATGCGCACTGCGTACCATGCGCATGCGCATTTTTGCCTTAATCGCTCCGTTGCGAAAATCAGCAACGAGCGATCAACTCGGAATGACCCCCAAAATGTAGATAGTGGGTATGATGGGATTTTCTATAAAAAGAAACTTAGATTCTGTCTCTGTAATGGTTCCCTTTTTGGTGTAATTCTTTACAAGGGTCCGCAACTGTATATTCATTTTCTTAGTGGGATCACCCCTAATCTTCTTATATGTTCCCCCATTGCTTAACTGTTGAATAACCTCTGCTTCATACTTAATCCTATCCATCAAAACTACGGCCCCACCCTTGTCAGCTGGCTTAATAATGAAATCTCTATCTTTCGATAGAGTGTCAAGGGCTCGTTGTTCTTTAAACGTTAAATTATTTTTTCACTTTCTCAGATTCAAGTTTTTCCAAATCCCCTAAAACTAATGCACTGAATGATTCTAAAAAACATCCTTTCAGATGGGAGGGAAAAAAATTGGATTTTGGTCTAAATGGGAGAATCTCAGTGACCTCATCAACCAAATTTTCATTAGATTTAAATTTGAAGACTTTTTTTTAAAGTTCATTTTCTTATGAACTTCTGAATGTCTATAAATGTATTGAATTGATCTATTTTTGTTGATGGGGAAAATGTAAGTCCCTTTTCTAGTAGTAACACCTCGGAAGGGGTGACACCAAAGTGCCAGCTCGTCTGCAGTGACAGGAGCCGAGTGCTGTAGTGTGATAATCTCCCACAGCACTCGGCTCCGATCACACGTAAGAGCCAGAAATGCACACTGCCCAGTCTCCGGGGGCAGCCAGCATCTTCAGGGAAGCTGGAAATGCCCCCAGTGCGAAGGAGAGGAGATCCTGTGAGGCCACGTCCCCTTTAAAATTAGACCACGCTGTGGCAGGGTGAGCTGGAGTGGGGAGGGTGTAATAATGCAGAGTGCGCACTGGATGTCCCTACACCTGGTGACACCCCTGGCAGTGCTGGCTATACAAGATTGCTGTGGCATGACCAGCTACTCAGGATTGCTAGATGACGGGTTGTGGAGCAGTACTGGTTATTCGGGATTGCTGAGGCATGACCAGCTAATCGGGATTTCTGGATGCCGGGTTGCAGAGCTGTACCAGTTGTACAGGATTGAGTAGAGTTGTAACAGAACCAGCTTTGTAATAAACTGGCTGAAGTTGGAGCAGAACCAGCTATGCAGAATACTGGCTGAAGTTGGAGCAGAATCAGTTTTGTAGGGTACTGGCTAGAGTTGGAGCAAAACCAGCTTTGCAGGAATTCACAGGAACCAACAGGACCACTGACAAGCAGGAGAACACAGGCACTAGGAATACGGACCAGAGGCTCTACCTGCAAGCATAAGCTATAACCGGTGCGGCTTGATCGAGCTGACTGCAAGATAATTTGGAGAGGAGCCAATCCAGACTCCAGCCTAGGAAATCCCCTTTTAATGATAATCTTGTGCAGCTGTAATGCTGCACGTCTCTCACGAACAGCCCTTGACAGCCCATAATCCTCAGCGGGCCGGCCAGGCTTCCCTGTTGCCTAGCAACCGGCAGGAAGCCACCGACCAGAAGTATCATGACGTTCCAGTTGCTGCACTTGCAGAAGGGATAATTTATGGTGGCTCATAACAGGATCAAAGCATAGGCTCACAAATTTAAGTAATCCTTAATAAAAAATCATTCTCAGTGTAATTATTGCAGTAATCCTCTTACTGTTATAGTAGCATAATGAACTCAATCATACTGTAAATGATTTAAGATACAAAGTAATCTTATAGTCTTTAGACTGGATACACACCAATAATTATAGTTTATAATATAGTAATGGTCTAGTTCAGTGTTTTCTAACCGCGGTCCTCAAGTACTCCCAACAGTTCATGTTTTCCAGGTCTCCTCACAGGATTGCAAGTGAAATAATTAGCTCCACCTGTGGGTCTTTTAAAATGTGTCAGTGAGTAATGAATGCACCTGTTCAACTGCTAGGTGACCTGGAAAACACGAACTGTTGGGGGTACTTGAGGACCAAGGTTGGGAACCACTGGTCTAGTTAACAAAAATAATTTGTCAATAGTCTACAAATAGCAGATAGATGTGTAAATCCTTAACAGGAGGAGAGGGCGCCAGAAAAAAAGAGGGGAAAAAAGCTAAAATTGTATATGTATATAAACAACAATATTTCTGAATCTCCAAAATGATTCTGCTTGTGACTCTGTAACGCAGATAAATGCGGGAGTCAGAATAAAGTTGAATTAAAGTGGCATTCCACTTATTATTGCTATCAATAAAATTTCCAATGAGGAGCCTACAAATGGCTTGGACCCTAGTGCGGATAGGATGAGCCTAGACCTTATGCTGTAACGGGATCCCCTCTAGTATAAATTACCCAAGTATTATTCAGTCTGGCCCTTAGTTTAGGGTTCAGTGGTAAGTGGTCTGTGGCTCCCTTGGTTTTACTGCACCAGGGAATGTTGTATCTTAAATAATTTCTGAGTGATTTCATTTTGCTACTATAACAGGAATAGGATTACTGCACTAATTTCATTGTATATGTTTCTTAAAATGGACTTTGTTAACTTATTACTTGTTAACTGTGTGAGCATATGCTTTGATCATATGCAATTTCATATTATTATCATTTTGTTATATTTTATTATCTTTTTATCCACATTTATACAACCCCCTTTTTTAATAAATGATCTTCCATTAATTCTTAATACAATGTGCATTTCTTTTTGGAAACTATTTTAAGACAGAAATATTTCTCTGAGCACTCTCTATATTCTTTTTGTGTTACATTTCCGTAACAGGTGGGGAACCCAGTTAATGGATTGTAGCTGCTCAGAGGGATTTTTTTTAGGGATTAGCACAGTCAGACCTACACTATATAGGCAAAAGAATTTGGCCACACCTGTTAATTACTGAATTAAGGTGTTTTAATTAGACCCATTGCCTCAGGTGTATAAAATCAAGCACCTAGCCATGCAGTCTCTATTTGCAAACATGTATGTTAAAACATAATGTGTATAAACAGTGGTACTGTTTATACACATTATGCCACACAGTAGTGCCCCTTCTACACAATGCCCACAGTAGTGCCCTCTATACACAATTCCCACAGTAGTAGTGCCCCATACACATATCCACAGTAGTAGTGCCACTTATACACATAATGCCCACAAAAGTGCCCCTTATACTCATCTTTGCCTCAGTCACTCCAGCAGCTCACCACCTGTGTCCCTCAGCAACTCCATGGCCTGTATCCCTCAGCAGCTGCCCCGACTCCCTGTGTCCCTCCAGCCCCTCTCACCTTGTCTTCAGCATGCACAGAGCCTGCTACTCTTCATGGCTCTTCACTTTAGCGGTGGTGACAGCATGACATGACATATACAGTGCAGGAAACAGGAAGCTGCTGGGACGTGAGGAGGGGATGAACACCGTCTGACAGACATAGCGTGTATGAGTACCAGGAGGGGTGGGAAACAGGTAGAGGAGAACCATGGATCTGCCAGAACCTGAGAAAGGGGGAGGTGGCTGCAGCTCATTAGTGACACTAGCGCCGTCTGCATCATCTATTGATGTGGGTGGCATGGCCGGCTTTTCTGTTGGAAGTACTGTACAAGGATGTGGGGAGGTGGAACTAGTTCCACTTACAATTACAGGTGGTGGGACTCAGTTCCACCTTTCACCCCCCCACAGACTTTAACCCCTGCTGACACTGGACTATGGAGCTGTAGAAACATGTTATGAGGCGTGATGAATCACGCTTTTCTGTTTGCCAGTCAGATGGGCGAGTCTGGGTTTGGTAGATGCAGGGAGAACGTTACCTGCACTATTGCATTATGCCAACTGTGAAGTTTGGTGTAGGAGGGATAAGGATTTGGGTCTGTTTTTTTAAGGTATGGTCTAGGCCTCTTTTTTCCAGTGAAGGGTAATCTTAATGCTTCAGCATTCCAAGACATTTTGGACAATGCTATGCTTCCCAACTATGGGGGTAATTCCAAGTTGATCGCAGCAGGAATTCTTTTAGCAATTGGGCAAAACCATGTGCACTGCAGGGGAGGCAGATATAACATGTGCAGAGAGAGTTAGATTTGGGTGTGGTGTGTTCAATCTGCAATCTAATTTGCAGTGTAAAAATAAAGCAGCCAGTATTTACCCTGCACAGAAATAAAATAACCCACCCAAATCTAACTCTCTCTGCAAATGTTATATCTGCCTCCCCTGCAGTGCACATGGTTTTGCCCAACTGCAAAAAAAATTCCTGCTGCGATCAACTTGGAATTACCCCCAATGTGACAACAGTTTGGGGGATGGCCCTTTTCTATTCCAACATGACTGTGCCCCAGTGCACAAAGCAAGGACTATAAAGACATTGGGGGTAATTCAGATCTTATTGCTGGGCTGCATTTTTTGCTGCTCTGCGATCAGATAGTCGCCACCTACAGGGGGAGTGGTTTTCCGCTGTGCAAGTGTGCGATCGCATGTGTATTAGAGCTGCACAAACTGATTTTGTGCAGTCTCTGTGCAGCCTAGGACTTACTCTTCCAGTGTGATGAGAACAGGCTGATCGGGACAGAGCTTACGTCAGACACCCTCCCTGAAAACGCTTGAGCCCACCTTCGTTTTTCCGACACTCCCTGAAAATGGTCAGTTGCCACCCACAAACGACCTCTTCCTTTCAATCTCCTTGCGAACGCCCGTGCGAATGGATCCTTCGCACCATCCCACCGCAGGGTGCCAATGCCCGTTGCAGCCGTGCAACGCACTGATGCAGTGCGGTGCATATGCATGTGCAGTTCAGATCTGATCGCCCGCTGTGCAAAAACGCACAGCAGTGATCAGATCCGTATGACCCCCATGGTTTGATGAGATTGCTGTGAAAAAACTTGACTGGCCCACACAGAGCCTTGACCTCAAGCCCATTAAGCACATTTTGGATGTACTGGAACGAAGATTGTGAGCCAGGCCTTCTCGTCCAACATCAATGCATGACCTCATAAATGCTCTACAGAATGAATGGATACAAATTCCAACAGAGGCACACCAAGATCTTGTGGAAAGCCTTCCAAGAAGAGTGGAAGCTGTTATAGCTGCAAAAGGGGGACCAACTCCATATTAAAGTTTATATTTATTTGAATACAGTATCATTACAATACCTGTTTGTTAATGGTCAATACTTTTGTCAATATAGTGTAATTGTACATTACTTTATTTGCCTAATAGGGGAATAAGGGTATGGATGTTTCTCCTAGCTTCTGTATACATCAGTGGTGGCCAACCTGTGGCTCTTGAGCCACATGTGGCTCTTTCTTTCTTCAAATGTGGCTCCTAACACACAAAGTCACATGACCACAACAGATCCGGTAATGACTGCTCTCCAGAAAAACATGCAGCAGCACTACGGGGACTTAGAACTGAGGGAGCCAGATACTAGAGATGAGACACCCACCAGCAAACAGTGCACACAGAAGGGGCTGCTGCAATGGCATGAATTGGGGGAAGCTGAAGTGACACATGAGGGTGCTGGCTGAAGTGACAGGAGGGTGCTGGTTGGAGTGACAGGAGGGTGCTGGTTGGAGTGACACATGGGGAAGCTTAAGTGTATTATGTGAATCTGGATTTTTCAATATATTTTATGTGGATCTGGCTTTTACAAATATTTTATGTGGAAGTGGCTTTTTCAATGTATTTTATGTTGGATCTGGCTTTTTCAATGTATTTTATTCCAGGGGCATGGCGTAGAAGGCACAAGGCCACACCCCATTTTTGCATGTGCGCCTTCGGCTCGATGTCGGCTCTTTGACATACCTTTCACATTTCTTTAGGCTCTTTGTCTCTGACTGGTTGGCCACCCCTGGTATACATCGTTGCTTCCTGTAGTGTTGCCAAGTGCAAGTATAATGATGCACATAAATTCACTAGATGTGATAGAAAGTACATTTGGCCTATTAAAATCTCTCTCTTGATAAATCCATTGATAAGATGGAAAATTCGGACCCAAATACTCTCTCAAACTACCATCCCATCTCTCAGCTCCCATGCCCCTCCAAGCTACTTGACAGACTAGCCTACATGCGCCTCACACACTTTCTTAACTCACACAGCTTACTGAACCCACTTCAGTCAGGATTTCGTGCCCAACACTCCACAGAGACAGCACTGACTAAGGTAGTGAATGATCTGGTCACTGCTAAATCTGAAGGCCATTACTCACTACTTATTCTCCTTGATCTCTCTGCTGCATTTGACACTGTTGACCACTATCTTCTTATACAAATATTACAATCCCTAGGTCTTAAGAACACAGCCCTTTCTTGGTTCTCATCCTACTTATCTAATCACTCCTTCAGTATTCATTTCTCTGATTCCACTTTATCTTCGCTACCTCTCTCAGTTGGAGTACCACAAGGCTCAGTCTTAGGTCCTCTGCTTTTCTCTATCTATACCACATATCTTGGCAAACTATGCAGCTCTTTCGTATTTCAGTATCATCTGTATACAGATGATACTCAAGTCTACCTATCCTCCCCAGATTTGTCCCCACCTGTATTGGGCTGTGTCACTAAATACCTTTCTGCCATTTCATCTTGAATGACATCTTATGACCTCAAACTTAATATTTCCAAAACAGATTTAATTATAGTTCCACCAGCCAATAGTAGTTCCCAACCTGATATCTCTATCACTGTTGAAAACTCAGCAATCATCCCTACCCAACAAGTTCACTGCCTAGGTGCCATTCTTGACTCTGAACTGTCCTGTGTTCCCCACACTCAATCTTTCTCAAAATTATGTTACATACATTTAAGAAACATATCTAAAATCCAACCATATCTTACACAAGACACAGCAAAAACTCTGATCCATGCTCTCATTGCATCTTCCGCATTGATTATTGTAATAGTCTCCTGACAGGTCTTCCCAAACATAGGCTCTCACCACAACCATCTATTTTGAATGCAGCTGCGAGGCTAATCTTTCTTGCTAGATGTTCAACATCTGCAGATACACTCTGTCAGTCCCTCCATTGGTTACTGGTATTCTACGGTATTAAATATAAAATACTTTTACTTACATACAAGGCTATTAACTAAACTGCACCAACATACATTTCTTCACTCATCTCAAGATATCTTCCTAACCGACCTCTTCGCTCTGCACAAGATATGCGTCTCTCATCCACATGTATTACTTGTTCCCACTCAAAATTACAGTACTTTATCCGGGCTTCACCCACTCTGTGGAATGCCCTACCATGCACAATAAGACTCACCTCTAGGGCCAAATGTAATAGAATGAGAGTTTCAAAAAGTGAGAGATTTTGTAAGGTTTTGCAGGTTTTTTTTAAAGTGGCAAGCAATCATTTACACAGCAAGATCAACCTGGTTTTGCAGTGTAAATGATTGCCACTTTAAAAAAAAAACTGAAAAACCTTACCAAATCTCTCACTTTCTGAAAATCTCACTCTATTACATTTTGCCCCTAGTCTCCAAACCTTTACACGTTCCCTGAAAACTCACCTCTTCAGACAAGCATATCAAATTCCAGACCCACCCACATAACCTTAAATTACCAGTTTTCACGATCCTGGCACGGCGATTCTCAAGATACGCCAATCTGAGAATGCTGCCCATGACACCGTACTGATTACCTCAACGTGTGTGGTAAATCCAAGCGGTAACTGCCACCAGTAGAAGTACAAGTTGCTGCGCCAGCCAGGCCAAGTAACTTTTAGGGACCATGCCCAGGGTGAGTTTCTGCTCTCACCCGCATACAAAGTTATCAATACTTAAAAATTAGGTAGCCTGACCCTCTGTCAAGTCTTTGGGTTTGGAAAGCACAGACAACCAGAACTAAAATGAAGAGAATTTAATTTAAGTAAAAAACTACAAAGCTTATTGTTACAGAAAAAAGAAAGTTACAAGAATATAATGGTTGGAAAGTCACACAAGTAAATTACAATCTCAAGAAACATAAAAATAAGGGGAGAAAAAAGACCCAATGCTCAGATCACCTGAAGAGTCTAAACGCTTGTTTTGAGTGAGGCCTCTCTGTTTCCTGGACATTATAAGATCCAATCTCTCCCTGGATGCCACCTCAAGATAATGACCTCAAATATTTTGTCTTTCTTTACTTTCACACCCTCCTGATCCTTTTCCAACATTGCTGGGTGATCATATCATACAACCCATTAACAACCTAGCAATCTGGGGGACCATTATGCAATAGGTAGCATCTATCCTTGTGTATCAATGCCTATTTCCCTGTAGATTGTAAGCTTGTGAGCAGGACCTTCTTACCTCTATGTCTGTCTGTTTTTACCCAGTTTTGTTCTTTTACTGTTGTTCTAATTGTAAAGCGCAACGGAATATGCAGCGCTATATAAGAAACTGTTAATAAATATAAGAAACTGTTAATAAACAACAAGATATCTGCCTTAATCAACCTATCCTGCCAGATTATACAATGCACAGACAGCAGGCAGGGCTACTGGCTTTATCTGGTGACTCTTGGCCCGATTCAGACCTGATCGTTGTTGTGCGAATTTGCACAGCGGGGGATTATTGAATGACTGCGCATGTGTATGCACCACAATGCGCAGGCACGACACCAAACAGTGACAGGATGGTGCGAAAAATTCAATCGCAAGGCGTTCGCAAGGTGATTGACAGGAAGAGGACATTTGGGGGTGGTAACTGGACGTTTTTAGGGAGTGTCAGGAAAAACGCAGGCATTCCCAAGCATTTTCAGGGCGGGTGTGTGATGTCAGCTCCGGCCCCGATCAGCCTGTTTATATCGCACTGTAGGAGCAAGTCTTGGGCTACGCACAGACTGCACAGACTGGAAAAATCATTAGATGGTGAGTGAGTTACAAACGGTTTTGCAGATGCTTGCTGTCTGGTGGGATTTTCGTACGGCGTACATATGCATTCGCACACTTGCATGGGGTGGGTTTTCACTCTCTATGGGTGGTAACTATCTGATCTCTACAAATTAGCAGCACAGTATCAGGTATGAATTAGGGGCCTAATTCAGATCTGATCGCAACAGCAAATTTGTTAGCAACCATGGCCCTCATTCCGAGTTGATCGCTCGCTGCCGTTTTTCGCAGCGCAGCGATCAGGTGAAAAATCGGCAATTCTGCGCATGCGCATGGTACGCAGCGTGCATGTGCTAAGTACTTTCACACAAAACTTTGTACTTTTACAAAACTCGAGCGACGTTTTTTAGTCGCTCGAGTGTTCGTAGTGTGTGATTGACAGGTGTTTCTGGGTGGTAACTGAGCGTTTTCAGGGAGTGTGCTAAAAAAACGCAGGCGTGCCAAGAAAAAACGCAGGAGTGGCTGGAGAAACGGGGGAGTGGCTGGCCGAACGCAGGGCGTGTTTGTGATGTCAAACCAGGAACTAAACGGACTGAGATGATCGCAATCTAGGAGTAAGTCTGGAGCTACTCAGAAACTGCAGGAAAATATTCTCGAGCAGTTCTGCTAACTTTTGTTCGCAATTCTGCTAAGCTAAGATACACTCCCAGAGGGCGGCGGCCTAGCGTTTGCAATGCTGCTAAAAGCAGCTAGCGAGCGATCAACTTAGAATGAGGGCCCATGTGCACTGCAGGGGGGTCAGATATAACATGTGCAGAGAGAGTTAGATTTGGGTGTGGTGTGTTCAAACTGAAATCTAAATTGCAGTGTAAAAATAAAATTAATGATGTTATGCACTTGCACACTGTGCCTCGCTAATTTATGTTCTGGCTAGCTGCTGCATATCAATAGGTTACCAGCCTATGTAGAAACAAAGAATATACAGGAGGAAGTACTGCGCTCAGCCCAATGTTGTGTTGTTTTTGTAGTAATGGTTTGTGGACAAATAATCAGTCTGGATTTATGTATAAAATGCTTTTACTTCAACTATCAAATAAGCAAATAAAAAAATAATAATAATAAGGATGTTGAGAAGAGATGTTAGTATGAAAAATGAAAAGGAAGAAAAATGAATGGAACAAGAAGAAAAAAATGATTTTTAAAAAATGAATGAAAAATGAAAAATTACAATAATGAAAAATGACAATATATGCGCACTGAGTATGTGTGATCGATCACAGGTAGGTATGTAGAGATACAGTTGTATGAATGTCTCTTTGTGAGCTGTGGAAAACAGTCTCTGCGTCCCTGGATCGCTGAAGTATAGGTAAAGTCTTTTAACTGTTGACGGCTCCAAATATTGAAAATAAATTATGCACATTGAGGTTTAAAATTGAAAAAAGTGAAAAACATATGCGAGTACCTTTTGTAGTTGTGGCGTCTGTCCGAGCTGGATGCACTGCCTGGGTGCTTGTGCGCTCCGGATTTGACGGGCTCCCGTCCGAGGCCGCCATCCTGGGAAACGGTCACTGAGTGAGCGTCCTCTGCACACGGAACCCGGGGAGGAGCAAGTCATAATCTGGGGAGAGACAGTAGCAGGGTCGAGCTTGTTCAGCCTTTCCCTGCAGTGTCTCTCCACTACAGAGACTTACCAACGGCGTATCACAGGGGATGTCTGTCCTTATCTCAGTCAGCGCTGCAGCTTGGTTGTTCTTATGGGCCCTACACATTAGGCTATGTGTCACCGAGGGGCCCGACGGCCAATACGGCTGACAGGCGACCCGGCGGCGGGGGGGCAGTGACGGGGGGAGTGAAGTTTCTTCACTACCCCCGTCACCCGGCTCCATAGATGTGCAGGCAAATATGGACGATCTTGTCCATATTGGCCTGCATGCACAGCCGACATGTCACCAGCGATGAACCAACGCGGGGCCGCGCATCGTTCATCGCTGGTGACTCCACACTGCACGATATGAATGTTATCTCGTTCATTAATGAACGAGATCGTTCATATCGTGCAGTAATATCGGCGTGTGTGTAGGGCCCATAACTGTTTATTAAGTATAAAAGTCGAAGTATCATGTTTGTGTATATGATCTATACTAGAAACAAAGGGAACAGAAATAACCTGAAGAACAAGCACAGTAGTCCATTACCAATGTAATCTCTCTCTTCTGAGAATCTTAATAAACAGTTACACAGTTGCAAAACATACAATAATGAACAATATAGGGGGTCATTCCGAGTTGTTCGCTCGCAAGCGGATTTTAGCAGATTTGCTCATGCTAAGCCGCCGCCTACTGGGAGTGAATCTTAGCATCTTAAAATTGCGAACGATGTATTCGCAATATTGCGATTACACACCTGAGTCTGAGTAGCTTCAGACTTACTCGGCATCTGCGATCATTTCACTGCTTGTCGTTCCTGGTTTGACATCACAAACACACCCAGCGTTCGCCCAGACACTCCCCCGTTTCTCCAGCCACTCCTGCGTTTCTTCCGGAAACGGTAGCGTTTTTTCCCACACGCCCATAAAACGGCCTGTTTCCGCACAGTAACACCCATTTCCTGTCAATCACATTACGATCGCCAGAACGATGAAAATGCCGTGAGTAAAATTCCTAAGTGCATAGCAAATTTACTTGGCGCAGTCGCAGTGCGGACATTGCGCATGCGCATTAAGCGGAAAATCGCTGCGATGCGAAGATTTTTACCGAGCGAACAACTCGGAATGACCCCCATAGTTCCAAAATTGGTAAACAGTATCAGAATACAGAAGAAGCAACTTTCAATGTTAAAAAAAGTAACACTATTCCTGCTACAAGAAAAAAATCAGTGACAGTTCCATACCCTACAAAACACAAAAGCACACATATATCCCGCATAGATACTAAAAATGTACGGAATACAATTCATTCTTATAATATCCACAAATTTTTTCACTGCTTGGTTTATTTCTTTAATTACTACTTATTACCTAAGTATATCTACTTCTTTCATTTCTTAGCTTCACTTTTTTAATTTTCCATCTCAACTAATCCCCCTTTTACTACCTAAATATATTTTCTTTATCCTCATTTAAAAACATTCATTGAACACACACAATATAAAATTAATGCAAATGAAAAAACGGAACAGACATGACCAACTAATTACACAATTAACCAATCAAAGAGCTACAGATGGAATAAATACCCAGTAAGAAAGACTATACTACCCACAATTCCCAGAAGAAGACCAATTACTGGTTGAAACGCGTTGGAAGCACTAAAGCAGGAAACAAGGAAGATCCGTGCACAGACCGGCTAAGAACAACAAATAAGCTGCAGCGCTGACTGAGATTAGGACAGACTACCCCTGTGAGACACCATTGGTAAGTCTCCGTAGTGGAGAGACACTGCAGGGAAAGGCTGAACAAGCTCGACCCTGCTACTGTCTCTCCCCAGATTACGACTAACTCCTCCCCGGGTTCCGTGTGAAGAGGACGCTCACTCAGTGGTGCAGATGTATTAACCTGGAGAAGGCATAAGGAAGTGATAAACCAGTGATATGTGCAAGGTGATAACGGCAGCAGCGAATCAGATCCTAACTGTTAATTTACATATTGGAGCTGATTGGCTGGTGTGTTTATCACCTTGCACATATCAATGGTTTATCACTTCCTTATGCCTTCTCCAGGTTAATACATCTGCCTCTGTGACCGTTACCCTGGACGGCGGACTCGGATAGGAGTCCATCAAATCAGGAGCGCACAAGCACCCAGGCAGTGTATCCAGCTCGCAACTACAAAAGTTATCACCAAGTGAATGAGCGGGATGCCGCCACTCGCATACGTTTTTCACTTTTTTCAATTTCAAACCTCAATGTGCATAATTTAACTATTTTCAATATTTGGAGCTGTCAACATTGATCCAGCATTTAAAAGACTTTTCCTATACTTCAGCGATCCAGTGAGCAGAGACTGTTTCCCACAGCTCACAAAGAGACATTCATACAACTGTATCTCTACATACCTACCCGTGATCGATCACACATACTCAGTGTGCATATATTGCCATTTTTCATTATTGTAATTTTTCATTTTTAATTTCTCATTTTTCATTCATTTAAAAAAAATAATTTTTTCTTCTTGTTCCATTCATTTTTCTTCCTTTTCATTTTTCATACTAACATCTTTTCTCAACATCCTTCTTGTTTTCATTCTTCTCCTGCTCCTCTTGTCCTGTTCTTTTCTCCTTCTCGCCTTGGCTGAAAACACTTACTGTATGAACACGCAATGTGTACAAATATATAACAGAAATTGTCAAAAGTATATATATTTTTTTATTTGTTTATTTGATAGTTGAAATAAAAGCATTTTATACATAAATCTAGACTGATTATTTATCCACAAACCATTACTACAAAAATAACACAACATTGGGCTGATCGCAGTGTAAAAATAAAGCAGCCAGTATTCACCCGGCACAGAAACAATTTAACCCACCCAAATCTAACTCTCTCTGCACGTTATATCTGACCCCCCCCCCCTGCAGTGCACATGGTTTTGCCCATTTGCTAACAAATTTGCTGCTGCGATCAGATCTGAATTAGGCCCAAAGTATTCTGTATGCACAGAGGGGGTCATTCCGAGTTGTTCGCTCGTTGCTGATTTTTGCAACGGAGCGATTAAGGCAAAAATGCGCATGCGCATGGTATGCAGCGCGCATGCGCTAAGTATTTTAGCACAAAACTTAGTAGATTTACTCACGTCCGAACGAAGAAATTTCATCGTTGAAGTGATCGGAGTGTGATTGACAGGAAGTGGGTGTTTCTGGGAGTGTGCGGAAAACGCAGGCGTGCCAGGATAAAACGCGGGAGTGTCTGGAGAAACGGGGGAGTGGCTGGCCGAACGCAGGGCGTGTTTGTGACGTCAAACCAGGAACGAAATGGGCTGAGCTGATCGCAGTGTAGGAGTCAGGGCAGTCTTAACAGCAGTGTAGGCCCTTGGGCACAACAATGCACTGGGCCCCCTACCCATCCTCCAGCGGAAGGGGTGGGGGGTGCTATCAGCGTAGTTTTGATGTCCCGCGGGCGGTAAAGGGTGTGCTATCTTCCGCTCAGCGTGTAGAACCTGGAACAGTAATTTCAGCTAATTACTCTTTTACTGCACAGATGGAGATAAACTGTAGAAGGGGGCATTGGGCTGAATGAAGAAGCCCTGGTACATGATTCCAGTGTGGTAGGGGGTGTTTAATACGTAGGGGAGGGGTGGATAGTGGAGTGGGCTTAATATTTATCATTTTCCGGTGGGAGGGCAGCTTGCTTGACTGCAGATATCTCAGGTTCCTGAAAATATATTTCTTAGCTTTGAATGAGATAAAAAACTAGAGAGTCTCACCTTTCAGAAGGTTATGGGGACTTGGGGATCAGAGTTCAGGAGCCAGAGCAATCCACCAATGAAAATCTAAAACTACATATTAGGCGTGTGGAGCTGGAGCAGGGACCAGTTGCTGGAAGGCTGATATCTCTGGTTCTGGGCATAGTAGAGACAAGCTGCCAGTGTCCACTAAAAGGGGAGAGTCACAGCTTTTGGCTTATACCCTCATAAATACTGTAAGTCAGACAAAACCCGAGATATCAGGCTGGGAAGAACAATTAACAGGCTTGGATGGGGACCACTGCTTTCAAGTCAGATATCTCCGGTTCCACAGGGCCGATTTTCAAAAATCAGATACCCCTGGAAAGAGGGGACCCTCAGCTATCAGCCTAGGGCCCTTATACTCCTGGGGCCCTTGGGCAAGAGCCCATTGAGCCCATACGAAAAGACGGCCCTGGTAGGAGTAAGTCTCGAGCTACTCAGAAACTGCTAAGAATTATTTATTCGCAATTCTGCTACTCTTTCGTTCGCAATTCTGCTAAGCTAAGATACACTCCCAGAGGGCGGCGGCCTAGCATGTGCAATGCTGCTAAAAGCAGCTAGCGAGCGAACAACTCGGAATGACCCCCAGAAAGTGGGAGGAAAATGATCACCAACTATTTCACTGTAAGTACTGTTTATTATACAACACTCATATTTTTCCTTCTCTAAAAATGTGTCTTCTAAATTCTTACAAATTACTGAGCAAGTTAGACATATCCAAAGAACTTAAAAAGACATTTGCCTGAAAGAAAACATGCTATGGCTTTTCATTCTTCTTTGCAGATACTCACCAAATGGCTGCGCACAAGGATGAGTTTGCAGAATTTGGGATTGGTCGTTGGGCCTAATTCAGACTTGCTCACAGCAGCAAATTTGTTAGTAGTTGGGCAAAACCATGGGGGTCATTCTGAGTTGTTCGCTTGTTGCTGATTTTCACTATACTGCGATTAGTCGCTTATTGCGCATGTGCAAAGTTCGCAGAGCGCATGCGCTTAGTTATTTTACACAAAAGTTAGGTATTTTACTCACAGTCTAACTAGGATTTTTCATCGTTCTGGTGATCGTAGTGTGATTGACAGGAAGTGGGTGTTTCTGGGCGGAAAATGGCCGTTTTCTGGGAGTGTGCGAAAAAACGCAGGCGTTTCTGGGAAAAAGGCGGGAGTGTCTGAAGAAACGGGGGAGTGTCTGAGCGAACGCTGGGCGTGTGTGTGACGTCAAACCAGGAACGAAACTGACTGAACTGATCGCAATGTAGGAGTAAGTCTGGAGCTACTCAGAAACTGCTAAGAAATTTCTATTCGCAATTCTGCTAATCTTTCGTTCGCAATTCTGCTAAGCTAAGATACACTCCCAGAGGGCGGCGGCTTAGCGTGTGCAATGCTGCTAAAAGCAGCTAGCGAGCGAACAACTCGGAATGAGGGCCATGTGCACTGCAGGGGGGCAGATATAACATGTGCAGAGAGAGTTAGATTTGGGTGGGGTGTGTTCAAATCTAAATTGCAGTGTAAAAATAAAGCAGCCAGTATTTACCCTGCACAGAAACAATATAACTCACCCAAATCTAACTCTCTCTGCAAATGTTCTATCTGCCACACCTGCAGTGCCAGATTAAGGTCCACATGGGCCTGGAGCTGAAATGTATGAAGGGCCTATTGTGTGACTTGGCAGGAGGTGTGACAAGCGCTGTGGTGCGGGTGGTCAAAATAGGGTGTGTGGCCTGTGCCATTGGTGTGGCTATCTCGAGGTCATAGCTAGTGCCTACCATAAACCATTTAATAGAGGAGTAGAGCAACAGACCCATGCATACAGTGGTCATCTAAGTGGGAATTTTGAAGTGGGGGTATGGGTAAAGAAACGGGATTACTGTTGCGTGCGCCTAAAAAGGGGACATGGCCACTGAAAAGGAGCGTGTCCTTAAAAGTATATGCATTAGTGTGACCCCTCCCCTCCTAGTCTGTCTATGCATTAGTGTGGGTAGAATCTATATCCCAGCGCCTTAAGGACCCAGATGTGACATCAGCTGAGGGCGGAAGTTGTCTTATGCCGTTACAGCATTTGAATTTTTTCTCCAATCTAGGTTTGATGTAAGTTATTTTATTTGGGTAGGGGGTTGGCTCCATTGTACCCTTGCGAGCTCGTGTCACTCGCCACACTTTGGGTCTGGAGTCTCACTTCACTCGGCACAGGTTACTATTCCAATAGACGGTGATGTTGACCCAGTGTATTATGGCAAAGGGGATCTAGGCACTAACAATTAATGTGCCCCTCTCCCCTACTAGTCTGTATATGCATCAGTGTGCCCCCTCCTAGTCTATATATTGTAAAGCGCAACGGAATATGCTGTGCTATATAAGAAACTGTTAATAAATAAATAAATAAATATATGTGTCAGTAAGCCCCCCTGCCCTCCTAGTCTGTATGTGTATTAGTGTGCTCCCCCTCCCCTCTTAGTCTGTATATGCGTAAGTGTGCTCGCCCTCTCCTCCTAGTCTGCATATGCGTCAGTGTGCCTGCCTCCCCTCCTAGTCTGTATTTGTTTTAGTGTGCTCCCCCTCCCCTCCTAGTCTGTATATGCATCAGTGTGACCCCCCTCCTAGTCTGTATATGCGTAAGTGTGCCCACCTCCCCTCCTAGTCTGTATATGCATCAGCGCGCCCCCTCCCATCATAGTCTGCATATGCTGTAGTCAGGGCTGGTTCTAAACCTTGTGGTGCCCAGGGCGAACGTTTCCTTTAGCGACCCCCTCTCCCCATTGAAGACAGGGATAGTCCACGCCGAAGGTGTGTGTAAAAAATATAGAGGCGTGGCTTTACTGGAAGAGGCATGGCCACATAATTGTACAAAATCACATTACACCGCACAGTAGTGTCTCTCAGTCACATTACACCACACAGTAGTGCCACTTATACATGCCAGGTAGAACCCTTTATACATATTGCGCAAGGTACAGCCACTTATACACATTGCGCCAGGCAGAATGCCTTTTTATACACATTGCGCCAGGCAGAGTCCCTTTTTATACACATTGCGCCAGGCAGAGCCCCTTTTTTATACACATTACGCCAGGCAGAACCACTTATACACATTGCGCCAGGCAGAGCCCCTTTTATACACATTGCGCCAGGCAGAGCCCCTTTCATACACATTGCACCAGGCAGAGCTCCTTTTATACACATTGTGCCAGGTAGCCCCTTACACACATTTCGCCAGGTAGCCCCTTATACACTTTGCGCCAGGTAACACCTTATACACTTTGAGCCAGGTAGCCCCTTACACACATTGCCACAGGTAGCCACTTATACACATTGCGACAGGTAGCCCCTTACACACATTGCGACAGGTAGCCCCTTGTACACATTGCGACAGGTAGCCCCTTGTACACATTGCAACAGGTAGCCCCTTACACACATTGCGACAGGTAGACCCTTATACACACTGTGACAGGTAGCACCTTATATGCATTGAGTCAGGTAGCCCCTTATAAACACTGAACCAGATAGCCCCTTATATACATTGCAACATGTAGCCCCTTATATACATTGCAACAGGTAGCCCCTTATCTACATTGCGACAGGTATCCCCTTATATCCATTGCAACAGGTAGCCCCTTATCTACATTGCGACAGGTAGCCCCTTAAACATTGCAACAGGTAGCCCCTTATCTACATTGCGACAGGTAGCCCCTTATCTACATTGCGACAGGTAGCCCCTTATCTACATTGCGACAGGTAGCCCTTATATACATTGCGACAGGTAGCCCCTTATATACATTGTGACAGGTAGCCCCTTATATACATTGCGACAGGAACACCCATTTTTTTTTACATTGAACCAGGTAGCCTCTTTTATACATTGTGGCAGCTAGCTCCTTTAATACATTGCGACAGGTAGCCCCGAGAGAGGGAGGGAGAGGAAAGGAGAGAGAGAGAGAGAGAGAGAGAGAGAGAGATAGAGGGAGAGAGAGAGAGAGAGAGAGAGAGGGAGGGATTGAGTGAGGGATGGAGAGAGGGAGAGAGATCGAGAGAGGGAGGAGAAGGGAGAGAGATCAAGAGAGGGATAGAGACGGGGTGAGATCAAGAGAGAGAGGGAGAGAGAGAGAGGGGGGAGAGAGAGAGAGGGGGGAGAGAGAGGGAGAGGAGAGAGAGAGGGAGAGGAGAGAGAGAGGGGGGAGAGGAGAAAGAGGGAGAGAGGGGGGAGAGAGAGGGAGAGGAGAGAGAGGGGGGAGAGGGAGAGAGAAAGGGAAAGTTTGTGCGTGTCACTTACCAGCATCAGCACCGGCTCCAGTTTGTCCCCCTGGCTCCATGTTGCGCAGTGCTTTTTGACTTTACTTCTGCCCAGCATGAAGCAGGGCAGAATTGAGAAGCAGCAGGGGTGCGGAAGACAGCCGGCGGCGGCTGGGGAGGGGGTGGGGGGGGGTTGTTGGCCAAAGCAGTGTGCGGTGCGGCGTGGGTGAGGCGTGAGATATGGTGTGCGGTACGGGAGGCAGCCCGCACGATGTGGGTGGACGAGAGGCGGCCAGCATGGTGTGGGCTGCAGGAGGCGGCCAGTGGGGTGCGGGCAGCGAGCTCGGAGGTGGTGCAGCTGTTATGTTGTGGTGCCCCTCCTCCTACTCTGGCCTGGCCGTCCTCCTCATCAGCAGCTCTAAAGTCAGGGGGAGGAGCTTAAAGAGGAGAGTGGCTCCTCCTCCTCCCTGGACAGGCAGTTGAATAACCTGTGGATAGAAGAGCAGCCCTTCTCCTGCTTCGGCCGGGATTTACACACTGTCAGCTGGGTCACTGTGTCGTGGCAGCATACAATGAGTCAATGTGACTCACTGTAATGCCGGCGGTTTTGGGCCTCTTCACTGCGGCAGGCAGTGGACCTATTTTCAATGGGGGACCTGGAGCTGCAGCTCCATCCGCCCCATTGTTAATCCGGCCCTACACACATGGGTGGTCATTCAGAGTTGATCGCTAGCTGCCATTGTTCGCAGCGCAGCGATGAAGCTAAAAATCTGCATTTCTGCGCATGCATATGCACCGCAATGCGCACGCGTGACGTACGGGTACAAAGGCTTTTGTGGTTTTGCACAGGTTCTAGCGACGTTTCCATTCGCACTGGCGGCTGCAAGAAGATTGACAGGAAAAGGGGGTTTCTGGGTGTCAACTGACCGTTTTCAGGGAGTGCTTAGAAAAACGCAGGCGTGCCAGGGAAAACTCAGGCGTGGTTGGGCGAACACTGGGCGGGTGTGTGACGTCAAAAGCCAACCCTCCAACATTAGAATCAACGCACACGAAGAGTAAATTCAGGGCTGGTCTTGTTTTGCACAAAATGTTTTTGCAGGCGCTATGCTGCACAGGCGTTCACACTTCTGCAAAGCGAAAAATACACTCCCCTGTGGGTGGCGACAATGCGTTTGCACGGCTGCTAAAAACTGCTAGCGAGCAAACAACTCGGACTGACCCCCATGGTTTTGCACAACTGCTAACAAATGTGAAGATGCGATCAACTCTGAATTACCCCCTTTGTTCTGACTCTCAATAGAAGGCAGCAGTGGTGGCTATATGGCAGTTTGGCATGCTGGAGATCATACCTCCCAACTGTCCCGCTTTCAGCGGGATAGTCCCGCTATTCGGACCCTGTCCCGCTGTCCCACCCGCGGACGCAGTGTCCCGCGGGTGTGGGGGCAGTTGGGGGGAGGCTTTGATCACCCGCTGCTCTGCTCTGCAAAGCAGCCGCTGATCACTGAATGCATGCTAGGAGGGGAGCGGGGACTGCCCAGCTGCTGGGGGAGCGCTGGGCACGCCCCCAAAAGGGAAAAAACCGGGCCGTTTGACAAGACCACGCCCAACCTAGCGAGGCCACGCCCCCTTTTCAGAGAGTCCTGCTATCTGGAAGCCAAAAGTTGGGAGGTATGCTGGAGATGGCTCATAAAGAAATGAAGCATGAGTAAATAGCGAGGCAATAAAGGGGGTCAGTCTGGCCTGATTGCAGGATTTTTCGCTGTGCTGCAATCAGGTCACCAATGCGCATGCATATGAACCGCAATGCGCAGGCACGTCATACGGGTCCAAAGCGGATCGTTGCTGAGTGATAGATTTAACGACTAATCCATTTGCACAGCCAAGCACAAGGAGATTGACAGGAAGAGGGCATTTGTGGGTGTCAACTGACCGTTTTCTGGGAATGGTTGGAAAAATGCAGGCGTGTCCAAGGGTTTGCAGGGCGGGTGTCTGACGTCAATTCCGTACAAGAACAGACTGAAGTGATCGCAGCGGCTGAGTAAGTTCTGAGCTACTCAGAAATTGCACAAAACTTTTTTGTAGTGCTTGGCTGCACATGCGTTCGCACACTTGCAAAGCAAACATACACTCCCCTATAGGCGGCGGCTATCTGTTCACAGCGCTGCAAAAAATAACTAGGGTGCGATCAACTCGGAATGACCCCCAATGTGTTTTGTCAGTTACCAAAGCAAAATCCCTCAAATGTATTTACCTGTCTGCTCCTCATCCTGCCATAAAGGTGGTCAGAATGCTTTTTTCTTCCAACTAACACTTGACTGTGATGTAATATTGGAATATTATAAAATGTATTAAGCAAAAAATTTATTTTCTACAACCGAAAAAAAAAAAGAGCCTGGTAACACATGCATGGACACTCTGTACAAATCAACGAAAGGGATGCACTGACTGTACACTGACCTAACCATTAGCAGAGCAGACTAGCAAATGCAGTTAGTATAGGTTTAATGTGTATCTTTTTGCACAAAGAAACACATATATAGGGGCTAATTCAGGTTGGATTGCAATAAGCAATTCAACCGCAATTTATGAGAAAAAGATGTGCTGCGCATGCACCCACATTTTCTGTTGGGCGGCCGCAGAAAATGCATTTGCCTCTGCCTGTCAATCAGGCAGAGGCCGTCGCGGGACGAGGGGGTGGGCAACGCTCCGTTTCAATGGAGGAGATGGAGCATTGCGGAGGCGGCCGAACGGGGGGCGGTGTGGTGCAAACTGGGGGGTGCCAGGGGGCGTGATCGAGGTGGCTGCATGACATCACACACAGCCGCTGCAATGAGTAAGATGGCATTGGGTCTCCTACGGCCGCAGCTAAGCTACGCCGGAAGGAAGCATCAATAATTTATACGATGAAGCAGAAATTGCAAGGCGTTCGCAATTTCTGCTTCATCAAGGGGGGAGGCGCCGGTCAGCATGCTGGGCGGCCTTGCCCAGCGATCGGCGGCCACCAGCATATGATACTAAGGATAGCAAATTCTGATTAACAGAATTTCCTATCCTTACTGAATTAGCCACTTAATTCATTTACTAATGGCACAAACAAACATGCCTTTTTCTTTGTCACTAATAAAGTTCATCTTTTGTGTTTTTTGCAAACCAGATACAACATGGGCAACAAAAAGATAATGACTGTGTGGACACATATATTCGCTATCATGCCTAATTCACATCTCTAGGTGTGCACAAAATACAAGCCCTTGGGCTTTATTCAGAGATGGACGCAGATTACTGCATACGCAGTCTCCCTCTGCACCAGTCACACCTGGTGCAGAGGGAGAGTTTTATGGCAGAAAGGAGTACTGCAAACAGACAAGTTGAGAGAGAATGTAAGCTACAAATGGCTCAGTGACAAGAAAGTGATTGCTCATGACACCATGAGACCAGGGAGGTCACCGTTAAACCTTGCCTGGAACAAGTCCCTAGTATGACTGAGTATGGGAAATTGGACAGTACTGCAAATATCCAGTGGAGGTCGGACATCTCTTACATGTACACTGAAGGTCCTGACCTGGATAA
This sequence comes from Pseudophryne corroboree, assembly GCF_028390025.1. Classification (NCBI taxonomy): domain Eukaryota; kingdom Metazoa; phylum Chordata; class Amphibia; order Anura; family Myobatrachidae; genus Pseudophryne; species Pseudophryne corroboree. The sequence goes on along the minus strand of NC_086451.1, from coordinate 120,994,759 downwards.
GTATTTACAGAGTGCGATTACATATATGAAGACATATCCAGACATGGCAACCCTTATGCAGCTGGTGCAACAGTTCCATGCCGAACGCCAAGTAGCTCTGGAACGTGAGGCTGCCAGGAAAGAAAAAAAGGCAGGCTGACTGCCTATACCAGCTGGAGCTGGCTAGGCTCAAAAGTCAGTCCGTAGGCAAAGACTCTCTTGTTAGCAAGCCCTGCTCAGAGGATTCCACTGTGTTGCAAAGGGACGGAGGCAGCCAAACAAATGCCCACTGCATTTTGGAGAATCAGCTTGCTTTGAACAGTACAACAGATACCAGACAGAGGTCTGACACCTCTGCCAGTACCAGACAGTGCTGCAGCCGGGGAGGCTGCAAGGAAACCATCCGAGACAGCGTCAGAAGAGCAATGAGGGTATGCTGCTGCAGACTAGAGATGTGCAGAGGGCATTTTTCGCGTTTTGTGTTTTGGTTTTGGATTTGGTTCCGCGGTCGTGTTTTGGATTCGAACGCGTTTTGGCAAAACCTTCCTTAAGAATTTTTGTGGGATTCGGGTGCGTTTTGGATTCGGGGTTTTTTTTCTTTTAAACCCTCAAAAACAGCCTAAATCATAGAATTTGGGGGTAATTTTGATCCTATAGTTTTATTAACCTCAATAACCATAATTTCCACTCATTTTCAGTCTATTATGAACACCTCACAATATTATTTCTAGTCCTAAAATTTGCACCGAGGTCGCTGGATGACTAAGCTAAGCGACCCAAGTGGGCAGCACAAACACCTGGCCCATCTAGGAGTGGCACTGCAGTGTCAGACAGGATGGCACTTAAAAAAATAGTCCCCAAACAGCATATGATGCAAAGATAAATAAAAAAAAAGAGGGGCAAGATGGAATTATCCTTGGGCCCTCCCACCCACCCTTATGTTGTCTAAACAGGACATGCACACTTTAACAAACCCATCATTTCAGCGACAGGGTCTGCCACACGACTGTGGCTGAAATGACTAGTTAGTTTGGGCCCCCACCAAAAAAGAAGCAATAAATCTCTCCTTGCACAAACTGGCTCTACAGAGGCAGGATGTCCACCTCCTCCTCATCGCCCGATTCCTCACCCCTTTCACTGTGTACATCCCCCTCCTCACAGAGTATTAATTTGTCCCCACTGGAATCCACCATCACAAGTCCCTGTGTACTTCCTGGAGGCAATTGCTGGTAAATGTCTCAATGAAGGAATTGATTATAATTCATTTTGATGAACATCATCTTCTCCACATTTTCTGGAAGTAACCTCCTACGCCGATCGCTGACAAGGTGACCGGCTGCACTAAACACGCTTTCGGAGTACACATTGGAGGGGGGGCAACTTAGGTAAAATAAAGCCAGTTTGGCAAGGGCCTCCAAATTGCCTCTTTTTTTTGCCAGTATACGTACGGACTGTCTGACATGCCTACTTGGATGCTGTCACTCATATAATCTTCCACCATTCTGTCAATGGCGACAGAGTCATATGCAGTAACAGTAGACAACATGTCAGTAATCGTTGGCAGGTCCTTTAGTCCGGACCAGATGTCAGTTTTTGCTCCTGACTGCCCTGCCTCACCGTCAGCGGGTGGTTTTGGAAATTTTATCCTTTTCCTGGCAGCTCCAGTGGTGGTAGAAAATGAAGGAGGAGCTGTTGACGGGTCACGTTCCGCTTGACTTGACAGTGTCTCACCAGCAGGTCTTTGAACCTCTGCAGACTTGTGTCTGCCGGAAAGAGAGATACAACGTAGGCTTTATACCTAGGATCGAGCATGGTGGCCAAAATGTAGTGCTCTGATTTCAACAGATTGACCACCCGTGAATCCTGGTTAAGCGAATAAAGGGCTCCATCCACAAGTCCCACATGCCTAGCAGAATCGCTCCGTTATAGCTCCTCCTTCAATCTCTCCAGCTGCTTCTGCAAAAGCCAGATGAGGGGAATGACCTGACTTAGGCTGGCAGTGTCTGAACTGACTTCACGTGTGGCAAGTTCAAAGGGTTGGAGAACCTTGCACAACGTTGAAATCATTCTCCACTGTGCTTGAGTCAGGTGCATTCCCCCTCCTTTGCCTATATCGTAGGCAGATGTATAGGCTTGAATGGCCTTTTGCTGCTCCTCCATCCTCTGAAGCATATAGAGGGTTGAATTCCACCTTGTTACCACCTCTTGCTTTAGCTGATGGCAGGACATGTTCAGGAGTGTTTGCTGGTGCTCCAGTATTCGGCACGCGGTGGCTGAATGCCAAAAGTGGCCCGCAATTCTTCACGCCACCAAAAGCATCTCCTGCACGCCCCTGTCATTTAAAAAAAAATTCTGCACCACCAAATTAATTGTATGTGCAAAACATGGGACGTGCTGGAATTTGCCCACATGTAATGCACGCACAATATTGCTGGCATTGTCCGATATCACAAATCCCCAGGAGAGTCCAATTGGGGTAAGCCAATCTGCGATGATGTTCCTCAGTTTCCGTAAGAGGTTGTCAGCTGTGTGCCTCTTATGGAAAGCGGGGATACAAAGCATAGCCTGCCTAGGAACGAGTTGGCGTTTGCGAGATGCTGCTACTGGTGCTGCTGCTGCTGTTGTTGCTGCGGAGGCAATACATCTACCCAGTGGGCTGTCACAGTCATATAGTCCTTAGTCTGCCCTGCTCCACTTGTCCACATGTCCGTGGTTAAGTGGACATTGTATACAACTACATTTTTTAGGACACTGGTGACTCTAATTCTGACGTTTGTGTACATTCTCGGTATCGCCTGCCTAGAGAAGTGGAACCTAGATGGTATTTGGTACTGGGACACGCTACCTCAAGCAATTCTCTAAGTCCCTGAGAACTAACGGCGGATACCGGACGCATGTCTAACACCAATATAGTTGTCAAGGCTTGAGTTATCCGCTTTGCAACAGGATGACAGCTGTGATATTTCATCTTCCTCGCAAAGGACTGTTGGACAGGCAATTGCTTACTGGAAGTAGTACAAGTGGTCTTCCGACTTCCCCTCTGGGATGACGATCGACTCCCAGCAGCAACAACAGCAGCGCCAGCAGCAGTAGGCGTTACACTCAAGGATCCATCGGAGGAATCCCAGTTAGGAGAGGACTCGTCAGACTTGCCAGTGACATGGCCTGCAGGACTATTGGCGTTCCTGTCTAAGGAGGAAATTGACATTGAGGGAGTTGGTGGTGTGGTTTGCAGGAGCTTGGGTACAAGAGGAAGAAGGGATTTAGTTGTCAGTGGACTGCTTCCGCTGTCACCCAAAGTTTTTGAACTTGTCAATGACTTCTGATAAATGCGCTCCAGGTGACGTATAAGGGAGGATGTTCCTAGGTGGTTAACGTCCTTACCCCTACTTATTACAGCTTGACAGAGGCAACACACAGCTTGACACCAGATGTCAGCATTTCTGGTAAAATAATTCCACACCGAAGAGGTGATTTTTTAATTTTTTTTATTTTGACCAGGCATGTCAATGGCCTTATTCATCCCACGGACAACAGGTGTCTCCCCGGTTGCCTGACTTAAACAAACCACCTCACCATCAGAATCCTCCTTGTCAATTTCCTCCTCAGTGCCAACATCACCCATATATCCTGGTGTACTTCAACAGTGACATCTTCAATTTGAATATCAGGAACTGGACTGTGGGTGCTCCTTCCAGCACTTGCAAGGGGCGTGCAAATGGTGGAAGGAGCCACCTCTTCCTGTCCAGTGTTGGGAAGGTTAGGCATCGCAACCGACACAATTGGACTCTCCTTGGGGATTTGTGATTTAGAAGAATGCACAGTTCTTTGCTGTGCTTTTGCCAGCTTAACTATTTTCATTTTTCTAGCGGAAGGAAGATTGCTTCCATCCTCATGTGAATCTGTATCACTAGCCATGAACATAGGCCAGGGCATCAGCCGTTCCTTGTCACTCCGTGTCCTAAATGGCATATTGGCAAGTTTACGCTTCTCCTCAGACGCTTTTAATCTAGATTTTTGGGACATTTTACTGAACCATTGTTTTTTGGATTTTACATGCTCTCTACTATGACATTGGGCATCGGCTTTGGCAGATGACGTTGATGGCATTGAATCATCTCTGCCATGACTAGTGGCAGCAGCTTCAGCACTAAGTGGGAGTGGATCTTGATATTTCCCTATTTTACCTTCCAAATATTTCCAAATATTTGTTCTCCACTTTTTAATGTGTGGAATTATATGCCAGTAATATATCTGGAATTAGATGGCAGTAATGTCTGGAATTAGATACCACTAGATAGATACCAGATACCACTGTGACTGGAATGATGATGACCTATGCAATGTGAAAGCCTACAGCAGCAAGATGCAGCACAAGACACTGGACTTTTAGTAATGTACTGTAGTATACTGGTCACTACAATGCAGCAGAAGACAATGAGCAGTGATACTGAGCACTGATGAGGATACTAGAACTGACACTGGATAGCGAGATGCAGCACTTGACTATTGTACTGTAGTATACTGGACACCACAATGCAGCATAAGACAATGAGTAGTGATACTGAGCACTGATGAGGATACTAGAACTGACACTGTGCAGCAAGAACAGCACTGGACTATTGTACTGTAGTATACTGGTCACCACAATGCAGCACAAGACAATGAGTAGTGATACTGAGCACTGATGAGGATACTAGAACTGACACTGGGCAGCAAGAACAGCACTGGACTATTGCACTGTAGTATACTGGTCACTACAATGCAGCAGAAGACAATGAGCAGTAATACTGAGCACTAATGAGGATACTAGAACTGACACTGGGCAGCGAGATGAGCACTGGACTATTGTACTGTAGTATACTGGTCACCACAATGCAGCACAAGACAATGAGCAGTGATACTGAGCACTGATGAGGATACTAGAACTGACACTGGGCAGCGAGAACAGCACTGGTCTATTGCACTGTAGTATACTGGTCACCACAATGCAGCACAATACAATGAGTAGTGATACTGAGCACTGAAGAGGATGCTAGAACTGACACTGGGCAGAAAGAACAGCACTGGACTATTGTACTGTAGTATACTGGTCACCAGAATGCAGCACAAGACAATGAGTAGTGATACTGAGCACTGATTAGGATACTAGAACTGACACTGGGCAACGAGATGCAGCACTGCACTGTTGTACTGTAGTATACTTGTAATGTTTTTATTTGAATATTGCAACCTTCTTACATTTTATTTACATATTTACAAATTTACAACAAATAAATAAAGTAAAAAATGATTAACAAACAAAAAATTTCCATTTATTCTTAACATTTTCCTCCATTTTACATTCCCTTCAAAGTTTTTCCCTTAATTCTAACAATTTCCGTAAGAAACTTTCTATTTCTGAAACTAACCTCCTCTTCCTCCTCCGTACTCCCCCTTCACCTGTTCTTGAGCCCATACATACCTCTCTCACCCCTCCTTTCATTCCCCACCACCTCCATTCACTCCACTCTCAATCCACCCATCCTCTCACCTTTTATACTTTTTACTCTCCTTTCATCCTGAACAATCCAACATTTAAATGAGAAGTCAATAACAAATCTAGGTAGCTCTTCCAGTGTACGCAACCATTTAAAAAAAAGAAAAGCAAATCTCAAAATTCTATTTCAACTAAAAAGTGAGATAGTTATAGAAAAGTTTTTACCAGTACATGGAGGCTAGAAACTTTCCATCACCCACTAAGGGGGCTTCAGCTGGCGCCACAAGTGGGAGCAACTGATGACATCCAATCTCTCCTCCTCCATTTCCATCATCCGCTTCACCTCGTCTAGTATTAGGCCCTCCACCACTTCGCAGGGAAGGATTTTATTTCTCAATGAAACCTGACACCGTGCATTCCATAAGTGATACCTGACAGCTAAACTTATCATAAAAATTGTGCATAAATCAAATTCTTCATACCCTTTGAATGCTCCATATGCCCATCCCTGGTAATCCAAACCAGAAAGACAAGGTATTCCTAGAGCGCTTGACACTCTTTTGCAAATGTTTATATTAAAAGGACACTGAAGAAAGAAATGGTCCATACTCTCCTCCTGACCTTGACACTCCTCCCGTGGACAATCACGATCATTGGATCTTCTAAACTTCAGGTTCCCCCTAACATAGAGCTTCCCTTGCAATGAGAACCAGGCGATGTCGCTAAATTTCAACGGGATCCTCTGAGAATTTATCAGAGAAATCCCTTCTGAACATACCGTTTCTGGGCAATCCTTCAGGGCCAATGGGACATGAAAATGAGTTTGCAAGAACCTCTTCCCCAACTCCTTCCTACTGAGATCTCTTAACTCCCCCACTCCCAAGCCCCATCGCCCAATTACTTTCAAGCACTGGATCCCGTAGATCAGGAGGTAGCCTCTTCTACGCCGAGAGCTTCTCAAGTGACCTCCTTCTATCCATACTGTGAGGAAAGGGGATATCCATTCCCTAAAACCGTCTGCCCACCGAGGAGGGGTCTCTGAAAACAGACCCCCGAAATTCATTTTTATAAAGGCTGTTATAAAAAACACCACCGGGTTGACCATATCCAGTCCCCCCTTGGTCCTCGGTTTGCACGCAATTCCTCTCTTAACTATATTCATTTTGTTTCCCCACAACAGCAGGAAAAACAAAGAGCCAATTTTAGACCACAGTGGTTGTGGCAAAAAACATACATAACTGACATATAAAAACAATGGAATCAGATAGGTTTTACACAAATCAACCCTTTCCCTCAGGGAGAATTTCCATCCTCTCCAACTTCTTACTTTCCGGGTTGCCTCTTCCAGTATCCTTTCCCAATTTGCTGTGGCATAATCACCCTGGTCGAATCTTATTCCTAGAATCTTAATTGAATAGCTGGCCCCGGAGAGGCTGTCTGGAAGGTCAAATTCTCTACCTTCCTCCCCCATCCAGAAAACTTCACACTTGTCCTGATTTATCATGGAGCCCGAGGCTCCTGAGTACTCGCCTATCAGTTGGTCAACATCACAGGCTTCTGTGTTCAATGACAGAACCACTGTGACATCATCAGCATAGGCAATTACCCTTAGTGGTTCTCCCTGGCCCAGCTGCACCCCTCCCACCATGCTGTTCTCAATCCTTCGAATAAAAGGATCGATCGCAAACACGTAAAGAAGAGGGCTCAGGGGGCAACCCTGACGGACACCAGAGTTCACCGCAAAGGCAGGCCCTACCCAACCATTAACAAGCGGGAAGCTCTCGGCCTTGCTGTACAATATGCGTAGCCAATTGACTAGTTTAACTGGAATGCCATACCTTTCCAGCAAAGTCCAGATGTACTCATGGTTGACTCGGTCAAAAGCTTTGGACTGATCCAATGCCAGTAAATATTTCCCCCACTTCTCAACCTTGCACCGTTCTATGGCCTCCCGGACACCAAGGACAGCACTAAATGTGCTTCGACCTTTCACAGTACAATGCTGAGAAGTCGAGAGCAACTGCCCGGAAAATTACATCAGCCTATTAAATATGATTTTTGCCAACACCTTCCTATCCGTATTGTGGAGTGCTATGGGGCGCCAGTTCTCAATACGGGCCGGGTCCTTTCCTTTAGAGAGTAAGATAAGTGCTGAAAGCCTCATGGAGGGAGGGAGTTCTCCCTCTGCCAGGCCACTGTTAAAAACCTCCACGAGACGAGGTGCCAGGACGTCTGAGAATTCTTTTTAGAATTCAGCTGTCAAACCATCTGGCCCAGGTGTCTTTTTTGATGTTAAACCGCCAATCGCTTCTCTGACCTCCTCCACAGACATCTCACTCTCTAAGCAGTCAATTGAAGCATCCGGTTCCACAAGCCCTGGTATCCTCCCCAGAAATTCCTCCATCTTTTCTCTGCTAAGTGCCTTCTCAGACAGCAGATCAGTGTAATAGGTTCTAATCACTTCCAGGATGCCCTCTCTCCCCTCCTTCACGACACCCTTTCCATCAATCAGACCTCTGATTTCCTTTAACTCGATCTTTCGCCTACAATTCTGGTAAGGATCTGGGGAGTGGTACTTGCCATAATCCCTCTCCCGAATCAAAGATGAAAGTCTACTATACTGCAACTGCTGCATCCGAGATTTCACCTAGGAGATTTCCCCATCATCTCCTCTTTCAGAGATCAGGAAGTCTAATTTCCTCCTCAGAGCATAGTAGGCATTCTTCTTTACCAAGTTTTTCTTTGCTACCAGCCACTTGAAAAACCCTCGGGTCCTCTCTTTGACCTCCTCCCACCACTCCGATCTACTCCATCCTGCCTCCAACAGTGTTTCCTGTGCTTGGAAGAATTTCCTAAAAGTTTGTCTTACCTTCTCTTCCTTTAAAAGCTCTGAGTTCAGCCTCCATAGGCCCCTTCCTTTCAAAATGGACTGTGAAGCATTCAAAGAAAAAGTCAATAAACCCGTGATCCGAAAATTCTACCAACCTTACCTGTAAGGGCAAAGTTTTAGAAGTTTCTTTAACAAAAAATCTATCTATTCTAGTCCTACTCTGACCACTAAAGTAGGTGTAACCCGTGAGGTCTGGATGGTGCCGAACATGAACATCAACCAAACCCGCCTGCCTAACCATTGATACTAAATAATTTGAATCATAGCCTATGTTTTTTTTGGCTCCTCCCCTGTCTTTTGGCCTAACTACGGCGTTGAAATTGCCACCAAAAACAACCTGCTGGGCCGTAAAAAGAAATGGCTTGATCCTCTTGAAAAGGCATTTCCTATCCCAGGCTGTCTGGGGCCCATAGATGTTGATCAGCCTTAGGTCATGCCCTCTCAAGGTGACATCTAAGATCATACACCTTCCAACTTGTAACTCAATAACCTTGTGCACAGTTACTATGCCGGCAAAAAGTACCGCCACCCCACCATAAGGCTCAGCTGCAAGAGACCAATAGGAAGGCCCTCCTCTCCACTCGCTTTTGGCTTTGTGAAGAGCTGCCAACCTGTTAACCCGGGTCTCCTGCAAAAACAAAATATCAAAATCCTGGTTATTAAAAAATTCAAAAGCCATAAACCGAGCCTTATCGGAAAGAACGGAAGCCACATTAATCGTGGCACATCGTATAGGGTGGAGATCCATGTTTCTTTGGTGATTGAGTTTCACTACCCATTTTCCTTATTCACTTCTCCCCACCACCCCCATCACCATCACCACCACCAACACCACATTCCATTCTTACGACAGCCTCTCCTTCTTTCATCCCGGCTCCCTCCATACCTGAACCAGGATCCGGGGGTTTTCGGATAGAATCCTTTGCAGGAGGTTCCTTCTCTATCAAGGCCTTCTGTCCATTCCCCTCTTGTGACTCCACTGTTTCCTCCATCTTTAATTCTTCTATCTCTGATTCTGCCCTTTCTTTCCCCACTAGGGATGATCCTGCCGGGTCCCATTCTAGTTCACTTTCTGATTCCTTGCCTGAACTTTCCCTACGACTATCCTTCCTTTCTTTCTTTTTCTTTCCACCTTCCCCACTTCCCCTCTCTCTCTGCCTCCTTTTTCTTACCTTCTTCTGTCTCAGCACCAACCCACCCTTCTCCTTCACTACCTCCCCCTCCTCCTCATCAGTGGGAACTCCTTCAAACCTATTAAATAATAATAAGTCCTCCTTAATTACTGTTTTCTTGCTTTTCCCACCCTTTATTACTAGCTGAAAACCTTCTTCCTCATCCTCTTTCCCCTTCCCCCTTCTTCCCGCCAAACTCCACTCCGTCTTTCCTTCCCTCAGTTTCACTGACCCTCTTCGCACTTCCTTTACCCTTTCTTCCACCACTCTTGCCTTGTTTCTTGTCCCTAAATCCTCAAAACTTTCCCTCCTACTCCTCCATTCCTTTGTTTTTTCAGCTTCTGGACATCTACTGTAAGGGTGCCCTTCACCTCCACATAAGTTACAACAGATGTTATTACATGACCTTGAGGTGTGGCCCAGTCCGCCGCATAAATTGCATTTGACCGCGTCGCATTCATGGCTCAAATGCCCAGGGCCACCACACTTGAAACAAGTCTTTGGCTGGCCCTGGTAGAACACCTGAATGCGATCGCGGCCAATATACGCGGCGGACAGCAGATGTTTCACCCCCTCACAATTTTTCATCAAACACACATTTGCAGACCATGCTCCACCCCATACCCCTAACGTATAGTCCGACTTTTCAATGCTTAGTATTTTTTCACAATGCCTGCTCAACCAAAACTTTATGTCATTCTCAGGAATTGTCTCGTTTCGCACAAGAATGGACACCTTTGTGCTATCTACTTTCCCAGTCATGAAGAAAGTAAAGTTACTGAAGAAACTCCCTTCTTCCAGATCAGACAATTTTGAGAAACACTCCTGCATCACCCTGTTTGCCATAAAGGCCACGTCAAACTCATTTGAGTTCACAGGGTGAATACAGGAGTACAACTGCCTAGCCACAAATCCTAAATCAAAAAACTTTCTAAAAAAAATCAACTTTTGAAGGAGCTCCCCCTTCACCCACCCACTTAAAATGTATTATTTTTCTTCTACCAAACCCTCCCGCCTCTGCACTACCTCCCCCCACATTTTCACCCTGCCCTGAAACAGTTGGATTGCTCAGTACCTTGGCATAAGATGTTTCCACCCCCTTCGATGCACCATCAATATCTGCAACAAAACCAAAGACAGGGGTAGGGCCTGGGGGAGGAACAAGAATAGGCATCACATTCTATTTTTTACAGGCACTAAGATCTTACTCTTGTCCTTATGTTTAAGAGTTACTGCACTTATTAGCTTTGCAGCGGCCCGCATCCTCTCAGGTACTTGCAGATCCCCATATACAGTTTCTACTACTTCCATTTCTTGCTCCGAAAGCAGTCTTTTGTCCAGCCTTGGCTGACCTTGAACTTTGCCAGGCTTCTCATCGTTTTCTTTAATTTTTACATTTTCTTTTGAGTTTTCTTTATTTCCATCTTGGCCCCCTTCCCCCCTGAAAAGCCCAATTGGGCCCCCTCCACCCAAAAAAACTTCTGGTGCTCCCCCAGTTACCTCCTTCCTTTCTTTACTGAAATCACTCACCTCCAGTTTACTGTCTCCAGCAAGCCCCTTTCCACTTTCCTCTGCCGTTTTGCCAATACTCATACTGGCCAGGGCACCCTCCGATGACATCCGCTTATCAACCAGGATCCCCTCACATTCCTTTTCTGACATTCGGATCTCGGCACTTGCAGCTCAGATCACCTTTCCACTGCCACCTTCATCTGCCACATCTCCAGGATCCCCCTGCTGCCACTGCAGCGGCCGCTCCGTCTCACCTTTCGTTCCACCAGCCGAAGTGGTTTCAGCTTTAGACACAGGCCTCCCCTCTGTCTCCTGTCAAAGTCAGAAAAATATTGCGCTGCACATTGGCATATATGCACCTCATGCGTGTGCCCGCTGCACGAGCATGAGCTCTCCCGTGCGTGCGTATACTCGCGGTCGCGTACACTCGCAGGGGCGCGGTATGCGCATTTACGGTAGAGTTTGTGTGCGTCTAGCGGGCGACTCAATCGTAACATATTTTAGTCATATAATGTATTTTGTAGATTATGGTCCTTTTGATAGAATCTGAAAGTTTAGTTAATATAGCATGTTCGGGGACAGAGAGATTCCTCTTTGTTTGATACGAAGGGTCAGACAGGGGTTACACAGTGGTGTTTAGTATCCATCGGAAGAGAATATAATTAGCAATATTCCGGTGTTGGTTTGAAGCGGATTACTCGCTCGTGCGTATAGTTATGGACATAAGAAGTTTATGGACATTTATTATATTTGCACTTTATTACCCATGCGGCGGGAAACCCAGTTTCCCTCCCACCTGAGCAGTTTGAAATAGTCACAACCCACCTGTATGAACCAACCTATGACCTTTTGTTATAATGCAGAGACGAATTCCTGTGTCCAATGAACAATAAGAATGTAGGGACCATTGTACTGTACTGTGTGTAAGTGTATATAAAGACAAGCCGATCTGGTCCAGGTCTCTACTCTTTTCAACGGTTCTCATCACTGATAATCGGGAGCTGGATATCCAGAAAGGCGCTTGCGATTGTTCCCCTTGTGCGTAAGTTCTCTGCAACCATATTTATCTCCTATTTTGTTGTAAGCCATTCTCTCTCTCCTTCCCCCTGAAATGTAATTGTGTCTTTGTTGTATTTTAACGTGTAGTAACTCGGTTAGGTATTTTATGTTAGTTTGGTAGTGTATAACTTGTATTGTGTATTCTTTTGCGATTGAACGTTCATTCATTCCCTTAAAAGGTGTTAGACCCTTAGACCGGTATTTGAGTGTTTATTATATTGCTAAAGGGGTTCTCAGAGCGTAAGAATCGCTCATAAAGCTTTTAAACTAACAAGGTCATACTGTGTTGCATTTACACCATATCACTGCACAAAGGTTTACAATTTAAGTACATTGTTTAGGATATTGTTACAAAGGTTTAACTCTGTGAGCGTCAGCGCCGCTTGTGATCTCCTCGTGGTCTCGAGCGTCCGCTACGCTGATAGCGTATCATTACGGTAATCGGCAGCCTATAGCGTGCTTGCCTTTACGCTGTAAGCCGTGAGCGAACGTGCCTCTCGTGCGTCTCGTCCACGGCTAAGCGTTTGTACGCTACGTGCGTACTCTTCCGGTATTCCATACACCAATTGCGTACTGTGTTTATTAACCTTTTAGCGTGTTTAATATAGGATATATATTAGGCTTTTACACTCCATAGAAACTGGGTTTTCTTTTCCAATGGCCACGTTATCAGGGTTCCCTCCACTCTGTTGATGTTGCGCTACCACCGGCACCGCCTCCGCTTCTCCGTCACCAAGGACTCCATTCTGGGGCCACTCCTCCTGCAACGCTGGACCTTGCATTGCTACAGGGGAATCCTTAGCAGCCGGCAATGCTATTAACCCCTGCTGTGCTGAAGAATTTCCTTCATTCTCCTTTTTGCTTAATTCCTCCTGGGCGACCACCATTTTTCCCTTTATACGTGCCTGATACAGGGTAAGGTCTTCTATTTGATCCCTGTACCGTTGTCTGTCCCATACTTGGCATTTATTTCTTTTCTTCCTTGCTTCTGTAATGCGGTTACTGATTTTCTTTGATTCATATATGAGCTCCTGTAATGACATTCCTGCTAGTATTTCCTCTATACTTGAATCTTCCTCTGTTTCTGAATTTAACCCCTCCGATGCTGAACTCCCATTCATACTGTATTCTTCTCCTTCTTTAACCCCTAACCCCCCAGCATCCGTAGATCTCCCCCCGGGAGCTGGCATGCCCCCAAGGGTACTCTCTGCCTGCTCAGGGGGCTCAGGGGAGGCATCATACCAGGATATTTGCTCAATTTTCTTTTCTTTCATTTTTACAACCAGCGGCACCAGCCGCTCTCCTCCGTCCTGCAGCTTCCCCCTTCTCCCCTCACAGGGACTCCCGGCCATTACAGCATTACCCCAAGGGGCTACACCACCCCCAGGGGTACCTGCTGCTGTTGACACTGTAAGGGGGGCTACCATGGACAGAGACCCTTCTTGGGGTTTCTCTGCTCCGTGCGGCGCCGATTGCCGCTCCCCTTCCTTAAACGGACCCACAGGCACAATTTCCCCTTCAGCGAGAGGACCTTTTGCAGCTCCGGCTCCGGGCTCTCTGCTCTCTGCGCTTTTTGTTCTGAGCTACCCCCCCTTTGCACGGAGGGGGTATATTGCTCACCTATAGCCCCTGCAGGTCCTGGGCACTCAGATCTTGACTCCGGAAGCTTTTTCTTCTGTTCTTTTGCAGAAGCAGCCGCCATTGCAATCCTGCCAGATGTTCCTTCATTCCCTTTCTTTTTTACTTTCACTGGAGAAGCCAGTAAAATCCTCTGTGACCTCCTCATGATTAAAGGGTACCTCCTGGCACCCCGTAATAGTTAAAGACACAGACGCCAGGCAGAGGAGTCCCTTAGCACAGCTGCCCGCTCCCAAGCTCCCACTGCTGGGAGAGGGGGCGGGATCCCTCAGGTAACCAGATGGAGCCCAGGAGCTCCTGCAGACACGTCCAGACATGTCCAGAACTGAGTAGTATACTGGTCACCACAATGCAGCAGAAGACAATGAGCACTGATCCTCAGCACTGATGAGGATACTAGAACAGACAATGGGCAACGAGATGCAGCAATTGACTATTGTACTGTAGTATACTGGTCACCACAATGCAGCCCAAGACAATGAGTAGTGATACTGAGCACTGATGAGGATGCTAGAACTGACACTGGGCAACGAGATGCAGCACTGGACTATTATACTGTAGTATACTGGTCACCACAATGCAGCACAAGACAATGAGTAGTGATACTGGGCACTGATGAGGATACTAGAACTGACACTGGGCAGCGATAAGAGCTCTGGACCATTTTACTGTGGTATACTGGTCACTGCAATGCAGCACAAGACAATGAGTAGTGATACTGAGCGCTGATGAGGATACTAGTACTGACACTGGGCAGCAAGAACAGCACTGGACTATTGTACTGTATTATACTGGTCACCACAATGCAGCACAAGACACTGAGTAGTGATACTGAGCACTGATGAGGATACTAGAACTGACACTGGGCAGCTAGAATAGCTCTGGAACATTTTACTGTAGTATACTGGTCACCACAATGCAGCACAAGACAATGAGTAGTGATACTGAGCACTGATGAGGATGCTAGAACTGATACTGGGCAGCGAAAATAGCACTGGACTATTGTACTGTAGTATACTGGTCACCACAATGCAGCAAAAGACAATGGCCAGTATTTACTAAGAATCCGAGTTTGTCCGATTTGTGTTTTTTTTTCTAAATCCCAATCCGGGAATTCACTAAGCACAAATCTCGGCAGTGTTTGGATTATTCGTAATGGTTTGAATGACAACGTTCACAAATACGAATGAATAGACCATCGGTCAAACGCGGCTGTTATTACATAGAATACGGGAATTCACTATTCATTCGTATTTGGGTGTTAGTCTCTGAGTGCTCAAGTGCGGTCGTATTTTTTTGCGATTTGTAAAAAAAAGCGGCAAAAAAATAGACCTCCTTTTTTCAGTCGTGTTTACATGTGTTGCAAATAAAAAATCACTCACACCTGAATTAGGATGCCTATAAAAGGATGTTAGGCCCATTTCAATACACCTACACTCAGAAATGGCAGCAGGACTGTGGGCCAGTGATCTTTTGTGTGCTGTGGGATTCCTCAGACTCAGACATCAGCCTGTAAGTAACCAGGGCCAAGAAACTGAACATGGTCAGCAGGTTGTACAGGTTCCGCAGAGGCTGCGCAGGCCTCGTTTTTTTAGGGGGCGTTTAAACTTGAACGCATTGTCCGATGATAAGGTCATACAGATGTTCCGTCTAAATCGTAACAACATTTTCCGTCTGTATGACCTTGTCAAACTGGGCCTAGACCCTGAGACAGCACGCTCTCGCTCTGTCTCAGACCTGCACAAACTCCTGGCTGTGTTGCACTTTATGGCTACTGGCAGCTTTCAGGCTGTGTCTGGGGATGTCATAGGAATCTCACAGCCCTCATTTTCCAGAATCTTAACACAGGTGATGTATAGCTAACTACCTCTTATGTTTTGTGTTTGTTTTAATTTCTCGGTGGCCAGTTCTGTCCTAAAATCTCATGTTTATTGTTCTTTAAAATATACACACAGGTGTTGGCTGTTTTGCAGCCCCACATCGAGGCCTCAATCTGCTTCCCTACCCAGGAGTCTCAGTGGCATGCCGTCAGGGTAGATTTCTATGAGCTGGCTGGCATGTCCAATGTGCTTGGAGCCATAGATTGCACACACATTCAGCTGAGACCACCTAGGGGCAGGCAGCACATATATACAAACCGCCATTTTGAACACTCCACAAATGTGCAGGTGGTTTGTGATGCAAATCTCAAAATAATGAGTGTTGTTGCTGGTTACCCTGGGGGCTGCCATGACTCCTTCATCCTCAGTCAGTCATCCCTCTTTGATAAGTTTGAGGACGGACAAATGTCAGATGGATGGCTGCTGGGTATGTAATTTGATATGTGTAGGCCTGCGTATACTTTGTCCAAATACAGGGGCAGATGTATTAACCTGTAGAAGGCATAAGGAAGTGAGAAACCAGTGATCTGTGCAAGGTGATAAAGGCACCAGCCAATCAGCTCCAATATGTAAATGAACATTTAGGAACAGATTGTCTGCTGCCTTTATTACCTTGCACATATCACTGGTTTTTCTCTTCCTTATGCCTTCTACAGGTTAATACATCTGCCCCACAGTGTGTTACTTATGTGTTGCTGTATCTTAACATGAATCACGTTACTATATCTGTCTTTTAGGTGAGGGATGATATGGCTGTTTCTCTTGGCTTCTAACTCCATTGTCCCGACCTGATACCCCTGCTGAACACAATTACAATCATGCACATAAGTCCACGCGGAATGTGATAGAAAGATGTTTTGGTGTGCTGAAATCTAGGTTTCAGTGTCTGGATAAGTCTGGTTGCCTTTTGTTGTATAGTCCCTCCAAGGTGACTCAAATTGTGTTCTGCTGCTGCTTTCTTCATAACATGTGTTTGCAACAACATCTGCCACATGTTGAGGAGGAGGAGGAGGAGGAGGAGGAGGAAGAAAGCAGCCAGCAAGCAGTGGAATTAGAGACATCTGGTGATACTTGGAGTACTGATGTAGGGAGGCAGGTTAGGCAAGAGATCATCAATCGCTATTTCTAAGGTAAGCTTGGTTTGCTTATTTCATTTGTTGTGTAATCATAAATAGATGTTTTGCCTTTTTTCCCCAAAACCATTACTCAGAATGTGTCTGTCTCCTTGACACATACAAACATACCCTCTCTATATGAAAAACAAATGTTGCATGTGTATTGTGTGTATTTTTATTCTCAAAACAACAGATTATGAGTGGCATGCATTAAGTCTGGCTAAGTGATCGTAAACTAGCAGTGCTAATTTCTTACAAGCCCACATCATCCATTTAGTATTTCACTTTATCATTGTGTGTAACGTCCTAATGCACAGGTTCACAAACTCGGCCCTCAGGACCACACACAGTGCATGTTTTTCACGTGACCCAGTAGAAGCACAGGTGTATGAATTACTCACAGACATATGTTAAAAGGTTCACAGGTGGAGCTAATTATGTCACTTGTGATTTTGTGAGGAGACCTGCAAAACATGCACTGTGTGGGTTCCTGAGGGCCGAGTTTGAGAACCTGTGTTCCCAAAAAACACTCCTCAACATATGATATGTTAGCCTTGAGGAATACATGTGTCCCTATGTGTGATGCACCATCATATTTAAGACACACAAACTTACTGTAATCAGGATTAATTTATTTCCTAATATGTGATGCTGTAAACTTGATGATGTGTAAGTAAATACACAGTTTGCCACACATATACATTATTATACACATTTTTTTATTTTTGTTGTAAAAGTACATATTTGTTTGTTTCAGCATCATGTGTAAAAACATTCTTACTAATTTTTAACACACACAAACATGTCCCAACAATACTGACATTCATTTTGTCAATGTTTTTAAAACAAAACAAAGCCAACATATTACAAGCTTTTTACGCAACTCAATTGTGTTCTTCTTGTAATGTTGTAAAGATAAGAAAGCTAAAATATGTATCAATAACATTGTAATTTGGATTGTCTGCAGGAAAAGAGAATGATTGGAATCTAGAAAGAGTAATGATTAGAAAAAAATCAAGTGGTCAGTTTACTTCCTGCTAAAGACATTCTGCCTGGCTGGCAATTATTGTATCTGCAGGAAAAGAGAATGATTGGAATCTAGAAAGAGTAATGATTAGAAAAAAATAAAGTGGTCAGTTTACTTCCTGCTAAAGACATTCTGCCTGGCTGGCAATTATTGTATCTGCAGGAAAAGAGAATGATTGGAATCTAGAAAGAGTAAGGATTAGAAAAAAATCAAGTGGTCAGTATACTTCCTGCTAACATGTATGTGTGGCTCTATCAACATTTCCCTCCTCCAATACCAAAAAAAAGGGTAAAGAATAAATGTGTGTACAAATTTTATGTTTTTGTTTTTACCACTTATAATTAATGATGTAGAAAAAAGTGTCAAGGAGCTAAGGCCCTCATTCCAAATTGTTCGCTGGCAAGCTGCTTTTAGCAGCTTTACACACGCTAAGCCGCCGCCAACTGGGAGTGAATCTTAGCTTCTTAAAATTGCGAACGAAAGATTCGCAATATTGCGAAAAGACATCTCTGTGCAGTTTTTGAGTAGCTCGAGACTTACTCTGCCAGTGCGATCAGTTCAGTGCTTGTCATTCCTGGTTTGACATCACAAACACACCCAGCGTTCGTCCGACACTCCTCCGTTTCTCCAGCCACTCCCGCGTTTTTCCCAGAAACTGTAGCGTTTTTTCCCACACGCCCATAAAACGGCCTGTTTCCGCCCAGAAACACCCTCTTCCTGTCAATCACATTACGATCACCAGAACAAAGAAAAAACCGTGAGTAAAATTCCTAACTGCATAGCAAATTTACTTGGCGCAGTCGCAGTGCGAACATTGCGCATGCGCACTAAGCGGAAAATCGCTGCGATGCGAAGAAATTTACAGAGCGAACAACTCGGAATGTTATATTTTTTTAGCAAAAAATACCCTTGCTAACTATTTTGAGTTACTTATCACAAATGTCTAACTTGTATTTTTGTCACGTTTTTTTTGGGTGGCTGCTTGTCCTGCCCTTTGCCTTTAGCACTGTCATGTTGTCGTGCTCTGGTGGAGCGTCTTGGTGGTGATGAGACTGGCGTGATATTTGGAGTAGTCGTACCAGAACTGCTGCTTGTTTGCTGTTGGTGCATGCATCTGAGTGTTTCATTCAGGTTAGTGAGGGTGGCATAGAGTTCACGTGTAGCAGCATTTTGATTGTCTACTATTCGGAATAAACTTTCATTAATCTTTTGATTGTTTAAAAAAATGCTCATATAACTTTGCTGTTGTCTGTGCTGTTCTTCCATTATGCGCTGTAAGTTGCCCATGACCTGTGTAATGTCTGTACGCATGAGTTCCATGGTATTGCCTATTCTGGTTGTTTGTTCATTTTGTCTACTCAGATTTCTTGATATTATTCTGAGGTGAGATGGTAGGCTTGCAAACATTTGTGTCTGCTTACGCAGGCAATCTTCATTAGTGGCCTGCTGTCTAGCCCAAATAGTCCAAAACACCTGATCAGGGCCTTGTGTTCCTGGTGTTGTTGGGCTGTGTTGTGATGGTCGTGTGCTTTGCTGTGGTGGTGTACTCACAGGTGCTGGGGGGCTCATTCCTTGCATTAATGGCTGCATTTCTAAGATGTTTGTCTCCTCCATGTCACTGTGTTGCTGTTGTTGCGGAGGGATGCTGTTCCCAGTACTCGAAGCTGAAATGTTAAACAAATCTCCGTTAGCTATCCATATGTTTGAGAAATGTCAACAAATCACTACACATGAAACACATGTCATTCACTGTTGCTTTCAACTATTCTGGCTAGCAACATCATCACTCATAGCTTAAATACATACATATGCCTGTTTGTGGCAAATGTGTCTGGTTACTTAATTGTGAAAGCAAACACTTTAGTTTTATTGTAGCTCACACATACTCCACCATAAAAACACATTGGAATACATAATGTGTTACCTTATAGCTTTGTTCAAACAAACATAGTAATAGTAATGTTTTTATATGTATTTTGCAATGATACCTCAAGCACACATGTGAAATTTGGAAAAACAACCTTACTTTTTGCAAAAAAACCAACATGCTTTTTTGTTGCAGCATCTTACACACAATGTCATACTGTATGGCTCAAGTGGACATACATATCTATACTTGATGTGGACAAGGCCATTTAGCTTGGATTCCATTTCAGCTTTTACTTACTGCGGTAAGTATTTCAGTTTTTGATGTGTTTTGACTTAATGCGGTTATGAAAGATTTTGATTACGTTCTGACATTTTACACATTTTTTCAGTTTGATACTCACAATCAAGATGAGGGGAGTGTGGATGACGTCTTGGAGGTGTGTCCAAAATTTGGAGTGGGGGTACAGAACATACGAACGATAATCTTCGTGGCGGGGTAGCCTGCTGTGTTTGTGCCGGGACATACGACCTTGCTTTCTTTTTGGCCACAGGTTTTTTGTGGTGATGTCTTACAGAAGTGCCACTTCTGCTGCTCCATACTTCTTTTGATGGACCTTTTAATGAAAGTGCAATTTTGTTATGGCCATTCCTTTACAAGCATACCCTATACTACAATGGACACTTTACCTGCTTCCGCAGCGTCATCATCATCAGATGTGATAGGAATTACTGACCGACGAGTAGTACTGCTTTTTTCTAACACTGTATAAAATAAAAAAAAAAAAAAATCATGCTATTGTGTATACATCCACCCATTATGCTTATAAACATTTATTCTTTTAGAAATGCTTGGTTTTTATTTAAAACAAACATAAGGACCAGAAATTAAAAAAAAACAAAAAAATAAAATAAAAACATTGACCGAAACACATATGCACTATGGCAACATCAACACAGGAAAACATGTACAGGACACTGACATAGGCCACAAGTTAAAGAAAAAAAAAACAAAAGTAAAAACACACACAACTTCATTTTGTATTGAAAGGAAAAATATTACAGATGCAATATATAAATTGCTCTGTGATGTGGCACTCCAAAGACACATTACCACTATATGGGCAAAAACAAAATGCAGCAATTTATATAAAAATTACACTGCAGTGTGGTGTCACGGTACAAATACAAGCAAAAAAAAGATATATATATTGTTTTTTAAATTAAATAATTAACATGATCTAAAAATGACATTACACATGTAAGTGGTTTCCAAACCACTTTCCAGTACTCCAGCCTCTAACATGACATACACTGTTTTTTAAACATTGCACATGGATCACTTAAATATAAAACATAGTCACAATTTTAAATGAAAAAAACGGCCAAAAGGAAAACAGTATTGCAGGACAATTCAGAGACACACCAAGTCCAAACTACACATGCAAAATATCTGACAGAAAAACACATGACATACAATAAAGTAAGATGTTACATTGGCTTTTGTATAAAACATTAACCAAAACAATGTATTTGCTGACACACACTTGAAGATGGGAGTAATATGCAACGTCACATGACACACATTTTCTAAAAAAACAAAACATAGAATGTAAATGCAAACACACATGCTCACCATTCTTCCTTCCTGAATCCCGGACATGGGTTGTAGAGAAAACTTCTGGAGGGATTACACTCCGCATGGGCTCCTCATACTCCAGATAACTTGCAATATAGGGCTGCCCACCACCGGTTTTCCGAGCCGACTTGGCCTCCTTGGCCATTTTGGACTTGACACATCGCTTTATGTCATAGTACCGTGTGCGGCACGTGTCCTCCGTCCGCTTGACCACCCCCTCACTATTGACAGCAGCAACAACTTTCGCCCACAACACCGTCTTCCTCCGTGTTGGCACCTTGGCGGACTCAGGGCCAAATAGCTGCCTCTGATACTTCATCAGCTCACGCGCCAATGCCACATTTTCAGCAAAACTAAACTTTACATTCCGCCCAGTCTTAGTAGTGGTGCGTGGCTGCGGAGCACTCTGACTGTCACTATCACTTGAGGCTGCTGCAGCAACCTCACCCACCTCACTAACACTCACGTCCTCCACCTGACCAACCTCCTCCCCCTCACTCACACCCTCCACCTCACCCACCTCTGAGTCACACATAATTGTGTGTCTAAACACTTAACACAGGAAAAAAAAAAGACAAACAACACACTCCTACACTACCACTACACAACACACACACACACACACACACACACACACACACACACACACACTGACAAGGGACTATAAAGAAAAATAACTTGGACTAAAAGTGAAACAATACCACAAAATACAAGACTACAAGAATGACAAGAGGACTTTCAAACACAATACCACACTCAGAAATCACTACCAACACTCCTCACCAAACCACAAATTCACCTACCTCCACAGCACAACCTCCCTCCTCCTCACCACTAACTAAACCCACGAGGTGCGGACGGTTTGGGGCGTATTTATATGGTTGCGCACATACACTCCTACCATCTGAAACACAACCAATCACGAACGGGGATGAAAATCGAAAGTGAAAGTGAAAATGCGGCCGCGGGAAAAAAAAACCCTGCCGCGTTTAACTTAGGGAAAAAAACAGCAAATATATCAAAAACATGTACACAAACGACAATGACGGCCGTAAATGTGCAAAAAAAAACCGCCTGGCATCGACATCGGAAAACACGACAACCATAAAGTCGACTGCTTCGTAACTTTGCGAATATGGATTCAAAAAGTTGCATGAAAATGCACCCGATACAAAACGAGTTTATACACTACATAAACCGACTCAAACACGAATATTAGTTAATATTGCACAACGAGTAGTGATACTGAGCGCTGATGAGGATATTAGAACTGACATTGGGCAGCAAGAACAGCACTGGACTATTGTACTGTAGTATACTGGTCACCACAATGCAGCACAAGACAATGAGTAGTGATACTGAGCACTGATGAGGATACTAGAACTGACACTGGGCAGCGAGAACAGCACTGGACTACTGCACTGTAGTATACTGGTCCCCACAATGCAGCACAAGACAATGAGTAGTGATACTGAGCACTAATAAGGATGCTAGAACTGATACTGGGCAGCGATAACAGCACTGGACTATTGTACTGTAGTATACTGGTCACCACAATGCAGCACAAGACAATGAGTAGTGATACTGAGCACTGATGAGGATACTAGAACTGACACTGGGCAACGAGATGCAGCACTGGACTATTGTAATGTAGTATGCTGGTCACCACAATGCAGCACAAGACAATGAGCAATGATCCTCAGCAATAATGAGGATACTAGAACTGACACTGGGCAGCGAGAACAGCACTGGACTATTGTACTGTAGTATACTGTCACCACAATGCAGCAGAAGACAATGAGCAGTGATACTGAGCACTGATGAGGATACTAGAACTGACAATGGGCAGCGAGATGCAGCACTTGACTATTGTACTGTAGTATACTGGTCACCACAATGCAGCACAAGACAATGAATAGTGAAACTGAGTACTGATGAGGATACTAGAACTGACACTGGGCAGCAAGAACAGCTCCGGACCATTTTACTGTAGTATACTGGTCACCACAATGCAGCACAAGACAATGAGTAGTGATACTGAGCACTGATGAGGATACTAGAACTGACACTGGGCAGCAAGAACAGCACTGGACTATTGCACTGTAGTATACTGGTCACCACAATGCAGCACAAGACAATGAGCACTGATCCTCAGCACTGATGAGGATACTAGAATAGACAATGGGCAGCGAGATGCAGCACTTGACTTTTGTACTGTAGTATACTGGTCACCACAATGCAGCCCAAGACAATGGGTAGTGATACTGAGCACTGATGAGGATACTAGAACTGACACTGGGCAGCAAGATCAGCACTGGACTATTATACTGTAGTATACTGGTCACCACAATGCAGCACAAGACAATGAGTAGCGATACTGAGCACTGATGAGGATACTAGAACTGACACTGGGCAGCAAGAACAGCACTGTACTATTGTACTGTATTATACTGGTCACCACAATGCAGCACAAGACAATGAGTAGTGATCCTGAGCACTGATAAGGTTACTAGAACTGACACTGGGCAGCGAGAACAGCTCTGGACCATTGTACTGTAGTATACTGGTCACCACAATGCAGCACAAGACAATGAGTAGTGATACTGAGCACTGATGAGGATACTAGAACTGACACTGGGCAGCAAGAACAGCACTGGACTATTGTACTGTAGTATAATGGTCACCACAATGCAGCACAAGACAATGAGTAGTGATACTGAGCACTCATGAGGATACTGGAACTGACACTGGGCAGCGAGAACAGCACTGGACTATTGCACTGTAGTATACTGGTCACCACAATGCAGCACAAGACAATGAGTAGTGATACTGAGCACTGATGAGGATACTAGAACTGACACTGGGCAGCAAGAACAGCACTGGACTATTGTACTGTAGTATACTGGTCACCACAAAGCAGCACAAGACAATGAGCACTGCTGAGGATACTAGAACTGAAACTGGGCAGTGAGAACAACACTGGACTATTGTACTGTAGTATACTGGTCACCACAATGCAGCAGAAGACAATAAGCAGTGATACTGAGCACTGATGAGGATACTAGAACTGACACTGGGCAGCAAGAAGAGCTTTGGACCATTTTACTGTACTATACTGGTCACCACAATGCAGCACAAGACAATGAGTAGTGATACTGAGCGCTGATGATGATACTAGAACTGACACTGGGCAGCAAGAACAGCACTGGACTTTTTTACTGTAGTATACTGTCACCATAATGCAGCAGAAGACAATGAGTAGTGATACTGAGCACTGATGAGAATACTGGAACTGACACTGGGCAGCGAGAATAGCACTGGACTGTTGTACTGTAGTATACTGGTCACCACAATGCAGCACAAGACAATGAGTAGTGATACTGAGCACTGATGAGGATGCTAGAACTGACATTGGGCAGCGAGAATAGCACTGGACTATTGTACTGTAGTATACTGGTCACCACAATGCAGCAAAAGACAATGAGTAGTGATACTGAGTGCTGATGAGGATACTAGAACTGACACTGGGCAGCAAGAACAGCACATGGACTAATGTACTGTAGTATACTGGTCACCACAATGCAGCATAAGACAATGAGTAGTGATACTGAGCACTGATGAGGATACTTGAACTGACACTGGGCAACGAGATGCAGCACTGGACTATTGTACTGTAGTATACTGGTCACCACAATGCAGCACAAGACAATGAGCACTGCTGAGGATACTAGAACTGAAACTGGGCAGTGAGAACAGCACTGGACTATTGTACTGTAGTATACTGGTCACCACAATGCAGCAGAAGACAATGAGCAGTGATACTGAGCACTGATGAGGATACTAGAACTGACACTGGGCAGCGAGAAGAGCTTTGGACCATTTTACTGTACTATACTGGTCACCACAATGCAGCACAAGACAATGAGTAGTGATACTGAGTACTGATGAGGATACTAGAACTGACACTGGGCAGCGAGATGCAGCACTTGACTATTGTACTGTAGTATACTGGTCACCACAATGCAGCACAAGACAATGAATAGTGATACTGAGCACTGATGAGGATACTAGAACTGACACTGGGCAGCAAGAACAGCACTGGACTATGTACTGTAGTATACTGGTCACCACAATGCAGCACAAGACAATGAGTAGTGATAGTGAGCACTGATGAGGATACTAGAACTGACACTGGGCAGCGAGAACAGCTCTGGACCATTATACT
Organism: Pseudophryne corroboree; assembly: GCF_028390025.1. Taxonomy (NCBI): domain Eukaryota; kingdom Metazoa; phylum Chordata; class Amphibia; order Anura; family Myobatrachidae; genus Pseudophryne; species Pseudophryne corroboree. Next base: position 120,969,278 of record NC_086451.1, on the reverse strand, counting down.
GTAGTATACTAGTCACCACAATGCAGCACAAGACAATGAGTAGTGATACTGAGCGCTGATGATGATACTAGAACTGACACTGGGCAGCAAGAACAGCACTGGACTTTTTTACTGTAGTATACTGTCACCATAATGCAGCAGAAGACAATGAGTAGTGATACTGAGCACTGATGAGAATACTGGAACTGACACTGGGCAGCGAGAATAGCACTGGACTGTTGTACTGTAGTATACTGGTCACCACAATGCAGCACAAGACAATGAGTAGTGATACTGAGCACTGATGAGGATGCTAGAACTGACATTGGGCAGCGAGAATAGCACTGGACTATTGTACTGTAGTATACTGGTCACCACAATGCAGCAAAAGACAATGAGTAGTGATACTGAGTGCTGATGAGGATACTAGAACTGACACTGGGCAGCAAGAACAGCACTGGACTAATGTACTGTAGTATACTGGTCACCACAATGCAGCATAAGACAATGAGTAGTGATACTGAGCACTGATGAGGATACTTGAACTGACACTGGGCAACGAGATGCAGCACTGGACTATTGTACTGTAGTATACTGGTCACCACAATGCAGCACAAGACAATGAGCACTGCTGAGGATACTAGAATTGAAACTGGGCAGTGAGAACAGCACTGGACTATTGTACTGTAGTATACTGGTCACCACAATGCAGCAGAAGACAATGAGCAGTGATACTGAGCACTGATGAGGATACTAGAACTGACACTGGGCAGCGAGAAGAGCTTTGGACCATTTTACTGTACTATACTGGTCACCACAATGCAGCACAAGACAATGAGTAGTGATACTGATTACTGATGAGGATACTAGAACTGACACTGGGCAGCGAGATGCAGCACTTGACTATTGTACTGTAGTATACTGGTCACCACAATGCAGCACAAGACAATGAATAGTGATACTGAGCACTGATGAGGATACTAGAACTGACACTGGGCAGCAAGAACAGCACTGGACTATGTACTGTAGTATACTGGTCACCACAATGCAGCACAAGACAATGAGTAGTGATAGTGAGCACTGATGAGGATACTAGAACTGACACTGGGCAGCGAGAACAGCTCTGGACCATTATACTGTAGTATACTGGTCACCACAATGCAGCACAAGACAATGAGTAGTGATACTGAGCACTGATAAGGATGCTAGGACTGATACTGGGCAGCGATAACAGCACTGGACTATTGTACTGTAGTATACTGGTCACCACAATGCAGCACAAGACAATGAGTAGTGATACTGAGCACTGATGAGGATACTAGAACTGACACTGGGCAACGAGATACAGCACTGGACTATTGTACTGTAGTATGCTGGTCACCACAATGCAGCACAAGACATTGAGCACTGATCCTCAGCAATGATGAGGATACTAGAACTGACACTGGGCAGCGAGAACAGCACTGGACTATTGTACTGTAGTATACTGTCACCACAATGCAGCAGAAGACAATGAGCAGTGATACTGAGCACTGATGAGGATACTAGAACTGACACTGGGCAGCGAGAACAGCTCTGGACCATTTTACTGTAGTATACTGGTCACCACAATGCAGCACAAGACAATGAGTAGTGATACTGAGCACTGATGAGGATACTAGAACTGACACTGGGCAGCAAGAACAGCACTGGACTATTGTACTGTAGTATACTGGTCACCACAATGCAGCACAAGACAATGAGTAGTGATACTGAGCAATGATGAGGATACTAGAACTGACACTGGGCAGCGAGAACAGCACTGGACTATTGCACTGTAGTATACTGGTCACCACAATGCAGCACAAGACAATGAGTAGTGATACTGTGCACTGATGAGGAAGCTAGAACTGACACTGGGCAGAAAGAACAGCACTGGACTATTGTACTGTAGAATACTGGTCACCACAATGCAGCACAAGACAACGAGTAGTGATACTGAGCACTGATGAGGATACTAGAACTGACACTGGGCAACGAGATGCAGCACTGGATTATTGTACTGTAGTATACTGGTCACCACAATGCAGCACAAGACAATGAGCACTGATCCTCAGCACTGATGAGGATACTAGAACAGACAATGGGCAGCGAGATGCAGCACTTAATTATTGTACTGTAGTATACTGGTCACCACAATGCAGCACAAGACAATGAATAGTGATACTGAGCACTGATGAGGATACTAGAACTGACACTGGGCAGCAAGAACAGCACTGGACTATTGTACTGTAGTATACTGGTCACCACAATGCAGCACAAGACAATGAGCACTGCTGAGGATACTAGAACTGAAACTGGGCAGTGAGAACAGCACTGGACTATTGTACTGTAGTATACTGGTCACCACAATGCAGCAGAAGACAATGAGCAGTGATACTGAGCACTGATGAGGATACTAGAACTGACACTGGGCAGCAAGAAGAGCTTTGGACCATTTTACTGTACTCTACTGGTCACCACAATGCAGCACAAGACAATGAATAGTGAAACTGAGTACTGATGAGGATACTAGAACTGACACTGGGCAGCAAGAACAGCTCCGGACCATTTTACTGTAGTATACTGGTCACCACAATGCAGCTGTTAGGGTCTCCTACCCTGTGCTGCCACGTCGTCATGGCAACCGGGAGACAAGTGCTAGTGGAGTAACCTGAGCGCAGCTGATACTCCGGTTCGGGTCTTTTGCTGTGCAGTGGTTATAGGCTCTGTGCACGGCAGGGGATCCGGTGCTGGTTTTTGTGCTCACAGTCTGTGAGGTCTGAGTGGGGCGTGGACAGCACCTGCTTTATAAGGCCTCTTTTCAGAGTAAGCAGATGCTGCTGAATCTTTGTTGGTTAGTCAGTTCATGAAAGTTAGCCAGTACTGTGTAGCTTTGTATTTGTTTGTTGCTTACTGCAAATAGGCCTGGGGATTTGGTATTACACTCTGCCAATCCAGACCTAGCAGTAAGACTGGAGTCAGTCGTTTAGCTTGCTGGGGTTCTGTTACTACTCTGTGAACTTAGCAAGTTTGCGGCTGCATTCTAAGACTTGCCTGTCTAATCCTGTCTCACTGTGCTAGGTGTCAGGGGTCAGTTTAGTGGCAGTAAGCTAAAACCTGTGCACTGCAAGTGAGAATTAAGATTGTGGAGACTCTCCTTGTGTCTGTCATTCCATCTCTGACCAAGGAGTTTACTGCCACACCCGTTGGTAACCCTTTAGGGTTTTGCTGTTGCCCTTAGCAACAGCATTTCGGGTTCTTTACGTATTAAAACACAACATCTTGCTTTTTCTATCTGAGCAGTTCTAATACAAGGGAGATACCCAGTTCCTTAGCCTCTGGGCTTCTCTGTTCACTTTGTGTGTATTTTGTTACCCTATCACCTTCTGTGTACGTTATGTCATATTCCCCAGTTTGTCTGTGAGTCCATTTGTTTTGCATAACAGTTCAAACACCAGTACATTCTTGCAGACACTGGAGTGCATAACAGTTCTGACACCAGTACTTTCTTGCAGGCACTGGTGTGCATAACATATTCAGCAGCCCAATACTCCTGTTGAAATTTTGTGGGAATATGGAGCATACCCCTCAAAATACGTTGCAACAGGTGGTCGATCAGGTGCAGGTCCTGACTCGACAATTTAATGATTTGTCCATTAAAATGCACACCTCCCAGGCTGCTGGCGGAGCTCCCGCAGCAGCAGCACCTGCAGGGGTTAAGGAGCCGAAAGTAAATCTCCCGGATCGTTTTTCTGGAGATCGCTCGCAGTTCTTTTGTTTCAAGGAGAGCTGCAAGCTATACTTCCGGCTTAGGCCTCAGTCTTCTGGGTCGGAGATTCAGCGTGTGGGCATAGTGATTTCCTTGCTACAAGGGGACCCACAGGTCTGGGCATATGGGTTGCAGCCTGACTGTCCGTCGCTTAAAAGTGTTGATGCTTTTTTTACGGCACTGGGCATGTTGTATGATGACCCTGACAAGACGGCTTCAGCCGAGGCTCAGATTTCGATCCTTAAGCAAGGGCGAAGGCCAGTTGAGGTTTACTGTACGGAGTTTCGGAGGTTGGCCCATGATACCCAGTGGAATGACCCAGCCCTGAGACACCAGTACCGAAGAGGTCTTTCTAACCAGATAAAGGACCATCTGGTACAATATCCCTTGCCTGATAGCTTGGATCAGCTCATGCAGTTATCCATCCGGGTGGATAGACGGCTGAGAGAGCGTAGGCTTGAAAGGGAGACTGAGATTTCCTTCCTTCCCAAGGGAACCTCAGACTCTGAGGAATTTTCTGAGGAGCCTATGCAGATTGGGGCTACCCGCCTCTCCTCGCGTGAGAAGACGCGGAGGAGACAGCAGGGGTTGTGTTTGTACTGTGGGAATAAAGGTCATGTGGTAGTATCATGCCCAGAAAAGCCGGAAAACTTCAGGGCCTGAGGGTGATGGGAAATATCCTGTCAGGCCAGAAGTCAGAATTTCCCAAGAAGACTTTTATCATTCCGGTGACCTTGAAGATCCTCGGTCAAACTGTCAAGACTGAGGCCTTTGTGGACAGTGGGGCCGACGGGGTTTTTATGGACCGCCAATTCGCCCTGAAACACTCTGTTCCCTTAGTACCCTTGGCATCGGAAATTGAGATTTGTGGGTTAAACGGGGAACCATTATCCCAAGGTAAAATTACCTCTTGCACTAGCCAGATTTATTTGTTTATTGGAGCCACACACTCTGAAAAATTGTTCTTTTATGTGACTGTCTGTACTTTTGCCCCATTGGTGTTGGGGTTACCCTGGTTAAGGGCCCACAATCCTCAATTTGACTGGGTCTCTGGGGAGATTCTTAGTTGGGGTACTGATTGTTTCAGGAGTTGCTTGAGCCTTCCAGTCAGGCTCTCGCAGCTAAGTTTGCCAGGATTGCCAGGGTGTTATGCAGATTTTGCAGACGTGTTCTCCAAAAAAGTTGCAGAGGTACTACCTCCCCATCGCCCCTATGACTGTGCCATTGATTTGTTGCCAAATGCTAAGCTTCCCAAGAGCAGGTTGTACTCCCTGTCACGTCATGAGACTCAGGCTATGGCAGAGTACATTCAGGAGAACTTGGCTAAGGGATTTATCAGACCTTCACAGTCTCCAGTTGGGTCGGGGTTCTTCTTCGTGGGTAAAAAGGACGGTTCGTTGCGACCCTGCATCGACTTCAGGGAATTGAACCGTATCACGATTAAAAACTCATACCCACTGCCTCTCATTTCGGTCTTGTTTGACCAGCTTCGTACTGCCACCATTTTTTCTAAGATTGACCTACGCGGTGCGTACAATCTAATCCGAATAAGAGAGGGGGATGAATGGAAGACTGCCTTTAATACCCACTCAGGGCATTATGAATATTTGGTGATGCCTTTTGGGCTCTGTAATGCCCCGGCAGTCTTCCAGGATTTCATGAATGATGTGCTCAGGGAATATTTGGATAGATTCTTAGTTGTATACTTAGATGACATCCTAATCTTCTCCCATTCCCAGGAGGAACATCGGAAGCATGTACGCTTAGTCCTCCAGAAACTCAGAGACCACCGGCTTGGGGCGAAGCTGGAGAAGTGCGAATTTGAAGTTCAGCAAATCGCATTTCTAGGATATATTATCTCCCCAGAAGGTTTCCAAATGGAGGGTTCCAAGGTACAGGCAGTCCTGGATTGGGTGCAGCCCACTAGTTTGAAGGCGCTTCAGCGTTTCCTGGGCTTTGCGAATTTTTATAGACGATTTATCGCTGGATTTTCGTCTATAGTGGCGCCCTTGGTGGCACTCACTAAGAAAGGGGCAGATGTTGCTCACTGGTCTTGTGAGGCTAAAGCGGCTTTTGCCCGTCTCAAAAGGGCATTTGTTTCGGCCAAGGTGCTGCGACACCCAGATCCAGAGCGTCCTTTTGTGGTGGAGGTGGATGCCTCTGAGATGGGTATTGGGGCAGTGCTTTCTCAGATGGGAGTGTCTGATAATCGCCTTCATCCCTGTGCTTACTTTTCCCGTAAATTTTCGCCTGCCGAGATGAATTATGACGTGGGTAACCGGGAATTGTTGGCTATTAAGGATGCACTCGAGGAGTGGAGACACTGGCTTGAGGGGGCTAAGTTTGTGGTCTCAATTCTCACTGACCATAAGAATCTGGCATATTTAGAATCAGCAAAGCGTCTCAATGCCAGGCAGGCACGATGGGCTTTGTTTTTTGCTCGCTTTAATTTTTTGATAACATATCGCCCTGGGTCAAAAAACATCAAGGCTGATGCGCTCTCGCTGAGTTTTGCTCCAATCCAGGAGACCACCGAGGAGCCGTTGCCCATTGTTTCCCCATCATGTATTAAAGTGGGCATTACCCAGGACCTCTTATCATTAGTCCTTAGAGCACAGGAGCAGGCTCCTCCAGACCTTCCGGTAGGTCTTTTGTTTGTGCCTCCTAGGTTAAGACAGCGAGTGTTCCTGGAATTCCATGCCAAGAAGTCGGCAGGTCACCCGGGTATTGCCAGAACTCGGGAGTTGCTATCTAGGGCGGTGTGGTGGCCCTCGGTGGCTAAGGATGTGGATCAGTGGGTTCGGGCATGTGACATCTGTGCCCGAAATAAGACTCCTAGAGGGGTTCCTGTTGGCCCATTACATCCACTCTCTATCCCATCTAAGCCATGGACCCACATTTCAATGGATTTTGTTGTGGACTTGCCCAAATCCTCGGGGATGACAGCCATCTGGGTTGTCGTTGACAGGTTTTCGAAGATGGCGCACTTCGTTCCACTGGTTGGGCTGCCATCGGCCAGACACCTGTCTGAATTATTTATGCTGCATGTTGTGCGTCTCCACGGGTTGCCACTTGATGTGGTCTCTGACCGCGGATCCCAGTTTGTGGCCAAATTCTGGAGGGCATTTTGTTCCGATCTCCAGATTTCTGTCAGCTTGTCGTCAGGCTACCATCCGCAGTCTAATGGGCAGACTGAAAGGGTGAACCAGTCCTTGGAGCAGTTCCTCAGGTGTTATGTCTCCAAGTGTCAGACTGACTGGGTTGCTCATCTGTCCATGACGGAGTTTGCCTATAACAACGCGGCTCACTCTGCTACAGGGATCTCTCCCTTCCTTTGTGTGTATGGGCATCATCCTAAGGCCAATTCTTTTGACCCCCTGGACTCCACGCCTGGTGGTTCCTCTGTGGTTTCGGCCCTTAGAGGTATTTGGCGGAAAGTGAAGAAAGCCCTTGTGTCTGTGTCATTAGTGACCAAAAGGGTTTTTGATAAGCGGAAAAGACCCTGCAGCTTCAAATTAGGAGACTTCGTCTGGTTGTCTACCAAGAATTTGAAGTTGAGACAGCCATCTCATAAGTTAGGCCCCCGGTTCATCGGCCCTTATAAGATCACCAGGGTTATCAATCCGGTGGCATTTCAGTTAGATCTGCCCCGTTCTTTGGGTATCAATAAAACATTTCATTGTTCCCTTTTAAAACGGGCGATTAGTAATCCTTCTTCCAGTGGAAGACCTTCCCCTCTTCTGATACGTGGCCAGAGGGAGTTTGTTGTTGAAAGGATTCTTGACTCCAAGGTGGTTCGGGGTCGGCTGTCATTTTTGGTGCACTGGAAGGGGTATGGCCCGGAGGAGCGGTCGTGGGTGCGCAGTTGTGATCTTCATGCCCCCAGACTGATACGCTCTTTCTTCTCGCAGTTCCCCGATAAACCCGGTGGTAGGGGTTCTTTGACCCCTCGTCAGAGGGGGGGTACTGTTAGGGTCTCCTGCCCTGTGCTGCCACGTCGTCATGGCAACCGGGAGACAAGTGCTAGTGGAGTAACCTGAGCGCAGCTGATACTCCGGTTCGGGTCTTTTGCTGTGCAGTGGTTATAGGCTCTGTGCACGGCAGGGGATCCGGTGCTGGTTTTTGTGCTCACAGTCTGTGAGGTCTGAGTGGGGCGTGGACAGCACCTGCTTTATAAGGCCTCTTTTCAGAGTAAGCAGATGCTGCTGAATCTTTGTTGGTTAGTCAGTTCATGAAAGTTAGCCAGTACTGTGTAGCTTTGTATTTGTTTGTTGCTTACTGCAAATAGGCCTGGGGATTTGGTATTACACTCTGCCAATCCAGACCTAGCAGTAAGACTGGAGTCAGTCGTTTAGCTTGCTGGGGTTCTGTTACTACTCTGTGAACTTAGCAAGTTTGCGGCTGCATTCTAAGACTTGCCTGTCTAATCCTGTCTCACTGTGCTAGGTGTCAGGGGTCAGTTTAGTGGCAGTAAGCTAAAACCTGTGCACTGCAAGTGAGAATTAAGATTGTGGAGACTCTCCTTGTGTCTATCATTCCATCTCTGACCAAGGAGTTTACTGCCACACCCGTTGGTAACCCTTTAGGGTTTTGCTGTTGCCCTTAGCAACAGCATTTCGGGTTCTTTACGTATTAAAACACAACATCTTGCTTTTTCTATCTGAGCAGTTCTAATACAAGGGAGATACCCAGTTCCTTAGCCTCTGGGCTTCTCTGTTCACTTTGTGTGTATTTTGTTACCCTATCACCTTCTGTGTACGTTATGTCATATTCCCCAGTTTGTCTGTGAGTCCATTTGTTTTGCATAACAGTTCAAACACCAGTACATTCCTGCAGACACTGGAGTGCATAACAGTTCTGACACCAGTACTTTCTTGCAGGCACTGGTGTGCATAACAGCAGCACAAGACAATGAGTAGTGATACTGAGCACTGATGAGGATACTAGAACTGACACTGGGCAGCAAGAACAGCACTGGACTATTGCACTGTAGTATACTGGTCACCACAATGCAGCACAAGACAATGAGCACTGATCCTCAGCACTGATGACGATACTAGAATAGACAATGGGCAGCGAGATGCAGCACTTGACTTTTGTACTGTAGTATACTGGTCACCACAATGCAGCCCAAGACAATGGGTAGTGATACTGAGCACTGATGAGGATACTAGAACTGACACTGGGCAGCAAGATCAGCACTGGACTATTATACTGTAGTATACTGGTCACCACAATGCAGCACAAGACAATGAGTAGCGATACTGAGCACTGATGAGGATACTAGAACTGACACTGGGCAGCAAGAACAGCACTGTACTATTGTACGGTATTATACTGGTCACCACAATGCAGCACAAGACAATGAGTAGTGATCCTGAGCACTGATAAGGTTACTAGAACTGACACTGGGCAGCGAGAACAGCTCTGGACCATTGTACTGTAGTATACTGGTCACCACAATGCAGCACAAGACAATGAGTAGTGATACTGAGCACTGATGAGGATACTAGAACTGACACTGGGCAGCAAGAACAGCACTGGACTATTGTACTGTAGTATAATGGTCACCACAATGCAGCACAAGACAATGAGTAGTGATACTGAGCACTCATGAGGATACTGGAACTGACACTGGGCAGCGAGAACAGCACTGGACTATTGCACTGTAGTATACTGGTCACCACAATGCAGCACAAGACAATGAGTAGTGATACTGAGCACTGATGAGGATACTAGAACTGACACTGGGCAGCAAGAACAGCACTGGACTATTGTACTGTAGTATACTGGTCACCACAATGCAGCACAAGACAATGAGCACTGCTGAGGATACTAGAACTGAAACTGGGCAGTGAGAACAACACTGGACTATTGTACTGTAGTATACTGGTCACCACAATGCAGCAGAAGACCATAAGCAGTGATACTGAGCACTGATGAGGATACTAGAACTGACACTGGGCAGCAAGAAGAGCTTTGGACCATTTTACTGTACTATACTGGTCACCACAATGCAGCACAAGACAATGAGTAGTGATACTGAGCGCTGATGATGATACTAGAACTGACACTGGGCAGCAAGAACAGCACTGGACTTTTTTACTGTAGTATACTGTCACCATAATGCAGCAGAAGACAATGAGTAGTGATACTGAGCACTGATGAGAATACTGGAACTGACACTGGGCAGCGAGAATAGCACTGGACTGTTGTACTGTAGTATACTGGTCACCACAATGCAGCACAAGACAATGAGTAGTGATACTGAGCACTGATGAGGATGCTAGAACTGACATTGGGCAGCGAGAATAGCACTGGACTATTGTACTGTAGTATACTGGTCACCACAATGCAGCAAAAGACAATGAGTAGTGATACTGAGTGCTGATGAGGATACTAGAACTGACACTGGGCAGCAAGAACAGCACTGGACTAATGTACTGTAGTATACTGGTCACCACAATGCAGCATAAGACAATGAGTAGTGATACTGAGCACTGATGAGGATACTTGAACTGACACTGGGCAACGAGATGCAGCACTGGACTATTGTACTGTAGTATACTGGTCACCACAATGCAGCACAAGACAATGAGCACTGCTGAGGATACTAGAACTGAAACTGGGCAGTGAGAACAGCACTGGACTATTGTACTGTAGAATACTGGTCACCACAATGCAGCAGAAGACAATGAGCAGTGATACTGAGCACTGATGAGGATACTAGAACTGACACTGGGCAGCGAGAAGAGCTTTGGACCATTTTACTGTACTATACTGGTCACCACAATGCAGCACAAGACAATGAGTAGTGATACTGAGTACTGATGAGGATACTAGAACTGACACTGGGCAGCGAGATGCAGCACTTGACTATTGTACTGTAGTATACTGGTCACCACAATGCAGCACAAGACAATGAATAGTGATACTGAGCACTGATGAGGATACTAGAACTGACACTGGGCAGCAAGAACAGCACTGGACTATGTACTGTAGTATACTGGTCACCACAATGCAGCACAAGACAATGAGTAGTGATAGTGAGCACTGATGAGGATACTAGAACTGACACTGGGCAGCGAGAACAGCTCTGGACCATTATACTGTAGTATACTGGTCACCACAATGCAGCACAAGACAATGAGTAGTGATACTGAGCACTGATAAGGATGCTAGGACTGATACTGGGCAGCGATAACAGCACTGGACTATTGTACTGTAGTATACTGGTCACCACAATGCAGCACAAGACAATGAGTAGTGATACTGAGCACTGATGAGGATACTAGAACTGACACTGGGCAACGAGATACAGCACTGGACTATTGTACTGTAGTATGCTGGTCACCACAATGCAGCACAAGACATTGAGCACTGATCCTCAGCACTGATGAGGATACTAGAACTGACACTGGGCAGCGAGAACAGCACTGGACTATTGTACTGTAGTATACTGTCACCACAATGCAGCAGAAGACAATGAGCAGTGATACTGAGCACTGATGAGGATACTAGAACTGACACTGGGCAGCGAGAACAGCTCTGGACCATTTTACTGTAGTATACTGGTCACCACAATGCAGCACAAGACAATGAGTAGTGATACTGAGCACTGATGAGGATACTAGAACTGACACTGGGCAGCAAGAACAGCACTGGACTATGTACTGTAGTATACTGGTCACCACAATGCAGGACAAGACAATGAGTAGTGATAGTGAGCACTGATGCGGATACTAGAACTGACACTGGGCAGCGAGAACAGCTCTGGACCATTATACTGTAGTATACTGGTCACCACAATGCTGCACAAGACAATGAGTAGTGATACTGAGCACTGATAAGGATGCTAGGATTGATACTGGGCAGCGATAACAGCACTGGACTATTGTACTGTAGTATACTGGTCACCACAATGCAGCACAAGACAATGAGTAGTGATACTGAGCACTGATGTGGATACTAGAACTGACACTGGGCAACGAGATGCAGCACTAGACTATTGTACTGTAGTATGCTGGTCACCACAATGCAGCACAAGACATTGAGCACTGATCCTCAGCAATGATGAGGATACTAGAACTGACACTGGGCAGCGAGAACAGCACTGGACTATTGTACTGTAGTATACTGTCACCACAATGCAGCAGAAGACAATGAGCAGTGATACTGAGCACTGATGAGGATACTAGAACTGACACTGGGCAGCGAGAACAGCTCTGGACCATTTTACTGTAGTATACTGGTCACCACAATGCAGCACAAGACAATGAGTAGTGATACTGAGCACTGATGAGGATACTAGAACTGACACTGGGCAGCAAGAACAGCACTGGACTATTGTACTGTAGTATACTGGTCACCACAATGCAGCACAAGACAATGAGTAGTGATACTGAGCACTGATGAGGATACTAGAACTGACACTGGGCAGCGAGAACAGCACTGGACTATTGCACTGTAGTATACTGGTCACCACAATGCAGCACAAGACAATGAGTAGTGATACTGTGCACTGATGAGGAAGCTAGAACTGACACTGGGCAGAAAGAACAGCACTGGACTATTGTACTGTAGAATACTGGTCACCACAATGCAGCACAAGACAACGAGTAGTGATACTGAGCACTGATGAGGATACTAGAACTGACACTGGGCAACGAGATGCAGCACTGGACTATTGTACTGTAGTATACTGGTAATGTTTTTTATTTGAATATTGCAACCTTCATACATCTTATTTACATATTTACAAATTTACAACAAATAAATAAAGTAAAAATTGAACAATAAACAAAAACTTTCCATTTGTTTTTAACATTTTCCCCCATTTTACATATTCCCTTCAAATTTTCCCTTAAATCTAACAATTCCCTTTAGATGCTTTTTTCTACCGCAACCAGCCTCCTCTTCCTCCTCCTTGCTCCCCCTTCACCTGTTCTTGAGCCCATACATTCCTCTCTCACCCCTCCTTTCATTCCCCACCACCACCATTCACTCCACTCTCATTCCACCCATCCTCTCACCTTTTATACCATTTACTCTACTTTCATCCCGGACAAACCAACATTTAAACGAGAAGTCAATAACAATCTAGGCAGCACTTCCAGTGTATGCAACCATTTATAAAAGAAAACCAGTATCAAAAATTATATTTCAACTAAAAATTGAGATAGTTACAGAAAAAGTTTTTCCCAGTACCTGGAGGCTAGAAATCTTCCGTCACCCACTAAGGGGGCCTCAGCTGGCGCCACAAATGGGACCAACTGATGACATCCAATCTCTCTTCCTCCATTTCCATCATCCGCTTCACCTCATGTAGTATTAAGCCCTCCACCACTTCACAGGGAAGGATTTTATTTCTCAATGAAACCTGACACCGTGCATTCCATAAGTGATACCTGACAGCTAGACTTATCATAAAAATTGTGCATAAATCAAAATCCTCATACCCTTTGAATGCCCCATATGCCCATCCCTGGTAATCCAAACCAGAAAGACAAGGTATTCCTAGAGCGCTTGACACTCTTTTGCAAATGTTTATATTAAAAGGACACTGAAGCAAGAAATGGTCCATACTCTCCTCCTGACCTTGACACTCCTCCCGTGGACAATCACGATCATTGGCTCTTCTAAACTTCAGGTTCCCCCTAACATAGAGCTTCCCTTGGAATGAGAACCAGGCGATGTCCCAAAATTTCAACGGGATCCTCTGAGAATTTATCAGAGAAATCCCTTCTGAACATACAGTTTCTGGGCAATCCTTCAGGGCCAATGGGACATGGAAGTGAGTTTGCAAGACCCTCTTCCCCAACTCCTTCCTACTGAGATCTCTTAACTCCCCCACTCCCAAGCCCCATCGCCCAATCACCTTCAAGCACTGGATCACATAGATCGGGAGGTGGCCTCTTCTGCGCCGAGAGTTTCTCAAAGGACCTCCTTCTATCCATACTGTGAGGAAGGGGGATATCCATTCTCTAAAACTGTCTGCCCACTGAGGAGGGGTCTCTGAAAACAGACCCCCAAAATTCATTTTTAAAAAAGCTGTTATAAAAAACACCACCGGGTTGACCATATCCAGTCCCCCCTTGGTCCTCGGTTTGCATGCAATGCCTCTCTTGACCATATTCATTTTGTTTCCCCACAACAGCAAGAAAAACAAAGAGCCAATTTTAGACCACAGTGGTTGTGGCAAAAAACATACATAACTGACATATAAGAACAATGGAATCAGATAGGTTTTACACAAATCAACCCTTTCCCTCAGGGAGAATTTCCATCCTCTCCAACTTCTTACTTTCCGGGTCGCCTCATCCAGTATCCTTTCCCAATTTGCTGTGGCATAATCGCCCTGGTCAAATCTTATTCCTAGAATCTTAATTGAATGACTGGCCATGGGGAGGCTGTCCGGAAGGTCGAATTCTCTACCTTCCTCCCCCATCCAGAAAGCTTCACACTTGTCCTGATTTATCATGGAGCCCGAGGCTCCTGAGTACTCGCCTATCAGTTGGTCCACATCACAGGCCTCTGTGTTTGAAGACAGAACCACTGTGACATCATCAGCATAGGCAATTACCCTTAGTGGCTCCCCCTGGCCCAGCTGCACCCCTCCCACCATGCTGTCCTCAATCCTCCGAATAAAAGGATCGATCGCAAACACGTAAAGAAGAGGGCTCAGGGGGCAACCCTGACGGACTCCAGAGTTCACCACAAAGGCAGGCCCTACCCAACCATTAACAAGCGGGAAGCTCTCGGCCTTGCTGTACAATATACGTAGCCAATTGACTAGTTTAACTGGAATGCCATACCTTTCCAGCAGAGTCCAGAGGTACTCATGGTTGACTCGGTCAAAAGCTTTGGACTGATCCAATGCCAGTAAGTATTTCCCCCACTTCTCAACCCTGCACCGCTCTATGGCCTCCCGGACACCAAGGACAGCACTAAATGTGCTTCGACCTTTCACAGTACAGTGCTGAGAAGTCGAGAGCAACTGCCCGGAAAATTCCATCAGCCTATTAAATATGATTTTTGCCAACACCTTCCTATCCGTATTGAGGAGTGCTATGGGGCGCCAATTCTCAATGCGGACTGGGTCCTTTCCCTTAGAGAGTAAAATAAGTGCAGAAAGCCTCATGGAGGGAGGGAGTTCACCCTCTGTCAGGCCACTATTAAAAACCTCCACGAGACGAGGTGCCAGGACGTCTGAGAATTCTTTGTAAAATTCAGCTGTCAAACCATCTGGCCCAGGTGTCTTTTTTGATGTTAAACCGCCAATCGCTTCCCTGACCTCCTCCACAGATATCTCACTCTCTAAGCAATCAATTGAGGCATCCGGTTCCACAAGGCCTGGTATCCTCCCCAGAAATTCCTCCATCCTCTCTCTGCTAAGTGCCTTCTCGGACAGCAGATCAGTGTAATAGGTTCTAATGACTTCCAGGATGCCCTCTCTTTCCTCCTGCACGACACCCTTTCCATCAATCAGACCTCTGATTTCCTTTAACTCGTTCTTTCGCCTACAATTCTGGTAGGGATCTGGGGAGTGGTACTTGCCATAATCCCTCTCCTGAATCAAAGACGAAAGTCGGCTATACTGCAACTGCTGCATCTGAGATTTCACCCGGGAGATTTCCCCATCATCTCCTCTTTCAGAGATCAGGAAATCTAATTTCCTCCTCAGAGCATAGTAGGCATTTTTTTTTACCAAGTTTTTCTTTGCTACCAGCCACTTGAAAAACCCTCGGGTCCTCTCTTTGACCTCCTCCCACCACTCCGATCTACTCCATCCTGCCTCCAACAGTGTTTCCTGTGCCTGGAAGAATTCCCTAAAAGATTGTCTTACCTTCTCTTCCTTTAAGAGCTCTGAGTTCAGCCTCCATAGGCCCCTTCCTTTCGAGATGGACTGTGAGGCATTCAAAGAAAAAGTCAAGAACCCGTGATCCGAAAATTCTACCAACCTTACCTGTGAAGGCAAAGTCTTAGAAGTTTCTTTAACAAAAAATCTATCTATTCTAGTCCTACTCTGACCACTAAAATAAGTGTAACCCGTGAGGTCTGGATGGTGTCGAATATGGACATCAACCAAACCAGCCTGCCTAACCATTGCTACTAAATAATTTGAATCATAGCCCATGGCTTTTTTGGCTCCTCCCCTGTCTTTTGGCCTAACTACTGCGTTGAAATCGCCACCAAAAACAACCTGCTGGGCCGTAAAAAGAAATGGCTTGATCCTCTTGAAAAGGCATTTCCTATCCCAGGCTGTCTGGGGCCCATAGATATTGATCAGCCTCAGGTCATGCCCTCTCAAGGTGACATCTAAGATCATACACCTTCCAATTTGTAACTCAATAACCTTGTGCACAGTTACTATGCCGGCAAAAAGTACCGCCACCCCACCGTAAGGCTCAGCTGCAAGAGACCAATAGGAGGGCCCTCCTCTCCACTCGCTTTTGGCTTTGTGGAGAGCAGCCAACCTGTTAACCCGGGTCTCCTGCAAAAACAAAATCTCAAAATCCTGGTTGTTAAAAAAATCAAAAGCCATAAACCGAGCCTTATCGGAAAGAACGGAAGCCACATTAATCGTGGCACATCGTATAGGGTGGAGATCCATGTTTCTTTGGTGATTGAGTTTCACTACCCATTATCCTTGTTCACTTCTCCCCACCACCACCATCACCACCACCACCAACACCACATTCCATTCTTCCAACAGCCTCTCCTTCTTTCATCCCGGCTCCCTCCACACCTGAACCAGGATCCGGGGGTTTCCGGATAGAATCCTTTACAGGAGGTTCCTTTTCTATCAAGACATTCTGTCCATTCCCCTCTTGCGACTCCTCTGTTTCTTCCATCTTCAGTTCCTCTATCTCTGATTCTACTTTTTCTTTTCCCACTAGGGATGAACCTGCTGGGTCCCATTCTAGTTCACTTTCTGATTCCCTGCCTGAACTTTCCCTACAACTGTCCTTCCTCTCCTTCTTCTTCTTTCCTCCTTCCCCACTTCCCCTCTCTCTCTGCCTCCTTTTCCTTACCTTCTTTTTCCTCAGTACCAACCCACCCTTCTCCTTCTCCTTCACCACCTCCCCCTCCTCTTCATCAGTGGGAACTCCCTCAAACCTATTAAATAATAATAAGTCCTCTTTAATTACTGTTTTCTTGCTTTTCCCACCTTTTATCACTAGCTGAAAACCTTCTTCCTCATCTTCTTTCCCCTTCACCCTTCCTCCCGCCAAACTCCACTCCGTCTTTCCTTCCCTCAGTTTCACTGACCCTCTTCGCACTTCTTTTCCCCTTTCTTCCACCACTCTTGCCTTGTTTCTTGTCCCTAAATCCTCAAAACTTTCCCTCCTACTCCTCCATTCCTTTGTTTTTTCAGCTTCAGGACACCTACTGTAAGGGTGCCCTTCACCTCCACATAAGTTACAACAGATGTTATTACATGACCTTGAGGTGTGGCCCAGTCCGCCGCATAAATTGCATTTGACCGCGTCGCACTCATGGCTCAAATGCCCAGGGCCACCACACTTGAAACAAGTCTTTGGCTGGCCCTGGTAGAACACCTGAATGCGATCGCGGCCAATATACGCGGCGGAAGGCAGATGTTTCACCCCCTCACAACTTTTCATCAAACACACATTTGCAGACCATGCTCCACCCCACACCCCCAACGTATAGTCCGACTTTTCAATGCTTAGTATTTTTTCACAATGCCTGCTCAACCAAAACTTTATGTCATTCTCAGGAATTGTCTCGTTTCGCACTAGAATGGACACCTTTGTGCTATCTACTTTCCCAGTCATGAAGAAAGTAAAGTTACTGAAGAAACTCCCTTCTTCCAGATCAGACAATTTTGAGAAGCACTCCTGCATCACCCTGTTTGCCATAAAGGCCACATCAAACTCATTTGAGTTCACAGGGTGAATACAGGAGTACAACTGCCTAGCCACAAATCATAAATCAAAAAACTTTCTCAAAAAATCAACTTTTGAAGGAGCGCCCCCTTCACCCACCCATTTAAAATGTATTATTTTTCTTCTACCAAACCCTCCCGCCTCTGCACTACCTCCCCCCACATTTTCACCCTGCCCTGAAACAGTTGGATTGCTCAGTACCTTTGCATAAGATGTTTCCACCCCCTTCGATGCACCATCAGTATCTGCAGCAAAACCAAAGACAGGGGTAGGGCCTGGGGGAGGAACAAGAATAGGAATCACATTCATTTTATTTTTTACAGGCACTAAGTTCTTACTCTTGTCCTTATGTTTAAGAGTTACTGCACTTATTAGCTTTGCAGCGGCCCGCATCCTCTCAGGTACTTGCAGATTCCCATATACAGTTTCTACTACTTCCATTTCTTGCTCCGAAAGCAGTCTTTTGTCCAGCCTTGGCTGACCTTGAACTTTGCCAGACTTCTCATTATTTTCTTTAATTTTTTCATTTTCTTTTGAGTTTTCTTTATTTTCATCTTGGCCCCCTTCCCCCCTGAAAAGCCCAATTGGGCCCCCTCCACCCAAAAAAACTTCTGGTGCTCCCCCAGTTACCTCCTTCCTTTCTTTACTGACATAACTCACCTCCAGTTTACTGTCTCCAGCAAGCCCCTTTCCACTTTCCTCTGCCGTTTTGCCAATACTCATACTGGCCACGGCACCCTCCGATGACGTCCGCTTATCAACCGGGATCCCCTCACCTTCCTTTTCTGACATTCGGGTCTCGGCACTTGCAGCTCCGATCACCTTTCCACTGCCACCTTCATCTGCCACATCTCCAGGATCCCCCTGCTGCCACTGCACCGGCCGCTCCGTCTCACCTTTCGTTCCTCCAGCCAAAGTAATTTCAGCTTTAGACACAGGCCTCCCCTCTGTCTCCATAGAAACTGGGTTTTCTTTTCCACTGGCCACGTTATCAGGGTTCCCTCCACTCTGTTGATGTTGCGCTACCACCAGCACCGCCTCTGCTTCTCTGTCACCAAGGACTCCATTCTGGGGCCACTCCTCCTGCACCGTTGGACCTTGCATTGCTACAGGGGAATCCTTAGCAGCCGGCAATGCTATTAACCCCTGCTGTGCTGAAGAAATTCCTTCATTCTCCTTTTTGCTTAATTCCTCCTGGGCGACCACCATTTTTCCCTTTATACGTGCCTGATACAGGGTAAGGTCTTCTATTTTTTCCCTGTACCGTTGTCTGTCCCATACTTGGCATTTATTTCTTTTCTTCCTTGCTTCTGTAATGCGGTTACTGATTTTCTTTGATTCATATATGAGCTCCTGTAATGACATTCCTGCCAGTATTTCCTCTGTACTTGAATCTTCCTCTGTTTCTGAATTTAACCCCTCCGATGCTGAACTCCCATCCATACTGTATTCTTCTCCTTCTTTAACCCCTAACCCCCCAGCATCTGCAGATCTCCCCCCGGGAGCTGGCATGCCCCCAAGGGTACTTTCTGTCTGCTCAGGGGGCTCTGGGGAGGCATCATACCAGGATATTTGCTCAATTTTATTTTCATTTATTTTTACAACCAGCGGCACCATCCGCTCTCCTCCGTCCTGCAGCTTCCCCCTTCTCCCCTCACAGGGACTCCCGGCCATTACAGCATTCCACCCAGGAGCTACACCACCCCCAGGGGTACCTGCTGCTGTTGACACTGTAAGGGGGGCTACCATAAACAGAGACCCTTCTTGGGGTTTCTCTGCTCCATGCAGCACCGATTGCCGCTCCCCTTCCTTAAACGGACCCGCAGGCACAATTTCCCCTTCAGCGAGAGGACCTTTTGCAGCTCCTGCTCCAGGGCTCTCCGCTCTCTGCGCTTTTTGTTCTGAGGTACCCCCCCTTTGCACGGAGGGGGTATTTTGCTCACCTCTAGCCCCTGCCGGTCCTGGGCACTCAGATCTTGACTCCGGAAGCTTTTTCTTTTGTTCTTTTGCAGAAGCAGCCGCCATTGCAATCCTGTCAGATGTTCCTTCATTCCCTTTCTTTTTTACTTTCACTGGGGAAGCCAGTAAAATCCTCCGTGACCTCCTCATGATTAAAGACACAGACCCCAGCTAGGCCCTTCCAGGCAGGGGAATCACTTAGCACAGCTACCCACTCCCCAGCTCCCACAGCTGGGAGAGGGGGCGGGAACCCTTAGGTAACCAGATGGAACTCAGGAGCTTCTGCAGACACGTCCAGACACGTCCAGAACTGAGTAGTATACTGGTCACCACAATGCAGCACAAGACAATGAGCACTGATCCTCAGCACTGATGAGGATACTAGAACAGACAATGGGCAGCGAGATGCAGCACTTGATTATTGTACTGTAGTATACTGGTCACCACAATGCAGCACAAGACAATGAATAGTGATACTGAGCACTGATGAGGATACTAGAACTGACACTGGGCAGCAAGAACAGCACTGGACTATTGTACTGTAGTATACTGGTCACCACAATGCAGCACAAGACAATGAGCACTGCTGAGGATACTAGAACTGAAACTGGGCAGTGAGAACAGCACTGGACTATTGTACTGTAGTATACTGGTCACCACAATGCAGCAGAAGACAATGAGCAGTGATACTGAGCACTGATGAGGATACTAGAACTGACACTGGGCAGCAAGAAGAGCTTTGAACCATTTTACTGTACTATACTGGTCACCACAATGCAGCACAAGACAATGAGTAGTGATACTGAGCGCTGATGATGATACTAGAACTGACACTAGGCAGCAAGAACAGCACTGGACTATTGTACTGTAGTATACTGTCACCATAATGCAGCAGAAGACAATGAGTAGTGATACTGAGCACTGATGAGGGTACTGGAACTGACACTGGGCAGCGAGTACAGCACTGGACTATTGTACTGTAGTATACTGGTCACCACAATGCAGCACAAGACAATGAGCACTGCTGAGGATACTAGAACTGAAACTGGGCAGTGAGAACAGCACTGGACTTTTGTACTGTAGTATACTGGTCACCACAATGCAGCAGAAGACAATGAGCAGTGATACTGAGCACTGATGAGGATACTAGAACTAACACTGGGCAGCGAGAAGACCTTTGGACCATTTTACTGTACTATACTGGTCACCACAATGCAGCACAAGACAATGAGTAGTGATACTGAGCGCTGATGATGATACTAGAACTTACATTGGGCAGCAAGAACAGCACTGGACTATTGTACTGTAGTATACTGTCACCATAATGCAGCAGAATACAATGAGTAGTGATACCGAGCACTGATGAGGATACTAGAACTGACACTGGGCAGCGAGAACAGCACTGGACTATTGTACTGTAGTATACTGTCACCACAATGCAGCAGAAGACAATGAGCAGTGATACTGAGCACTGATGAGGATACTAGAACTGACACTGGGCAGCGAGATGCAGCACTTGACTATTGTACTGTAGTATACTGGTCACCACAATGCAGCACAAGACAATGAATAGTGAAACTGAGTACTGATGAGAATACTAGAACTGACACTGGGCAGCGAGAACAGCTCTGGCCCATTTTAAAGTAGTATACTGGTCACCACAATGCAGCACAAGACAATGAGTAGTGATACTGAGCACTGATGAGGATACTAAACCTGACACTGGGCAGCAAGAACAGCACTGGACAATTGTACTGTAGTATACTGGTCACCACAATGCAGCACAAGACAATGAGTAGTGATATTGAGCACTGATGAGGATACTAGAACTGACACTGGGCAGCGAGAACAGCACTGGACTATTGCACTGTAGTATACTGGTCACCACAATGCAGCACAAGACAATGAGTAGTGATCCTGAGCACTGATAAGGTTACTAGAACTGACACTGGGCAGCGCGAACAGCTCTGGACCATTGTACTGTAGTATACTGGTCACCACAATGCAGCACAAGACAATGAGTAGTGATACTGAGCACTGATGAGGATACTAGAACTGACACTGGGCAGCAAGAACAGCACTGGACTATTGTACTGTAGTATACTGTCACCACAATGCAGCAGAAGACAATGAGCAGTGATACTGAGCACTGATGAGGATACTAGAACTGACACTGGGCAGCGAGATGCAGCACTTGACTATTGTACTGTAGTATACTGGTCACCACAATGCAGCACAAGACAATGAATAGTGAAACTGAGTACTGATGAGGATACTAGAACTGACACTGGGCAGCGAGAACAGCTCTGGCCCATTTTAAAGTAGTATACTGGTCACCACAATGCAGCACAAGACAATGAGTAGTGATACTGAGCACTGATGAGGATACTAAACCTGACACTGGGCAGCAAGAACAGCACTGGACTATTGTACTGTAGTATACTGGTCACCACAATGCAGCACAAGACAATGAGTAGTGATACTGAGCACTGATGAGGATACTAGAACTGACACTGGGCAGCGAGAACAGCACTGGACTATTGCACTGTAGTATACTGGTCACCACAATGCAGCACAAGACAATGAGTAGTGATCCTGAGCACTGATAAGGTTACTAGAACTTACACTGGGCAGCGAGAACAGCTCTGGACCATTGTACTGTAGTATACTGGTCACCACAATGCAGCACAAGACAATGAGTAGTGATACTGAGCACTGATGAGGATACTAGAACTGACACTGGGCAACGAGATGCAGCACTGGACTATTGTACTGTAGTATGCTGGTCACCACAATGCAGCACAAGACATTGAGCACTGATCCTCAGCAATGATGAGGATACTAGAACTGACACTGGGCAGCGAGAACAGCACTGGACTATTGTACTGTAGTATACTGTCACCACAATGCAGCAGAAGACAATGAGCAGTGATACTGAGCACTGATGAGGATACTAGAACTGACACTGGGCAGCGAGATGCAGCACTTGACTATTGTACTGTAGTATACTGGTCACCACAATGCAGCACAAGACAATGAATAGTGAAACTGAGTACTGATGAGGATACTAGAACTGACACTGGGCAGCGAGAACAGCTCTGGCCCATTTTAAAGTAGTATACTGGTCACCACAATGCAGCACAAGACAATGAGTAGTGATACTGAGCACTGATGAGGATACTAAACCTGACACTGGGCAGCAAGAACAGCACTGGACTATTGTACTGTAGTATACTGGTCACCACAATGCAGCACAAGACAATGAGTAGTGATACTGAGCACTGATGAGGATACTAGAACTGACACTGGGCAGCGAGAACAGCACTGGACTATTGCACTGTAGTATACTGGTCACCACAATGCAGCACAAGACAATGAGTAGTGATCCTGAGCACTGATAAGGTTACTAGAACTTACACTGGGCAGCGAGAACAGCTCTGGACCATTGTACTGTAGTATACTGGTCACCACAATGCAGCAAAAGACAATGAGTAGTGATACTGAGCACTGATGAGGATACTAGAACTGACACTGGGCAGCAAGAACAGCACTGGACTATTGCACTGTAGTATACTGGTCACCACAATGCAGCACAAGACAATGAGTAGTGATACTGAGCACTGATGAGGATACTAGAACTGACACTGGGCAGCAAGAACAGCACTGGACTATTGTACTATAGTATACTGGTCACCACAATGCAGCACAAGACAATGAGCACTGCTGAGGATACTAGAACTGAAACTGGGCAGTGAGAACAGCACTGGATTATTGTACTGTAGTATACTGGTCACCACAATGCCGCAGAAGACAGTGAGCAGTGATACTGAGCACTTATGAGGATACTAGAACTGACATTGGGCAGCAAGAAGAGCTTTGGACCATTTTACTGTACTATACTGGTCACCACAATGCAGCACAAGACAATGAGTAGTGATACTAAGCGCTGATGATGATACTAGAACTGACACTGGGCAGCAAGAACAGCACTGGACTATTGTACTGTAGTATACTGTCACCATAATGCAGCAGAAGACAATGAGTAGTGATACTGTGCAATGATGAGGAAGCTAGAACTGACACTGGGCAGAAAGAACAGCACTGGACTATTGTACTGTAGAATACTGGTCACCACAATGCAGCACAAGACAACGAGTAGTGATACTGAGCACTGATGAGGATACTAGAACTGACACTGGGCAACGAGATGCAGCACTGGACTATTGTACTGTAGTATACTGGTCACCACAATGCAGCACAAGACAATGAGCACTGATCCTCAGCACTGATGAGGATACTAGAACAGACAATGGGCAGCGAGATGCAGCACTGGACTATTGTACTGTAGTATACTGTCACCATAATGCAGCAGAAGACAATGAGTAGTGATACTGAGCACTGATGAGAATACTGGAACTGACACTGGGCAGCGAGAACAGCACTGGACTATTGTACTGTAGTATACTGGTCACCACAATGCAGCACAAGACAATGAGTAGTGATACTGAGCACTGATGAGGATGCTAGAACTGACATTGGGCAGCGAAAATAGCACTGGACTATTGTACTGTAGTATACTGGACACCACAATGCAGCAAAAGACAATGAGTAGTGATACTGAGCGCTGATGAGGATACTAGAACTGACATTGGGCAGCAAGAACAGCACTGGACTATTGTACTGTAGTATACTGGTCACCACAATGCAGCACAAGACAATGAGTAGTGATACTGAGCACTGATGAGGATACTTGAACTGACACTGGGCAACGAGATGCAGCACTGGACTATTGTACTGTAGTATACTGGTCACCACAATGCAGCACAAGACAATGAGCACTGCTGAGGATACTAGAACTGAAACTGGACAGTGAGAACAGCACTGGACTATTGTACTGTAGTATACTGGTCACCACAATGCAGCAGAAGACAATGAGCAGTGATACTGAGCACTGATGAGGATACTAGAAATGACACTGGGCAGCGAGAACAGCACTGGACTATTGCACTGTAGTATACTGGTCACCACAATGCAGAACAAGACAATGAGTAGTGATACTGAGCACTGATGAGGATACTAGAACTGACACTGGGCAGCAAGAACAGCACTGTACTCATGTACTGAAGTATACTGGTCACCACAATGCAGCAAAAGACAATGAGTAGTGATACTGAGCACTGATGAGGATACTAGAACTGACAATGGGCAGCAAGAACAGCACTGGACTATTGTACTGTAGTATACTGGTAACCACAATGCAGCACAAGACAATGAGCACTGATCCTCAGCACTGATGAGGATACTAGAACTGACACTGGGCAGCAAGAACAGCACTGGACTATTGTACTGTAGTATACTGGTCACCACAATGCAGCAGAAGACAATGAGTAGTGATACTGAGCACTGATGAGGATACTAGAACTGACACTGGGCAGCAAGAAAAACACTGGACTATTGTACTGTAGTATACTGGTCACCACAATGCAGCAGAAGACAATGAGTAGTGATACTGAGTACTGATGAGGATACTAGAACTGACACTGGGCAGCAAGAACAGCACTGGACTATTGTACTGTAGTATACTGGTCACCACAATGAAGCACAAGACAATGAGTAGTGATACTGAGCACTGATGAGGATACTAGAACTGACACTGGGCAGCGAGAACAGCACTGGACTATTGTACTGTAGTATACTGGTCACCACAATGCAGCAGAAGACAATGAGTAGTGATACTGAGCACTGATGAGGATACTAGCACTGATGAGGATACTAGAACTGACACTGGGCAGCAAGAACAGCACTGAACTATTGAACTGTATTATACTGGTCACCACAATGCAGCACAAGACAATGAGTAGTGATACTGAGCACTGATGAGGATACTAGAACTGACACTGGGCAGCGAGAACAGCTCTGGACCATTTTACTGTAGGATACTGGTCACCACAATGCAGCACACGACAATGAGTAGTGATACTGAGCACTGATGAGGATACTAGAACTGACACTGGGCAGCAAGAACAGCACTGGACTATTGTACTGTAGTATACTGGTCACCACAATGCAGCACAAGACAATGAGTAGTGTTCCTGAGCACTGATGAGGATACTAGAACTGACACTGGGCAGCGAGAACAGCTCTGGACCATTGTACTGTAGTATACTGGTCACCACAATGCAGCACAAGACAATGAGTAGTGATACTGAGCACTGTTGAGGATACTAGAACTGACACTGGGCAGCGAGAACAGCACTGGACTTTTGTACTGTAGTATACTGGTCACCACAATGCAGCACAAGACAATAAGTAGTGATACTGAGCACTGATGAGGATACTAGAACTGATACTGGGCAACGAGATGCAGCACTGGACTATTGTACTGTAGTATACTGGTCACCACAATGCAGCACAAGACAATGAGTAGTGATATTGAGCACCGATGAGGATACTAGAACTGACACTGGGCAACGAGATGTAGCAATGGACTATTGTACTGTAGTATGCTGGTCACCACAATGCAGCACAAGACATTGAGCACTGATCCTCAGCAATGATAAGGATACTAGAACTGACACTGGGCAGCGAGAACAGCACTGGACTATTGTACTGTAGTATACTGTCACCACAATGCAGCAGAAGACAATGAGCAGTGATACTGAGCACTGATGAGGATACTAGAACTGACACTGGGCAGCGAGATGCAGCACTTGACTATTGTACTGTAGTATACTGGTCACCACAATGCAGCACAAGACAATGAATAGTGAAACTGAGTACTGATGAGGATACTAGAACTGACACTGGGCAGCGAGAACAGCTCTGGCCCATTTTAAAGTAGTATACTGGTCACCACAATGCAGCACAAGACAATGAGTAGTGATATTGAGCACTGATGAGGATACTAGAACTGACACTGGGCAGCGAGAACAGCACTGGACTATTGCACTGTAGTATACTGGTCACCACAATGCAGCACAAGACAATGAGTAGTGATCCTGAGCACTGATAAGGTTACTAGAACTGACACTGGGCAGCGAGAACAGCTCTGGACCATTGTACTGTAGTATACTGGTCACCACAATGCAGCACAAGACAATGAGTAGTGATACTGAGCACTGATGAGGATACTAGAACTGACACTGGGCAGCAAGAACAGCACTGGACTATTGTACTGTAGTATACTGGTCACCACAATGCAGCACAAGACAATGAGTAGTGATACTGAGCACTGATGAGGATACTGGAACTGACACTGGGCAGCAAGAACAGCACTGGACTATTGCACTGTAGTATACTGGTCACCACAATGCAGCACAAGACAATGAGTAGTGATACTGAGCACTGATGAGGATACTAGAACTGACACTGGGCAGCAAGAACAGCACTGGACTATTGTACTGTAGTATACTGGTCACCACAATGCAGCAGAAGACAGTGAGCAGTGATACTGAGTGATGATGATGATACTAGAACTGACACTGGGCAGCAAGAACAGCACTGGACTATTGTACTGTAGTATACTGTCACCATAATGCAGCAGAAGACAATGAGTAGTGATACTGAGCACTGATGAGAATACTGGAACTGACACTGGGCAGCGAGAACAGCACTGGACTATTGTACTGTAGTATACTGGTCACCACAATGCAGCAGAAGACAATGAGTAGTGATACTGAGTACTGATGAGGATACTAGAACTGACACTGGGCAGCAAGAACAGCACTGGACTATTGTACTGTAGTATACTGGTCACCACAATGAAGCACAAGACAATGAGTAGTGATACTGAGCACTGATGAGGATACTAGAACTGACACTGGGCAGCGAGAACAGCACTGGACTATTGTACTGTAGTATACTGGTCACCACAATGCAGCAGAAGACAATGAGTAGTGATACTGAGCACTGATGAGGATACTAGCACTGATGAGGATACTAGAACTGACACTGGGCAGCAAGAACAGCACTGAACTATTGAACTGTATTATACTGGTCACCCAATGCAGCACAAGACAATGAGTAGTGATACTGAGCACTGATGAGGATACTAGAACTGACACTAGGCAGCGAGAACAGCTCTGGACCATTTTACTGTAGGATACTGGTCACCACAATGCAGCACACGACAATGAGTAGTGATACTGAGCACTGATGAGGATACTAGAACTGACACTGGGCAGCAAGAACAGCACTGGACTATTGTACTGTAGTATACTGGTCACCACAATGCAGCACAAGACAATGAGTAGTGTTCCTGAGCACTGATGAGGATACTAGAACTGACACTGGGCAGCGAGAACAGCTCTGGACCATTTTACTGTAGGATACTGGTCACCACAATGCAGCACACGACAATGAGTAGTGATACTGAGCACTGATGAGGATACTAGAACTGACACTGGGCAGCAAGAACAGCACTGGACTATTGTACTGTAGTATACTGGTCACCACAATGCAGCACAAGACAATGAGTAGTGTTCCTGAGCACTGATGAGGATACTAGAACTGACACTGGGCAGCGAGAACAGCTCTGGACCATTGTACTGTAGTATACTGGTCACCACAATGCAGCACAAGACAATGAGTAGTGATACTGAGCACTGTTGAGGATACTAGAACTGACACTGGGCAGCGAGAACAGCACTGGACTTTTGTACTGTAGTATACTGGTCACCACAATGCAGCACAAGACAATAAGTAGTGATACTGAGCACTGATGAGGATACTAGAACTGATACTGGGCAACGAGATGCAGCACTGGACTATTGTACTGTAGTATACTGGTCACCACAATGCAGCACAAGACAATGAGTAGTGATATTGAGCACCGATGAGGATACTAGAACTGACACTGGGCAACGAGATGCAGCAATGGACTATTGTACTGTAGTATGCTGGTCACCACAATGCAGCACAAGACATTGAGCACTGATCCTCAGCAATGATAAGGATACTAGAACTGACACTGGGCAGCGAGAACAGCACTGGACTATTGTACTGTAGTATACTGTCACCACAATGCAGCAGAAGACAATGAGCAGTGATACTGAGCACTGATGAGGAAACTAGAACTGACACTGGGCAGCGAGATGCAGCACTTGACTATTGTACTGTAGTATACTGGTCACCACAATGCAGCACAAGACAATGAATAGTGAAACTGAGTACTGATGAGGATACTAGAACTGACACTGGGCAGCGAGAACAGCTCTGGCCCATTTTAAAGTAGTATACTGGTCACCACAATGCAGCACAAGACAATGAGTAGTGATATTGAGCACTGATGAGGATACTAGAACTGACACTGGGCAGCGAGAACAGCACTGGACTATTGCACTGTAGTATACTGGTCACCACAATGCAGCACAAGACAATGAGTAGTGATCCTGAGCACTGATAAGGTTACTAGAACTGACACTGGGCAGCGAGAACAGCTCTGGACCATTGTACTGTAGTATACTGGTCACCACAATGCAGCACAAGACAATGAGTAGTGATACTGAGCACTGATGAGGATACTAGAACTGACACTGGGCAGCAAGAACAGCACTGGACTATTGTACTGTAGTATACTGGTCACCACAATGCAGCACAAGACAATGAGTAGTGATACTGAGCACTGATGAGGATACTGGAACTGACACTGGGCAGCAAGAACAGCACTGGACTATTGCACTGTAGTATACTGGTCACCACAATGCAGCACAAGACAATGAGTAGTGATACTGAGCACTGATGAGGATACTAGAACTGACACTGGGCAGCAAGAACAGCACTGGACTATTGTACTGTAGTATACTGGTCACCACAATGCAGCAGAAGACAGTGAGCAGTGATACTGAGTGCTGATGATGATACTAGAACTGACACTGGGCAGCAAGAACAGCACTGGACTATTGTACTGTAGTATACTGTCACCATAATGCAGCAGAAGACAATGAGTAGTGATACTGAGCACTGATGAGAATACTGGAACTGACACTGGGCAGCGAGAACAGCACTGGACTATTGTACTGTAGTATACTGGTCACCACAATGCAGCAGAAGACAATGAGTAGTGATACTGAGTACTGATGAGGATACTAGAACTGACACTGGGCAGCAAGAACAGCACTGGACTATTGTACTGTAGTATACTGGTCACCACAATGAAGCACAAGACAATGAGTAGTGATACTGAGCACTGATGAGGATACTAGAACTGACACTGGGCAGCGAGAACAGCACTGGACTATTGTACTGTAGTATACTGGTCACCACAATGCAGCAGAAGACAATGAGTAGTGATACTGAGCACTGATGAGGATACTAGCACTGATGAGGATACTAGAACTGACACTGGGCAGCAAGAACAGCACTGAACTATTGAACTGTATTATACTGGTCACCCAATGCAGCACAAGACAATGAGTAGTGATACTGAGCACTGATGAGGATACTAGAACTGACACTGGGCAGCGAGAACAGCTCTGGACCATTTTACTGTAGGATACTGGTCACCACAATGCAGCACACGACAATGAGTAGTGATACTGAGCACTGATGAGGATACTAGAACTGACACTGGGCAGCAAGAACAGCACTGGACTATTGTACTGTAGTATACTGGTCACCACAATGCAGCACAAGACAATGAGTAGTGTTCCTGAGCACTGATGAGGATACTAGAACTGACACTGGGCAGCGAGAACAGCTCTGGACCATTGTACTGTAGTATACTGGTCACCACAATGCAGCACAAGACAATGAGTAGTGATACTGAGCACTGTTAAGGATACTAGAACTGACACTGGGCAGCGAGAACAGCACTGGACTTTTGTACTGTAGTATACTGGTCACCACATTGCAGCACAAGACAATAAGTAGTGATACTGAGCACTGATGAGGATACTAGAATTGATACTGGGCAACGAGATGCAGCACTGGACTATTGTACTGTAGTATACTGGTCACCACAATGCAGCACAAGACAATGAGTAGTGATATTGAGCACCGATGAGGATACTAGAACTGACACTGGGCAACGAGATGCAGCACTGGACTATTGTACTGTAGTATGCTGGTCACCACAATGCAGCACAAGACATTGAGCACTGATCCTCAGCAATGATGAGGATACTAGAACTGACACTGGGCAGCGAGAACAGCACTGGACTATTGTACTGTAGTATACTGTCACCACAATGCAGCAGAAGACAATGAGCAGTGATACTGAGCACTGATGAGGATACTAGAACTGACACTGGGCAGCGAGATGCAGCACTTGACTATTGTACTGTAGTATACTGGTCACCACAATGCAGCACAAGACAATGAATAGTGAAACTGAGTACTGATGAGGATACTAGAACTGACACTGGGCAGCGAGAACAGCTCTGGCCCATTTTAAAGTAGTATACTTGTCACCACAATGCAGCACAAGACAATGAGTAGTGATACTGAGCACTGATGAGGATACTAAACCTGACACTGGGCAGCAAGAACAGCACTGGACAATTGTACTGTAGTATACTGGTCACCACAATGCAGCACAAGACAATGAGTAGTGATATTGAGCACTGATGAGGATACTAGAACTGACACTGGGCAGCGAGAACAACACTGGACTATTGCACTGTAGTATACTGGTCACCACAATGCAGCACAAGACAATGAGTAGTGATCCTGAGCACTGATAAGGTTACTAGAACTGACACTGGGCAGCGAGAACAGCTCTGGACCATTGTACTGTAGTATACTGGTCACCACAATGCAGCACAAGACAATGAGTAGTGATACTGAGCACTGATGAGGATACTAGAACTGACACTGGGCAGCAAGAACAGCTCTGGACTATTGTACTGTAGTATACTGGTCACCACAATGCAGCACAAGACAATGAGTAGTGATACTGAGCACTGATGAGGATACTGGAACTGACACTGGGCAGCAAGAACAGCACTGGACTATTGCACTGTAGTATACTGGTCACCACAATGCAGCACAAGACAATGAGTAGTGATACTGAGCACTGATGAGGATACTAGAACTGACACTGGGCAGCAAGAACAGCACTGGACTATTGTACTGTAGTATACTGGTCACCACAATGCAGCACAAGACAATGAGCACTGCTGAGGATACTAGAACTGAAACTGGGCAGTGAGAACAGCACTGGACTATTGTACTGTAGTATACTGGTCACCACAATGCAGCAGAAGACAGTGAGCAGTGATACTGAGCACTGATGAGGATACTAGAACTGACACTGGGGAGCAAGAAGAGCTTTGGACCATTTTACTGTACTATACTGGTCACCACAATGCAGCACAAGACAATGAGTAGTGATACTGAGCGCTGATGATGATACTAGAACTGACACTGGGCAGCAAGAACAGCACTGGACTATTGTACTGTAGTATACTGTCACCATTATGCAGCAGAAGACAATGAGTAGTGATACTGAGCACTGATGAGAAAACTGGAACTGACACTGGGCAGCGAGAACAGCACTGAACTATTGTACTGTAGTATACTGGTCACCACAATGCAGCACAAGACAATGAGTAGTGATACTGAGCGCTAATGAGGATACTAGAACTGACATTGGGCAGCAAGAACAGCACTGGACTATTGTACTGTAGTATACTGGTCACCACAATGCAGCACAAGACAATGAGTAGTGATACTGAGCACTGATGAGGATACTTGAACTGACACTGGGCAATGAGATGCAGCACTGGACTATTGTACTGTAGTATACTGGTCACCACAATGCAGCACAAGACAATGAGCACTGCTGAGGATACTAGAACTGAAACTGGACAGTGAGAACAGCACTGGACTATTGTACTGTAGTATACTGGTCACCACAATGCAGCAGAAGACAATGAGCAGTGATACTGAGCACTGATGAGGATACTAGAAATGACACTGGGCAGCGAGAACAGCACTGGACTATTGCACTGTAGTATACTGGTCACCACAATGCAGAACAAGACAATGAGTAGTGATACTGAGCACTGATGAGGATACTAGAACTGACACTGGGCAGCAAGAACAGCACTGGACTCATGTACTGAAGTATACTGGTCACCACAATGCAGCAAAAGACAATGAGTAGTGATACTGAGCACTGATGAGGATACTAGAACTGACACTGGGCAGCAAGAACAGCACTGGACTATTGTACTGTAGTATACTGGTAACCACAATGCAGCACAAGACAATGAGCACTGATCCTCAGCACTGATGAGGATACTAGAACTGACACTGGGCAGCAAGAACAGCACTGGACTATTGTACTGTAGTATACTGGTCACCACAATGCAGCAGAAGACAATGAGTAGTGATACTGAGCACTGATGAGGATACTAGAACTGACACTGGGCAGCAAGAAAAACACTGGACTATTGTACTGTAGTATACTGGTCACCACAATGCAGCAGAAGACAATGAGTAGTGATACTGAGCACTGATGAGGATACTAGAACTGACACTGGGCAGCAAGAACAGCACTGGACTATTGTACTGTAGTATACTGGTCACCACAATGAAGCACAAGACAATGAGTAGTGATACTGAGCACTGATGAGGATACTAGAACTGACACTGGGCAGCGAGAACAGCACTGGACTATTGTACTGTAGTATACTGGTCACCACAATGCAGCAGAAGACAATGAGTAGTGATACTGAGCACTGATGAGGATACTAGAACTGACACTGGGCAGCGAGAACAGCACTGGACTATTGTACTGTAGTATACTGGTCACCACAATGCAGCAGAAGACAATGAGTAGTGATACAGAGCACTGATGAGGATACTAGAACTGACACTGGGCAGCGAGAACAGCACTGGACTATTGTACTGTAGTATACTGGTCACCACAATGCAGCAGAAGACAATGAGTAGTGATACTGAGCACTGATGAGGATACTGAGCACTGATGAGGATACTAGAACTGACACTGGGCAGCAAGAACAGCACTGAACTATTGAACTGTATTATACTGGTCACCACAATGCAGCACAAAACAATGAGTAGTGATACAGAGCACTGATGAGGATACTAGAACTGACACTGGGCAGCAAGAACAGCACTGGACTATTGTACTGTAGTATACTGGTCACCACAATGCAGCACAAGACAATCAGTAGTGTTCCTGAGCACTGATGAGGATACTAGAACTGACACTGGGCAGCGAGAACAGCTCTGGACTATTGTACTGTAGTATACTGTCACCACAATGCAGCAGAAGACAATGAGCAGTGATACTGAGCACTGATGAGGATACTAGAACTGACACTGGGCAGCGAGATGCAGCACTTGACTATTGTACTGTAGTATACTGGTCACCACAATGCAGCACAAGACAATGAATAGTGAAACTGAGTACTGATGAGGATACTAGAACTGACACTGGGCAGCGAGAACAGCTCTGGCCCATTTTAAAGTAGTATACTGGTCACCACAATGCAGCACAAGACAATGAGTAGTGATACTGAGCACTGATGAGGATACTAAACCAGACACTGGGCAGCAAGAACAGCACTGGACAATTGTACTGTAGTATACTGGTCACCACAATGCAGCACAAGACAATGAGTAGTGATATTGAGCACTGATGAGGATACTAGAACTGACACTGGGCAGCGAGAACAGCACTGAACTATTGCACTGTAGTATACTGGTCACCACAATGCAGCACAAGACAATGAGTAGTGATCCTGAGCACTGATAAGGTTACTAGAACTGACACTGAGCAGCGAGAACAGCTCTGGACCATTGTACTGTAGTATACTGGTCACCACAATGCAGCACAAGACAATGAGTAGTGATACTGAGCACTGATGAGGATACTAGAACTGACACTGGGCAGCAAGAACAGCACTGGACTATTGTACTGTAGTATACTGGTCACCACAATGCAGCACAAGACAATGAGTAGTGATACTGAGCACTGATGAGGATACTGGAACTGACACTGGGCAGCAAGAACAGCACTGGACTATTGCACTGTAGTATACTGGTCACCACAATGCAGCACAAGACAATGAGTAGTGATACTGAGCACTGATGAGGATACTAGAACTGACACTGGGCAGCAAGAACAGCACTGGACTATTGTACTGTAGTAAACTGGTCACCACAATGCAGCACAAGACAATGAGCACTGCTGAGGATACTAGAACTGAAACTGGGCAGTGAGAACAGCACTGGACTATTGTACTGTAGTATACTGGTCACCACAATGCTGCAGAAGACAGTGAGCAGTGATACTGAGCACTGATGAGGATACTAGAACTGACACTGGGCAGCAAGAAGAGCTTTGGACCATTTTACTGTACTATACTGGTCACCACAATGCAGCACAAGACAATGAGTAGTGATACTGAGCGCTGATGATGATACTAGAACTGACACTGGGCAGCAAGAACAGCACTGGACTATTGTACTGTAGTATACAGTCACCATAATGCAGCAGAAGACAATGAGTAGTGATACTGAGCACTGATGAGAATACTGGAACTGACACTGGGCAGCGAGAACAGCACTGGACTATTGTACTGTAGTATACTGGTCACCACAATGCAGCACAAGACAATGAGTAGTGATACTGAGCACTGATGAGGATGCTAGAACTGACATTGGGCAGCGAGAATAGCACTGGACTATTGTACTGTAGTATACTGGTCACCACAATGCAGCAAAAGACAATGAGTAGTGATACTGAGCGCTGATGAGGATACTAGAACTGACATTGGGCAGCAAGAACAGCACTGGACTATTGTACTGTAGTATACTGGTCACCACAATGCAGCACAAGACAATGAGTAGTGATACTGAGCACTGATGAGGATACTTGAACTGACACTGGGCAACGAGATGCAGCACTGGACTATTGTACTGTAGTATACTGGTCACCACAATGCAGCACAAGACAATGAGCACTGCTGAGGATACTAGAACTGAAACTGGACAGTGAGAACAGCACTGGACTATTGTACTGTAGTATACTGGTCACCACAATGCAGAACAAGACAATGAGTAGTGATACTGAGCACTGATGAGGATACTAGAACTGACACTGGGCAGCAAGAACAGCACTGGACTCATGTACTGAAGTATACTGGTCACCACAATGCAGCAAAAGACAATGAGTAGTGATAATGAGCACTTATGAGGATACTAGAACTGACACTGGGCAACTAGATGCAGCACTGGACTATTGTACTGTAGTATACTGGTAATGTTTTTTATTTGAATATTGCAACCTTCATACATCTTATTTACATATTTACAAATTTACAACATATAAATAAAGTAAAAAAATTAACATTAACAGAAAATTTCCATTTATTATTAACATTTCCCCCCATTTTACATATTCCCTTCACACTTTCCCTTAACTCTAACAATTTCCTTTAGAAACTTTCTTTTACCACAATTAGCTTCCTCTTCTTCCTCCATGCTTCCCCTTCACCTGTTCTTGAGCCCATACATTCCTCTCTCGCTCCTCCTTTCATTCCCCACCACCACCATTCACTCCACTCTCATTCCACCCATCCTCTCACCTTTTATACCATTTACTCTACTTTCATCCCGAACAAACCAACATTTAAACGAGAAGTCAATAATAATCTGGGCAGCACTTCCAGTGTATGCAACCATTTATAAAAGAAAACCAGTCTCACAATTCTATTTCAACTTAAAATTGAGATAGTTATAGAAAAGTTTTTCCCAGTACCTGGAGGCTAGACATTTTCCGTCACCCACTAAGGGGGCTTCAGCTGGCGCCACAAGTGGGACCAACTGATTACATCCAATCTCTCTTCCTCCATTTCCATCATCCGCTTCACCTCATGTAGTATTAAGCCCTCCACCACTTCGCAGGGAAGGATTTTATTTCTCAATGAAACCTGACACCGTGCATTCCATAAGTGATACCTGACAGCTAGACTTATCATAAAAATTGTGCATAAATCAAAATCCTCATACCCTTTGAATGCCCCATATGCCCATCCCTGGTAATCCAAACCAGAAAGACAAGGTATTCCTAGAGCTCTTGACATCCTTTTGTAAATGTTTATATTAAAAGGACACTGAAGCAAGAAATGGTCCATACTCTCCTCCTGACCCTGACACTCCTCCCGTGGACAATCACGATCATTGGATCTTCTAAACTTCATGTTCCCCTTAACATAGAGCTTCCCTTGGAATGAGAACCAGGCGATGTCCCTAAATTTCAATGGGATCCTCTGAGAATTTATCAGAGAAATCCCTTCTGAACATACAGTTTCTGGGCAATCCTTCAGGGCCAATGGGACATGGAAGTGAGTTTGCAAGACCCTCTTCCCCAACTCCTTCCTACTGAGATCTCTTAACTCCCCCACTCCCAAGCCCCATCGCCCAATCACTTTCAAGCACTGGATCACATAGATCGGGAGGCGGCCTCTTCTACGCCGAGAGTTTCTCAAGTGACCTCCTTCTATCCATACTGTGAGGAAGGGAGATATCCATTCTCTAAAACCGTCTGCCCACCGAGGGGGGTTCTCTGAAAACAGACCCCCAAAATTCATTTTTAAAAAAGCTGTTATAAAAAACACCACCGGGTTGACCATATCCAGTCCCCCCTTGGTCCTCGGTTTGCATGCAATGCCTCTCTTGACCATATTCATTTTGTTTCCCCACAACAGCAAGAAAAACAAAGAGCCAATTTTAGACCACAGTGGTTCTGGCAAAAAACATACATAACTGACATATAAAAACAATGGAATCAGATAGGTTTTACACAAATCAACCCTTTCCCTCAGGGAGAATTTCCATCCTCTCCAACTTTTTACTTTCCGGGTCGCCTCTTCCAGTATCCTATCCTATTCTTATTCCTAGAATCTTAATTGGATGGCTGGCCACGGGGAGGCTGTCCGGAAGGTCAAATTCTCTACCTTCCTCCCCCATCCAGAAAGCTTCACACTTGTCCTGATTTATCTTGGAGCCCGAGGCTCCAGAGTATTCGCCTATCAGTTGGTCAACATCACAGGCCTCTGTATTTGAAGACAGAACCACTGTGACATCATCAGCATAGGCAATTACCCTTAGTGGTTCTCCCTGGCCCAGCTGCACCCCTTCCACCATGCTGTCCTCAATCCCCTGAATAAAAGGATCGATCGCAAACACGTAAAGAAGAGGGCTCAGGGGGCAACCCTGACGGACATCAGAGTTCACCACAAAGGCAGGCCCTACCCAACCATTAACAAGCGGGAAGCTCTCGGCCTTGTTGTACAATATACGTAGCCAATTGACTAGTTTAACTGGAATGCCATACCTTTCCAGCAAAGTCCAGAGGTACTCATGGTTGACTCGGTCAAAAGCTTTGGACTGATCCAATGCCAGTAAGTATTTCCCCAACTTCTCAACCCTGCACCGCTCTATGGCCTCCCGGACACCAAGGACAGCACTAAATGTGTTTCGACCTTTCACAGTACAATGCTGAGAAGTCGAGAGCAACTGCCCGAAAATTCCATCAGCCTATTAAATATGATTTTTGCCAACACCTTCCTATCCGTATTGAGAAGTGCTATGGGGCGCCAATTCTCAATGCGAGCCGGGTCCTTTCCCTTAGTGAGTAAAATAAGCGCAGAAAGCCTCATGGAGGGAGGGAGTTCTCCCTCTGCCAGGCCACTGTTAAAAACCTCCACGAGACGAGGTGCCAGGACGTCTGAGAATTCTTTATAGAATTCAGCTGTCAAACCATCTGGCCCAGGTGTCTTTTTTTTATGTTAAACCGCCAATTGCTTCTCTGACCTCCTCCACAGATATCTCACTCTCTAAGCAATCAATTGAGGCATCCGGTTCCACAAGCCCTGGTATCCTCCCCAGAAATTCCTCCATCCTCTCTCTGCTAAGTGCCTTCTCAGACAGCAGATCAGTGTAATAGGTTCTAATGACTTCCAGGATGCCCTCTCTTCCCTCCTGCACGACACCCTTTCCATCAATCAGACCTCTGATTTCCTTTAACTCGATCTTTTGCCTACAATTCTGGTAGGGATCCGGGGAGTGGTACTTGCCATAATCCCTCTCCTGAATCAAAGACGAAAGTCGACTATACTGCAACTGCTGCATCTGAGATTTCACCCGGGAGAATTCCCCATCATCTCCTCTTTCAGAGATCAGGAAATCTAATTTCCTCCTCAGAGCATAGTAGGCATTTTTTTTTACCAAGTTTTTCCTTACTACCAGCCACTTGAAAAACCTTCGGGTCCTCTCTTTGACCTCCTCCCACCACTCCGATCTACTCCATCCTGCCTCCAACAGTGTTTCCTGTGCTTGGAAGAATTCCCTAAAAGATTGTCTTACCTTCTCTTCCTTTAAGAGCTCTGAGTTCAGTCTCCATAGGCCCCTTCCTTTCGAGATCGACTGTGAGGCATTCAATGAAAAAGTCAAGAACCCGTGATCCGAAAATTCTACCAACCTTACCTGTGAAGGCAAAGTCTTGGAAGTTTCTTTAACAAAAAATCTATATATTCTAGTCCTACTCTGACCACTAAAATATGTGTAACCCATGAGGTCTGGATGGTGCCGAATATGGACATCAACCAAACCAGCCTGTCTAACCATTGATACTAAATAATTTGAATCATAGCCCATGGCTTTTTTGGCTCCTCCCCTGTCTTTTGGCCTAACTACGGCGTTAAAATCGCCACCAAAAACAACCTGCTGGGCCGTAAAAAGAAATGGCTTGATCCTCTTGAAAAGGCATTTCCTATCCCAGGCTTTCTGGGGCCCATAAATATTGATCAGCCTCAGGTCATGCCCTCTCAAGGTGACATCTAAGATAATACACCTTCCAATTTGTAACTCAATAACCTTGTGCCCAGTTACTATGCCGGCAAAAAGTACCGCCACCCCACCATAAGGCTCAGCCGCAAGAGACCAATAGGAGGGCCCACTTCTCCACTCGTTTTTGGCTTTGTGGAGAGCCGCCAACCTGTTAACCCGGGTCTCCTGCAAAAACAAAATATCAAAATCCTGGTTGTTAAAAAAATCAAAAGCCATAAATCGAGCCTTATCGGAAAGAACTGAAGCCACATTAATCGTGGCACATCATATAGGGTGGAGATCCATGTTTCTTTGGTGATTGAGTTTCACTACCCATTATCCTTATTCACTTCTCCCCTCCACCACCATCACCATCACCACCACCAACACCACATTCCATTCTTACAACAGCCTCTCCTTCTTTCATCCCGGCTCCCTCCACACCCGAACCAGGATCCGGGGGTTTCCGGATAGAATCCTTTACAGGAGGTTCCTTTTCTATCAAGACCTGCTGTCCATTCCCCTCTTGCGACTCCTCTGTTTCTTCCATCTTCAGTTCCTCTATCTCTGATTCTACTTTTTCTTTTCCCACTAGGGATGAACCTGCTGGGTCCCATTCTAGTTCACTTTCTGATTCCGTGCCTGAACTTTCCCTACAACTGTCCTTCCTCTCCTTCTTCTTCTTTCCTCCTTCCCCACTTCCCCTCTCTCTCTGCCTCCTTTTCCTTACCTTCTTTCTCCTCAACACCAACCCACCCTTTTCCTTTACCACCTCCCCCTCCTCTTCATCAGTGGGAACTCCCTCAAACCTATTAAATAATAATAAGTCCTCCTTAATTACTGTTTTCTTGCTTTTCCCACCTTTTATCACTAGCTGAAAACCTTCTTCCTCATCTTCTTTCCCCTTCACCCTTCCTCCCGCCAAACTCCACTCCGTCTTTCCTTCCCTCAGTTTCACTGATCCTCTTCGCACTTCTTTTCCCCTTTCTTCCACCACTCTTGCCTTATTCTTCGTCCCTAATTCTTCAATACTCTCCCTCCTACTTCTCCATTCCTTTGTTTTTTCCGCTTACGGACACCTACTGTAAGGGTGCCCTTCACCACCACATAAATTACAACAAATATTATTGCATGACCTTGAGGTGTGGCCCAGTCCGCCGCATAAATTGCATTTGACCGCGTCGCATTCATGGCTCAAATGCCCAGGGCCACCACACTTGAAGCAAGTCTTCGGCTGGCCCTGGTAGAACACCTGAATGCGATCGCGGCCAATATACGCGGCGGACGGCAGATGTTTCACCCCCTCACAGCTTTTCGTCAAACACACATTTGCAGACCATGCTCCACCCCACACCCCCAACGTATAGTCCGACTTCTCAAGGCTTAGTATTTTCTCACAATGCCTGCTCAACAAATATTTTATGTCGTTCTCTGGAATTGTCTCATTTCGCACAAGAATAGACACTCTTGTGCTATCCACCTTCCCCGTCATGAAGAAAGTAAAATTATTGAAAAAACTCCCCTCTTCCAGATCAGACAACTTTGAGAAACACTCCTGCATCACCCTGTTTGCCATAAAGCCCACATCAAACTCATTTGAGTTCACAGGGTGAATGCAGGAGTACAACTGTCTGGCCACAAAACCCAAATCAAAAAATTTCCTTAAGAAATCTACTTTTGAAGGGGCGCCCCCTTCACCCACCCACTTAAAATGTATTATTTTTCTTCTACCGAACCCTCCCGCTTCTGCATTACCTCCCCCCGCATCTCCACCCTGCCCTGAAACAATTGGATTGCTCAGTACCTTGGCATAAGAAGTTTCCACTTCCCTCAATATACCATCAGTACCTGTAGCAGCACCAAAGACAGGGGTAGGGCCTGGGGGTGGAACAAGAATAGGTATCACATTTATTTTTTCTTTACCAGGCACCAAGTTCTTGCTTTTGTCTTTATGTTTCAGAGTTACTGCACTTATCAGCTTTGCAGCGGCCCGCATCCTCTCAGGTGCCTGCAAATTTCCATACACAGTTTCCACAACTTCCCTTTCATGTTCTGAAAGTAGTCTTTTGTCCAGCCTTGGTTGACCTTGGACTTTGCTAGACTTCTCACTTTCATTTTTCTTAATTTTTATACTTTCTTTTAAGTTCTCTTTGCTTCCACCTTGGCCCCCCTCCCCCCTGAAAAGCACAACTGGGCCCCCTCCACCCAAAAAAAATTCTGGTGCTCCCCCAGTTGCCTCCTTTCTTTCTTTGCTAAGGTCACTCACCTCCAGCTTACTGTCTCCAGTAAGCTCCTTTCCATTCTGTGCAGCTGTTTTGCCACTACTCATGCTGGTCGGGCCATCCTCTGACATCTTCTGCTTTACCACCTGGATCCCCGCACCACTCCTCTCTGATACCTTGGTCCTGGCACTTGCAGCTCCGTTCACCTTTCCACTCTTTCCTTTACCTGCCACATCTCCAGGATCCCCCTGCTGCCGCTGTGCTGGGCGCTCCGTCTCATTTTTTTTTCCGCCAGCCGGAGTAGTTTCAACTTCTGCCACAGACTTCCCCTCTGCCTCCATAGAAACTGGACTCGCCTTTCCACTGGACGCGTCATCAGGGTTCCCTCTACTCCCTTGGTACTGTGCTACTGCTGGCTCCTCCTCCACTTCCCCGTCACCCGGGACTCCATTCTGGGGCCGCTCCCCCTTCTCCGCTGGACCTTGCATCGCTACAGGGGAATCCTTAGCAGCTGGCAATGCTGTTAACCCTTGCCGTGCCGGAGGATTTTCTTCATTTCCCTTCTTGCTAAAATCCTCCAGGGCAGCCACCATTTTCTCCTTTATACGTG
Source organism: Pseudophryne corroboree (assembly GCF_028390025.1). Lineage (NCBI taxonomy): Eukaryota > Metazoa > Chordata > Amphibia > Anura > Myobatrachidae > Pseudophryne > Pseudophryne corroboree. The sequence continues at coordinate 120,927,002 of NC_086451.1, read as the reverse complement.
CCTGATACAGGGTAAGATCTTCTATTTGGTCCCTGTACCGTTGTCTTTCCCATACCTGACACTTGTTCCTTTTCTTCCTTGCCTCTATGATGTGGTTATTAACTTTTTGGAGTCATATATTAACTCTTGTAATGACATTCCTGCCAGGATCTCTTCTGTACTTGAATCTTCCTCCGATTCTGAGTTTAACCCCTCCGATGCCGAACTCTCCTCCATACTGCACTCCTCCTTTTCTTTAACCCCTAACCCCCCAGCATCCGCAGATCCCCCCCTAGGAGCTAGCTTGCCCCCAAAGGTACTATCTGCCTGCTCAGGAGGCTCGGGGGAGGCTTCATACCAGGATACTTTTTCCATTTCTTTTTCTTTTATTTTTTCAACCAGCGGCACCAGCCGCTCTCCTCCGTCCTGCAGCTTCCCCCATCCCCCTTTACAGGGACTCCTGGCCACCACAGCATACCCCCCAGAGGCTAAACCACCTCCAGGAGTACCTGCTATTAGCACTGGAAGGGGGGCTACCACGGACAAGGACCCTTCTTGGGTTTTCTCCGCTCCTTGCGGCTCCGTTCGCCGCTCCCCTTCTTTAGACGGACCTGCAGGCACAATTTCCCCTTCAGCAAGAGGACCTTTTGCGGCTCTGACTTCGGGGATCTCCGCATTCAGCGCTGCTTGTTCCGAGGTACCCCCCCTTTGCACGGAGGGGTTATATTGCATACCTCTAGCCCCCTCAGGTCCTGGGCAATCCGATCTTGACTCCAGCTGCTTTCCCTTCTGCTCCTTTGCGGCAGCCGCCATTGCAGTCCTTCCAGATGTTTTTTTCATTTATTTTCTTTTTAACTTTTACTGTGGAAGCCTGTAAAATCCTCCGGGACCTCCTCATGGTAAAAGGGTACCTCCAGGCACCCCCTAATAATTAGAGACAGAGACCCCAGCCGGGACCTTCCAGGCAGGGGAATCCCCTAGCACAGCTGCCCGCTCCCAAGCTCCCACAGCTGAGAGAGGGGGCGGGATCCCTCAGGTAACCAGATGGAGCCCAGGAGCTCCTGCAGACACGTCCAGACACGTCCAGAACTGAGTAGTATACTGGTCACCACAATGCAGCACAAGACAATGAGTAGTGATACTGAGCACTGATGAGGATACTAGAACTGACACTGGGCAGCAAGATCAGCACTGGACTATTATACTGTAGTTTACTGGTCACTAAAATGCAGCACAAGACAATGAGTAGTGATACTGAGCGCTGATGAGGATACTAGAGCTGACACTGGGCAGCGAAAACAGCTCTGGACCATTGTACTGTAGTATACTGGTCACCACAATGCAGCACAAGACAATGAGTAGTGATACTGAGCACTGATGAGGATACTAGAACTGACGCTGGGCAGCAAGAACAGCACTTGACTATTGTACTGTAGTATACTGGTCACCACAATGCAGCACAAGACAATGAGTAGTGATACTGAGCACTGATGAGGATACTAGAACTGACACTGGGCAGCGAGAACAGCACTGGACTATAGTACTGTAGTATACTGGTCACCACAATGCAGCACAAGACAATGAGTAGTGATACTGAGCACCGATGAGGATACTAGAATTGACACTGGGCAGCGAGAACAGCACTGGACTATTGCACTGTAGTATACTGGTCACCACAATGCAGCACAAGACAATGAGTAGTGATACTGAGCACTGATGAGGATGCTAGAACTGACACTGGGCAGCGAGAACAGCACTGGACTATTGTACTGTAGTATAATGGTATCCACAATGCAGTAAAAGACAGTGAGTAGTGATACTGAGCGCTGATGAGGATACTAGAAATGACATTGGGCAGCAAGAACAGCACTGGACTATTGTACTGTAGTATACTGGTCACCACAATGCAGCATAAGACAATGAGTAGTGATATTGAGCACTGATGAGGATACTAGAACTGACACTGGGCAACGAGATGCAGCACTGGACTATTGTACTGTAGTATACTGGTCACCACAATGCAGCACAAGACAATGAGCACTGATGATGATACTATAACTGACACTGAGCAGTGAGAACAGCACTGGACTATTGTACTGTAGTATACTGGTCACCACAATGCAGCACAAGACAATGAGTAGTGATACTGAGCACTGATGAGGATGCTAGAACTGACACTGGGCAGCGAGAACAGCACTGGACTATTGTACTGTAGTATACTGGTCACCACAATGCAGCACAAGACAATGAGTAGTGATACTGAGCACTGATGAGGATACTAGAACTGACACTGGGCAACGAGATGCAGCACTGGACTATTGTACAGTAGTAAACTGGTCACCACAATGCAGCACAAGACAATGAGCACTGATGAGAATACTAGAACTGACACTGGGCAGTGAGAATAGCACTGGACTATTGTACTGTAGTATACTGGTTACCACAATGCAGCACAAGACAATAAGTAGTGATACTGAGCACTGATGAGGATACTAGAACTGATACTGGGCAACGAGATGCAGCACTGGACTACTGTACTGTGGTATACTGGTCACCACAATGCAGCACAAGACAATGAGTAGTGATACTGAGCACTGATGAGGATTCTAGAACTGACACTGGGCAGCAAGATCAGCACTGGACTATTATACTGTAGTATACTGGTCACCAAAATGCAGCACAAGACAATGGGGTATATTTACTAAGGTCCCGATTTTGACCGAGATGCCGTTTTTTCTTCAAAGTGTCATCTCGGTAATTTACTAAGCAAAAATAACGGCAGTGATGAGGGCATTCGTAATATTTTGGAAGTCCTAGGAAAAAATCACGAATCAATACACCATCGGTCAAATACGCCTGCAATTTGGTGGAAATCGGGAATTTACTTAAAAGTGCAAAACACAAATACTGCCGACAATAGCCAAACACTGCCGTGATGAAATACAAATCGTGAAAAAGTGCTAAAAAAAACCAGACCTGCTTTTTCATCCCGTGTTTGTATAGGCATGCACGGATCCATGAGATCCGTGCATGTTTTTCAGTGGGAAGGGGTGGGAAATGTTATAATTTTTCCAAAAAAAAATGCGTCGGGTCCCCCCTCCTAAACCAAACCAGCCTCGGGCTCTTTGAGCCGGCCCTGGTTGCAAAAATATGGGAAAAAAATTGACAGGGGTTCCCCCATATTTAAGCAACCAGCACCGGGCTCTGCGCCTGGTCCTGGTTCCAAAAATACGGGGGACAAAAAGCGTAGGGGTCCCCCGTATTTTTGAAACCAGCACCGGGCTCCACTAGCTGGACAGATAATGCCACAGCCGGGGGTCACTTTTATACAGTGCCTTGCGGCCGTGGCATCAAATATCCAACTAGTCACCCCTGGCCGGGGTACCCTGGGGGAGTGGGGACCCCTTCAATCAAGGGGTCCCCCCCCAGCCACCCAAGGGCCAGGGGTGAAGCCCGAGGCTGTCCCCTCCATCCAATGGGCTGCGGATGGGGGGCTGATAGCCTTTGTTGAAAGTAATGAATATTGTTTTTAGTAGCAGTACTACAAGTCCCAGCAAGCCTCCCCCGCAAGCTGGTACTTGGAGAACCACAAGTACCAGCATGCGGCGGAAAACCAGGCCCGCTGGTACCTGTAGTACTACTACTAAAAAAATACCCCAATAAAGACATTACACACACACCTTGAAAGTATAACTTTAATGCATACATACACACCACCATATACACATACTTACCTTATGTTCACACGAGGGTCGGTCCTCTTCTCCAGTAGAATCCATGGTGTACCTGTTGAAAAAATCCTACTCACCAAATCCAGTGTAGAGGGCTCCTCGGATAATCCATTTGTAATCCACGTACTTGTAAAAATAGAAAAACGGGACACCCGACCACGAACTGAAAGGGGACCCATGTTTTCACATGGGACCCCTTTCCCCGAATGCCAGAAACCCCCTCTGACTGATGTCTAAGTGGGTTTCTTCAGCCAATCAGGGAGCGCCACGTTGTGGCACCCTCCTGATCGGCTGTGTGCTCCTGTACTGTCTGACAGGCGACACCTGGTTCAGCAGTGGGGAAAAGGTGGTGGGGCTTTCCAGTAATTGGTGGGGCTTAATTAGATGGGTGGGGCTTCGCAGGTGGCACCCGTTTTTAGTCCATTGAAGGACCGAAAAGGAGGCAGCGTGTTGTGGGAAGGGGCAGGGCTTCGCATCCCGACACCCTTTTTTTGTCACTTGGGTGGTGTGGGAGGTGAGGGCTGACTCCCAGGGAGTGCTATAGCTGCAGTGCTGGCTCCTACACAGGTTTTTGTAAATGGAAATGAATCACACGCTTCTATGAGCAGCTTCTTAATATATGTAGGAGACAAGATCATCCAAGAGTTTCTGAAATCAGAAGAAAGTGCTTCCCTCTAACGGGTATAACCCTTGTCAGGGGGGATCAGCACAGGGAATAAATCATAGTGCAGTATTTTGTATAAAATCAAAAGGGTTTTAATACAAATTGCACTTACAACACTTAAAGATAAAAATCACATGTAAAAACTCCTTTTCTGGCAGCAGCACTTGAACATTATGAACATATCACCCAAACTCCTATTGATGTTCTCAGGATGGGGTTCGGCACACACAGCTCCGGAATCTGTGGGAGCCTCTCCAAGGTGACAGTGCAGAATAGATAAATGTCCAAGCAGGCAGGAGTTACAGGAACAACACACTTAACGCGTTTCGGACCTCGCTGGGTCCTTCATCAGAAGTGTGGTTACAGTCACAAAATAAACTTTTTAAAGGGTTTACTGATTGTACAATTAGAAACAGCGGTGTGGGATCTTCGTTTCCTGTTCCCCGACCGGAAATGGTGTCATCCGCTTAAGAACGTTACGTTCCATAACCATTTTACCAGGAACGTAACTTTTTCATTTTATTTGGATGTGGTGCTCTGCATGTACACTATTTATGTTGCATGATTATCTGTCCTTTACTTGCACTTTTGTGGTATATTGTACACATGTTTAAGCAGAATAGCGCAAGTTTGAACACATGGTAAATATCGCTTACATTCAGTTCCTTTGAGTGTTTGGATGAACACTCCATTCATGTGTACTTCTGCTGCATGATTCTGGTTTTAACTGTGCATATCTGTTACACCCATATATAACTTTTATTTGGCTCCTACACAGGAGCCGAGTGCTGCACATAATATAACAGTGCAGCACTCGGCTCCTGTCACTGTGCAGGAGCCGGCATTTTGGTGTCACCCCTCGGCGGATGACACCCAGGAGTGGGCCGCACCCCCCATACACCCCTTGTGATGTCACTGGATCCCATTGTCCTAGGTATACCTCAAACAATGTGCAGTGAAACCTGTCAAGAGCATCCTGTAGAGCAAGGCGCCCCCACCTTGGTGCTCATGTGGGTGAGGGGCAGGCCACCACATCAGGAAAGGGCACAAGGTGAGATTGTGTGGGAAAAGAACATAGTCACCTGTCCCACTGTGAGCATTAATCATGAGAGTACTCCCTTTGGTAATGTATTCAACCATGTAGAGTTAAAGGTACCAGGGGATCCTGTGAACAAAATGTGTAAAAATGTGTCTGATGCAAGTCAGACCCTGACCACCCCCCCTCTGCCCTGGCACTGAGCAGCTAGCAGAGGGTGGCGTCCTTTAGAGTGAGCTTAATAGAGTCTATGGATACAAGGAAAACCTCATAAAATGGTGCCTGATTCTGCAGCATTACAATTTTGCTATCCAGCACAGGGAAGGTGTAGAGCCTGGCAAGGCTGGCAATACGCAGGTAGAGAATGGCGCTCTAATGAGGCAGTGACGTAGTTCACCGCCATTGTGCACCCTTTTTAAGGGCTGAGATGTCAGGGAAATCACCATTTCTCCTGTGAGCTGACCTCAGAGTTGTATATTGTCAAAAGTATAAATTATATGTGGCTGGGGTAAACCCAATTGGTTGTTATGTCAACAGGGGGCTTTGTAACAGACAAGGGAAGTGTGACCAATGCCCCCCTGCCTGAAAAGGAATGCAGGAATTCTATTTCCTGACTAGCGTCATAAACCTCTGGAACTTCAATACACAACTCCATCCTTAGGAAGATGTGACACACATATCACAAGCCTACTATGGATATTACAAGGGGAGTGACCTTATACTGCTGGATATGAAATTATGAATGGGCCCAGTAGAGTAGGTCTATAACTACGTGACTCACTGATAGATCCTTGTTCATTCTGATGGAAGTGGCTGCCCTGCCTGGATGGATGTCTATTTTCTTGTGAAGCTTCCTCACACAGAACTTAATGCACTACATAAGAGTAATTAGGTTCAGATTTTCTTTATTCTCTTTTTTATTTATTGAGACTGTTAGTAACCCGTATATCTTTTCTAAAACTCCTTATATTATTTGTAATAGTTTTACCCTTGTAAACTCGAAGATATTTCTTAATTATAATAAACATATAATTAGTTCTGACTGCTGTGTTCTTGAACCTAACCCAAGTGAGGTACGTTACCTATTTTTTCATGAGATATTGAGATTGGTGGTTACAGGTAAAGCTAAAGACGCTTGCAATGTCCGTAATACATTGAAAAGTCTTTGCTGGTGGCAGCAGAGAGTCTCACGGCGCTGGCGCAACTCTCGGGGCGGCCGGGGTCCGTGACAATACTATATAAGAAACTGTTAAATAAATAGATAAATAATAATAATAATAATAATAATAATAATAATAAGTTACACTGAACATATTAAGCTAAAATTACAAAGGTTATCATTAGGATGTGGACTCCATTTGGGTGGGGAATCTTTGTCATGGACGTACAGAGCATGAACCATCTATGGAGGGATGATCGAGTGCAGTGGCTCTTCATAATCCAGCCACACCTGCTGGAATGGGGAGCCAGCACCAGTCTGCCTATGTGGCCATTTAATGCTTTACCCGACGCTTGCTATCTCTGAAATGTTTCTTGCAGACATTCATAGTGCACTTCAGAGTCCCTGAGCATTTTACCTCTTCCAAAATCTACTGCTACATGTGGGATTTCTTGCCACCACTTGTTCTTGAGGTGTAGCAGCCATACAAGTGGTCATAATACTTAATCGTTCCTTTCACGAGGGTCACATTTTTCTCAAAGTCAAACTGCATGTTGCGGCCATTTTTGGTCTTGCCCCTGACCACAGACTCATTGACAAGATAACAAAATAGGACTGACACAGGACAAGAAAAGAGACAGGCTTTAAAACCAAACAAGACTACAGACAAAAGGACAAGACAACTTTCACAACCAACCAATCGATTTGAATCTCTAGCCAAAACTCTTGTCTCCAACTACCGTGGACACTCCAACCAACACAAACACCACCAATGCAGTGTTTTTGGCAGTTTGGGGGTGTTCTTATAACAACATGGGGACGCCACTGTAGGATGTGCGAATTCTGACCAATCAGAATTAGAGATGTGCACTTGAAATTTTTCGGGTTTTGTGTTTTGGTTTTGGGTTCGGTTCCGCGGCCGTGTTTTGGGTTCGACCGCGTTTTGGCAAAACCTCACCGAATTTTTTTTGTCTGATTCGGGTGTGTTTTGGATTCGGGTGTTTTTTTTTTAAAAACACTAAAAAACAGCTTAAATCATAGAATTTGGGGGTCATTTTGATCCCAAAGTATTATTAACCTCAAAAACCATAATTTCCACTCATTTTCAGTCTATTCTGAATACCTCACACCTCACAATATTATTTTTAGTCCTAAAATTTGCACCTAGGTCGCTGGATGACTAAGCTAAGCGACCCTAGTGGCCGACACAAACACCGTGCCCATCTAGGAGTGGCACTGCAGTGTCACGCAGGATGGCCCTTCCAAAAAACCCTCCCCAAACAGCACATGACGCAAAGAAAAAAAGAGGCGCAATGAGGTTGCTGTGTGAGTAAGATAAGCGACCCTAGTGGCCGACACAAACACCGGGCCCATCTAGGAGTGGCACTGCAGTGTCACGCAGGATGGCCCTTCCAAAAAACCCTCCCCAAACAGCACATGACGCAAAGAAAAAAAGAGGCGCAATGAGGTAGCTGTGTGAGTAAGATAAGCGACCCTAGTGGCCGACACAAACACCGGGCCCATCTAGGAGTGGCACTGCAGTGTCACGCAGGATGGCCCTTCCAAAAAACCCTCCCCAAACAGCACATGACGCAAAGAAAAAAAGAGGCGCAATGAGGTAGCTGTGTGAGTAAGATAAGCGACCCTAGTGGCCGACACAAACACCGGGCCCATCTAGGAGTGGCACTGCAGTGTCACGCAGGATGGCCCTTCCAAAAAACCCTCCCCAAACAGCACATGACGCAAAGAAAAAAAGAGGCGCAATGAGGTAGCTGTGTGAGTAAGATAAGCGACCCTAGTGGCCGACACAAACACCGGGCCCATCTAGGAGTGGCACTGCAGTGTCACGCAGGATGGCCCTTCCAAAAAACCCTCCCCAAACAGCACATGACGCAAAGAAAAAAAGAGGCGCAATGAGGTAGCTGTGTGAGTAAGATAAGCGACCCTAGTGGCCGACACAAACACCGGGCCCATCTAGGAGTGGCACTGCAGTGTCACGCAGGATGGCCCTTCCAAAAAACCCTCCCCAAACAGCACATGACGCAAAGAAAAAAAGAGGCGCAATGAGGTAGCTGTGTGAGTAAGATAAGCGACCCTAGTGGCCGACACAAACACCGGGCCCATCTAGGAGTGGCACTGCAGTGTCACGCAGGATGGCCCTTCCAAAAAACCCTCCCCAAACAGCACATGACGCAAAGAAAAAAAGAGGCGCAATGAGGTAGCTGTGTGAGTAAGATAAGCGACCCTAGTGGCCGACACAAACACCGGGCCCATCTAGGAGTGGCACTGCAGTGTCACGCAGGATGGCCCTTCCAAAAAACCCTCCCCAAACAGCACATGACGCAAAGAAAAAAAGAGGCGCAATGAGGTAGCTGTGTGAGTAAGATAAGCGACCCTAGTGGCCGACACAAACACCGGGCCCATCTAGGAGTGGCACTGCAGTGTCACGCAGGATGGCCCTTCCAAAAAACCCTCCCCAAACAGCACATGACGCAAAGAAAAAAAGAGGCGCAATGAGGTAGCTGTGTGAGTAAGATAAGCGACCCTAGTGGCCGACACAAACACCGGGCCCATCTAGGAGTGGCACTGCAGTGTCACGCAGGATGGCCCTTCCAAAAAACCCTCCCCAAACAGCACATGACGCAAAGAAAAAAAGAGGCGCAATGAGGTAGCTGTGTGAGTAAGATAAGCGACCCTAGTGGCCGACACAAACACCGGGCCCATCTAGGAGTGGCACTGCAGTGTCACGCAGGATGGCCCTTCCAGAAAACATTCCACAAACAGCACATGACGCAAAGAAAAATTAAAGAAAAAAGAGGTGCAAGATGGAATTGTCCTTGGGCCCTCCCACCCACCCTTATGTTGTATAAACAGGACATGCACACTTTAACCAACCCATCATTTCAGTGACAGGGTCTGCCACACGACTGTGACTGAAATGACGGGTTGGTTTGGACCCCCACCAAAAAAGAAGCAATTAATCTCTCCTTGCACAAACTGGCTCTACAGAGGCAAGATGTCCACCTCATCATCATCCTCCGATATATCACCGTGTACATCCCCCTCCTCACAGATTATCAATTCGTCCCCACTGGAATCCACCATCTCAGCTCCCTGTGTACTTTGTGGAGGCAATTGCTGCTGGTCAATGTCTCCACGGAGGAATTGATTATAATTCATTTTAATGAACATCATCTTCTCCACATTTTCTGGATGTAACCTCGTACGCCGATTGCTGACAAGGTGAGCGGCGGCACTAAACACTCTTTCGGAGTACACACTTGTGGGAGGGCAACTTAGGTAGAATAAAGCCAGTTTGTGCAAGGGCCTCCAAATTGCCTCTTTTTCCTGCCAGTATAAGTACGGACTGTGTGACGTGCCTACTTGGATGCGGTCACTCATATAATCCTCCACCATTCTTTCAATGGTGAGAGAATCATATGCAGTGACAGTAGACGACATGTCCGTAATCGTTGTCAGGTCCTTCAGTCCGGACCAGATGTCAGCATCAGCAGTCGCTCCAGACTGCCCTGCATCACCGCCAGCGGGTGGGCTCGGAATTCTGAGCCTTTTCCTCGCACCCCCAGTTGCGGGAGAATGTGAAGGAGGAGATGTTGACAGGTCGCGTTCCGCTTGACTTGACAATTTTCTCACCAGCAGGTCTTTCAACCCCAGCAGACTTGTGTCTGCCGGAAAGAGAGATCCAAGGTAGGCTTTAAATCTAGGATCGAGCACGGTGGCCAAAATGTAGTGCTCTGATTTCAACAGATTGACCACCCGTGAATCCTTGTTAAGCGAATTAAGGGCTCCATCCACAAGTCCCACATGCCTAGCGGAATCGCTCCGTGTTAGCTCCTCCTTCAATGTCTCCAGCTTCTTCTGCAAAAGCCTGATGAGGGGAATGACCTGACTCAGGCTGGCAGTGTCTGAACTGACTTCACGTGTGGCAAGTTCAAAGGGCATCAGAACCTTGCACAACGTTGAAATCATTCTCCACTGCGCTTGAGACAGGTGCATTCCACCTCCTATATCGTGCTCAATTGTATAGGCTTGAATGGCCTTTTGCTGCTCCTCCAACCTCTGAAGCATATAGAGGGTTGAATTCCACCTCGTTACCACTTCTTGCTTCAGATGATGGCAGGGCAGGTTCAGTAGTTTTTGGTGGTGCTCCAGTCTTCTGTACGTGGTGCCTGTACGCCGAAAGTGTCCCGCAATTCTTCTGGCCACCGACAGCATCTCTTGCACGCCCCTGTCGTTTTTTAAAAAATTCTGCACCACCAAATTCAAGGTATGTGCAAAACATGGGACGTGCTGGAATTTGCCCATATTTAATGCACACACAATATTGCTGGCGTTGTCCGATGCCACAAATCCACAGGAGAGTCCAATTGGGGTAAGCCATTCCGCGATGATCTTCCTCAGTTGCCGTAAGAGGTTTTCAGCTGTGTGCGTATTCTGGAAAGCGGTGATACAAAGCGTAGCCTGCCTAGGAAAGAGTTGGCGTTTGCGAGATGCTGCTACTGGTGCCGCCGCTGCTGTTCTTGCGGCGGGAGTCCATACATCTACCCAGTGGGCTGTCACAGTCATATAGTCCTGACCCTGCCCTGCTCCACTTGTCCACATGTCCGTGGTTAAGTGGACATTGGGTACAGCTGCATTTTTTAGGACACTGGTGAGTCTTTTTCTGAGGTCTGTGTACATTTTCGGTATCGCCTGCATAGAGAAGTGGAACCTAGATGGTATTTGGTAACGGGGGCACACTACCTCAAGAAATTGTGTAGTTCCCTGTGAACTAACGGCGGATACCGGACGCACGTCTAACACCAACATAGTTGTCAAGGCCTCAGTTAACCGCTTTGCAGCAGGATGACTGCTGTGATATTTCATCTTCCTCGCAAAGGACTGTTGGACAGTCAATTGCTTACTGGAAGTAGTACAAGTGGTCTTCCGACTTCCCCTCTGGGATGACCATCGACTCCCAGCAGCAACAACAGCAGCGCCAGCAGCAGTAGGCGTTACACGCAAGGATGCATCGGAGGAATCCCAGGCAGGAGAGGAATCGTCAGAATTGTCAGTGACATGGCCTGCAGGACTATTGGCATTCCTGGGGAAGGAGGAAATTGACACTGAGGGAGTTGGTGGGGTGGTTTGCGTGAGCTTGGTTACAAGAGGAAGGGATTTACTGGTCAGTGGACTGCTTCCGCTGTCACCCAAAGTTTTTGAACTTGTCACTGACTTATTATGAATGCGCTGCAGGTGACGTATAAGGGAGGATGTTCCGAGGTGGTTAACGTCCTTACCCCTACTTATTATAGCTTGACAAAGGCAACACACGGCTTGACACCTGTTGTCCGCTTTTCTGTTGAAATACCTCCACACTGAAGAGCTGATTTTTTTGGTATTTTCACCAGGCATGTCAACGGCCATATTCCTCCCACGGACAACAGGTATCTCCCCGGGTGCCTGACTTAAACAAACTACCTCACCATCAGAATCCTCCTGGTCAATTTCCTCCCCAGCGCCAGCAACACCCATATCCTCCTCATCCTGGTGTACTTCAACACTGACATGCTCTTCACGTCCAGTGTTGGGAAGGTCAGGCATCGCAACCGACACAATTGGACTCTCCTTGTGGATTTGGGATTTCGAAGAACGCACAGTTCTTTGCGGTGCTTTTGCCAGCTTGAGTCTTTTCAGTTTTCTAGCGAGAGGCTGAGTGCTTCCATCCTCATGTGAAGCTGAACCACTAGCCATGAACATAGGCCAGGGCCTCAGCCGTTCCTTGCCACTCCGTGTGGTAAATGGCATATTGGCAAGTTTACGCTTCTCCTCCGACAATTTTATTTTAGGTTTTGGAGTCCTTTTTTTACTGATATTTGGTGTTTTGGATTTGACATGCTCTGTACTATGACATTGGGCATCGGCCTTGGCAGACGACGTTGCTGGCATTTCATCGTCTCGGCCATGACTAGTGGCAGCAGCTTCAGCACGAGGTGGAAATGGATCTTGATCTTTCCCTAATTTTGGAACCTCAACATTTTTGTTCTCCATATTTTAATAGGCACAACTAAAAGGCACCTCAGGTAAACAATGGAGATGGATGGATACTAGTATACTTATGGATGGACTGCCGAGTGCCGACACAGAGGTAGCTACAGCCGTGGACTACCGTACTGTGTCTGCTGCTAATATAGACTGGATGATAATGAGATGAAATCAATATATATATATATATGTATGTATATATAATATCACTAGTACTGCAGCCGGACAGGTAGATAATATATTTATTAGGTAATGATGACTGATGACGGACCTGCTGGACACTGTCAGCTCAGCAGCACCGCAGACTGCTACAGTAAGCTACTATACTATAGTAGTATGTACAAAGAAGAAAGAAAAAAAAAACCACGGGTAGGTGGTATACAATTATGGATGGACTGCCGAGTGCCGACACAGAGGTAGCTACAGCCGTGGACTAACGTACTGTGTCTGCTGCTAATATAGACTGGATGATTGATAATGAGATGAAATCAATATATATATGTATGTATATATAATATCACTAGTACTGCAGCCGGACAGGTAGATAATATATTTATTAGGTAATGATGACTGATGACGGACCTGCTGGACACTGTCAGCTCAGCAGCACCGCAGACTGCTACAGTAAGCTACTATACTATAGTAGTATGTACAAAGAAGAAAGAAAAGAAAAAAACCACGGGTAGGTGGTTTACAATTATGGATGGACTGCCGAGTGCCGACACAGAGGTAGCTACAGCCGTGGACTACCGTACTGTGTCTGCTGCTTATATAGACTGGATGATTGATAATGAGATGAAATCAATATATATATATGTATGTATATATAATATCACTAGTACTGCAGCCGGACAGGTAGATAATATATTTATTAGGTAATGATGACTGATGACGGACCTGCTGGACACTGTCAGCTCAGCAGCACCGCAGACTGCTACAGTAAGCTACTATACTATAGTAGTATGTACAAAGAAGAAAGAAAAAGAAAAACCACGGGTAGGTGGTATACAATTATGGATGGACTGCCGAGTGCCGACACAGAGGTAGCTACAGCCGTGGACTAACGTACTGTGTCTGCTGCTAATATAGACTGGATGATTGATAATGAGATGAAATCAATATATATATGTATGTATATATAATATCACTAGTACTGCAGCCGGACAGGTAGATAATATATTTATTAGATAATGATGACTGATGACGGACCTGCTGGACACTGTCAGCTCAGCAGCACCGCAGACTGCTACAGTAAGCTTCTATACTATAGTAGTATGTACAAAGAAGAAAGAAAAAAAAAAACACGGGTAGGTGGTATACAATTATGGATGGACTGCCGAGTGCCGACACAGAGGTAGCTACAGCCGTGGACTAACGTACTGTGTCTGCTGCTAATATAGACTGGATGATTGATAATGAGATGAAATCAATATATATATGTATGTATATATAACATCACTAGTACTGCAGCCGGACAGGTAGATAATATATTTATTAGGTAATGATGACTGATGACGGACCTGCTGGACACTGTCAGCTCAGCAGCACCGCAGACTGCTACAGTAAGCTACTATACTATAGTAGTATGTACAAAGAAGAAAGAAAAAAAAAAACCACGGGTAGGTGGTATACAATTATGGATGGACTGCCGAGTGCCGACACAGAGGTAGCTACAGCCGTGGACTAACGTACTGTGTCTGCTGCTAATATAGAGTCTAGACTGGATGATAAATTATTGATAATGAGATGAAATCAATATAATATCACTAGTACTGCAGCCGGACAGGTACTATATATATCTATTATGTAATGACTGATGACGGACCTGCTGGACACTGTCAGGTCAGCACAGCACCGCAGACTGCTACAGTAAGCTACTATAGTAGTATGTATAAAGAAGAATGAAAAAAAAAAACCACTGGTAGGTGGTATACAATATTATATATATATATATATATATTATATACAATTATATATATATATATATATATATATATATATATTAAACTGGTGGTGATTGATTATTAAACTGGTGGTCACTTCAGGTCACGTTGCAACTTGCAACTAGTACTCCGAGGCCTAAGCAGACAATCACAAAATATATTATTATACTGGTGGTCAGTGTGGTCACAACAATGGCAGTGTGGCACTGACTCTGGCAGCAAAAGTGTGCACTGTACGTTATATGTACTCCTGAGTCCTGCTCTCAGACTCTAACTGCTCCCCACTGTCAGTGTCTCCCCCACAAGTCAGATAATACACTTACAGTCACACTATCTATTATCTAATCTATAAATATCACTTCAGCAAGTAGTATAGTAGTATACAGTATAGTAGTACTCCTCCTAATAATGCTCCCCAAAATACTGTGTCTCTCTCTTCTCTAAGCGGAGAGGACGCCAGCCACGTCCTCTCCCTATGACTCTCAATGCACGTGTGAAAATGGCGGCGACGCGCGGCTCCTTATATAGAATCCGAGTCTCGCGATAGAATCCGAGCCTCGCGAGAATTCGACAGCGTGATGATGACGTTCGGGCGCGCTCGGGTTAGCCGAGCAAGGCGGGAAGATCCGAGCCTGCTCGGACCCGTGTAAAAAAACCTGAAGTTCGGGCGGGTTCGGATTCAGAGGAACCGAACCCGCTCATCTCTAATCAGAATATGTTTTGCCATTTTCACAGATTTACTCCTATTTCCTTTGCAAATTCACTTGTGAGATACAGCGTTTTTGTCAAGCGAGTTCTGTTGTATCCACATGTGATTTGTCATGTAAGTTCCATTGTATTCCCAATTAGTGATTTTAGTTGCGAAAAACACCAGATACGAGATATCTCACGCACGCAATAACATGACTAGTTACACCATCGAATGACAAAATGCAAGCAAAGGCAATTCTTAAAAATGTGAGATTTGCAGCACAAAACATTAGAGATGAGCAGGGTTCGGTTCTCGGAGAACCGAACCCCCCCGAACTCCACGTGTTTTACATGGGTCCTAGCCAGGCTCGGTTGTTCCCACCTAACTCAGAAAACCCAAACGAGGCAAAACGTCATCATCCCGCTGTCGGATTCTCGCGAGATTCAGATTCAATATAAAGATCCGCGTGTCGCCACCATTTTCACTCGTGCATTGTAGAGGGTACAGAGAGGACGTGGCTACAATCTCTCAGTGTCAAATCTCAATATCAGTGATCAGTATCAGTGCTTATTGCTGATCAGTAATACTAGTACAGTGTCTCTCTTGTGCTGCATCTTGCTGCTGTAGGGTGCTGTGGTAGTAGTGTCCTGTCACTGTGCATCGTTCATCATCATTCCAGTCACAGTGGTATCTGGGGGGTGACAATTAAAGAGTGCTTTTGTGCTGCTCAGTAATACTAGTACAGTGTCTTGTGCTGCATCGTGCTGCTCAGTATCAGTTCTCCGTAGTATCATCAGTGCTCAGTATCATCAGTGCTCAGTATCACTGCTCATTGTCTTGTGGTGCTCAGTAATACTACATTACTAATACTAGTACAGTGTCTTGTGCTACTTGTGCTGTTCGGTGTCAGTTCTCTGTAGTATCATCAGTGCTCAGTATCATCAGAGCTCAGTATCAGTGCTCAGTATCATCAGTGCTCAGTATCATCAGTGCTCAGTATCATCAGTGCTCAGTATCATCAGTGCTCAGTATCATCATTGCTCAGTATCATCATTGCTCAGTATCATCAGTGCTCAGTATCATTAGTGCTCAGTATCATTAGTGCTCAGTATAATCAGTGCTCAGTATAATCAGTGCTCAGTATCATCAGTGCTCAGTATAATATGTGCTCAGTATCAGTGTTCAGTATCATCAGTGCTCAGTATCATCAGTGTTCAGTATATCAGTGCTCAGTATATCAGTGCTCAGTATCATCAGTGCTCAGTATCATCAGTGCTCAGTATCATCAGTGCTCAGTGTCTTGTGGTGCTCAGTAATAACACATTACTAATACTAGTACAGTGTCTTATGCTGCACCTTGCTGCTGTAGGGTGCTGTGGTAGTGTCCTGTCACTGTGCATAGGTCATCATCATTCCAGTCACAGTGGTATCTGGTGTCTATCTAGTGGTATCTAATTCCAGACATTACTGCCATCTAATTCCAGATATATTACGGGCATATAATTCCACACATTAAAAAAATGGAGAACAAAAATTTGGAGGGTAAAATAGGGAAATATCAAGATCCACTTCCACCTACTGCTGAAGCTGCTGCCACTAGTCATGGCAGAGATGATGAAATGCCATCAACGTCGTCTGCCAAGGCCGATGCCCAATGTCATAGTAGAGAGCATGTAAAATCCAACAAGCAAAACTTCAGTAAAATGACCCAAAAATCTAAATTAAAATCGTGTGAGGAGAAGCGTAAACTTGCCAATATGCCATTTACGACACAGAGTGGCAAGGAACGGCTAAGGCCCTTTGTTATGTTCCTCATGACTGTTCAGCTTCACATGACATGTTCAGCTTCACATGACGATGGAAGCGCTCATCCTCCCTCTAGAAAAATGAAAAGAGTTAAGCTGGCAAAAGCAAAGCAAAGAACTCTGCGTTCTAAGTCACAAATCCCCAAGGAGAGTCCAATTGTGTCGGTTGCGATGCCTGACCTTCCCAACACTGGACGGGAAGAGGTGGCTCCTTCCACCATTTGCACGCCCCCTGCAAGTGCTGGAAGGCACACCCACAGCCCAGTTCCTGATATTCAAATTGAAGGTGTCACTGTTGAAGTACACCAGGATGAGGATATGGGTGTTGCTGGCGCTGAGGAGGAAATTGACGAGGAGGATTCTGATGGTGTGGTGGTTTGTTTAAGTCAGGCAACCGGGGAGACACCTGTTGTCCGTGGGATGAATAAGGCCATTGACATGCCTGGTCAAAATACTAAAAAAAAAAAAACACCTCTTCGGTGTGGAATTATTTCAACAGAAATGCAGACAACAGGTGTCAAGCCATGTGTTGCCTTTGTCAAGCTGTAATAAGTAGGGGTAAGGACGTTAACCACCTAGGAACATCCTCCCTTATACGTCATCTGGAGCGCATTCATCAGAAGTCATTAACAAGTTCAAAAACTTTGGGTGACAGCGGAAGCAGTCCACTGACAACTAAATCCCTTCTTCCTCTTGTATCCAAGCTCCTGCAAACCACACCACCAACTCCCTCAATGTCAATTTCCTCCTTAGACAGGAACGCCAATAGTCTTGCAGGCCATGTCACTGGCAAGTCTGACGAGTCCTCTCCTAACTGGGATTCCTCCGATGGATCCTTGAGTGGAACACCTACTGCTGCTGGCGCTGCTGTTGTTGCTGCTGGGAGTCAATCGTCATCCCAGAGGGGAAGTCGGAAGACCACTTGTACTACTTCCAGTAAGCAATTGACTGTCCAACAGTCCTTTGCGAGGAAGATGAAATATCACAGCAGTCATCCTGTTGCAAAGCGGTTAACTCAGGCCTTGACAACTATGTTGGTGTTAGAAGTGCGTCTGGTATCCACCGTTAGTTCACAGGGACTTAGAGAATTGCTTGAGGTAGTGTGTCCCCGGTACCAAATCCCATCTAGGTTCCACTTCTCTAGGCAGGTGATACCGAGAATGTACACAGATGTCAGAAAAAGTGTCCTCAGTGTCCTAAAAAATGCAGTTGTACCCACTGTCCACTTAACCACGGACATGTGGACAAGTGGAGCTGGGCAGACTAAGGACTATATGACTGACAGCCCACTGGGTAGATGTATTGCCTCCCGCAGCAACAACAGCAGCAGCAGCACCAGTAGCAGCATCTTGCAAATGCCAACTCTTTCCTAGGCAGGCTACGCTTTGTATCACCGCTTTCCATAAGAGGCACACAGCTGACAACCTCTTATGGAAACTGAGGAACATCATCGCAGATTGCCTTACCCCAGTTGGACTCTCCTGGGGATTTGTGATATCGGACAACACCACCAATATTGTGCGTGCATTACATATGGGCAAATTCCAGCACGTCCCATGTTTTGCACATACAATTAATTTGGTGGTGTAGAATGTTTAAAAAAACGACAGGGGCGTGCAGGAGATGCTGTTGGTGGCCTGAAAAATTGCGGGCCACTTCCGTCATTCAGCCACCGTGTGCCGAAGACTGGAGCGCCAGCAAACACTCCTGAACCTGCCCTGCCATCAGCTAAAGCAAGAGGTGGTAATGAGGTGGAATTCAACCCTCTATATGCTTCAGAGGATTGAGGAGCAGCAAAAGGCCATTCAAGCCTTTACATCCACCTACAATATAGGCAAAGGAGGGGGAATGCACCTGACTCAAGCACAGTGGAGAATGATTTCCATGTTGTGCAAGGTTCTCCAACCCTTTGAACTTGCCACACGTGAAGTCAGTTCAGACACTGCCAGCCTAAGTCAGGTCATTCCCCTCATCAGGCTTTTGCAGAAGCAGCTGGAGAGATTGAAGGAGGAGCTAAAATGGAGCAATTCCGCTAGGCATGTGGGACTTGTGGATGGAGCCCTTCATTCGCTTAACCAGGATTCACGGGTGGTCAATCTGTTGAAATTAGAGCACTACATTTTGGCCACCCTGCTCGATCCTAGGTTTAAAGCCTACGTTGTATCTCTCTTTCCGGCAGACACAAGTCTGCAGATGTTCAAAGACCTGCTGGTGAGACAATTGTCAAGTCAAGCAGAACGTGACCCGCCAACAGCTCCTCCTTCATTTTGTACCGCCACTGGAGCTGCAAGAAAAAGGATAAAATTTCCAAAACCTCCCGCTGGCGGTGATGCAGGGCAGTCAGGAGCAAGTGCTGACATCTGGTCCGGACTGAAGTACCTGCCAACGATTACTGACATGTCGTCTACTGTCACTGCATTTGATTCTGTCACCATTGAAAGAATGGTGGAGGATTATATGAGTGACAGCATCACTGTAGGCATGTCAGACAGTCCGTACATATACTGGCAGGAAAAAGAGGCAATTTGGAGGCCCTTGCACAAACTAGCTTTATTTTACCTAAGTTGCACCCCCCCCCCCCTCCAGTGTGTACTCAGAAAGAGTGTTTACTGCAGCCATTCACCTTGTCAGCGATCGGCGTAGGAGGTTACTTCCAGAAAATGTGGAGAAGATGATGTTCATCAAAATAAATTCCTCCGTGGAGACATTTACCAGCAATTGCCTCCAGAAAGTACACAGGGACCTGTGATGGTGGATTCCATTGGGATCAAATTAATACTCTGTGAGGAGGAGGATGTACATAGTGAAAGGGGTGAGGAATTGGACGATGAGGATGAGGTGGACATCTTGCCTCTGTAGAGCCAGTTTGTGCAAGGAGAGACTGATTGCTTCTTTTTTGGTGGGGGCCCAAACAAACCAGTCATTTCAGGCACAGTCGTGTGGCAGACCCTGTCGCTGAAATGATGGGTTTGTTAAAGTGTGCATGTCCTGTTTATACAACATAAGGGTGGGTGGGAGGGCCCAAGGACAATTCCATCTTGCCCCTCTTTTTTTATTTATCTTTGCATCATGTGCTGTTTGGGGACTATTTTTTTAAGTGCCATCCTGTCTGACACTGCAGTGCCACTCCTAGATGGGCCAGGTGATAGTGCCGCCCACTTGGGTCGCTTAGCTTAGTTATCCAGTGACCTCAGTGCAAATTTTAGGACTAAAAATAATATTGTGAGGTGTGAGGTGTTCAGAATAGACTGGAAATGAGTGGAAATTATGATTATTGAGGTTAATAATACTATAGGATCAAAATTACCCCCAAATTCTATGATTTAAGCTGTTTTTGAGGTTTTTTTTAAAAAACCCACCTGAATCCAAAACGCATCCGAATCCGTCAAAAATACGAAAGGGTGGTTTTGCCAAAACGCGTCCGAATCCAAAACAGGACCGCAGAACCGAATCCAAAATACAAAACACGAAAAATGCCCGCTGCACATCTCTACAAAACATCCACCTAGAACTCAAACCGCTTAAAATCGTCCCTGGCATGTGCGTGCACGCATGTGCCATAGGCGCGCATGCACACATGACAGGGGTGCGCAGTCTGCAAAAAGGGTCGCGAGTCAGGAAGCATAGACTTGCAGCATGCCTCCGTTTCCATGAAGACAGGTGGGGGTGCGGGGGAGTCGCCAGACCAGAGAGCTGGAAGCTGTGACAGGACCGGCCCGCCAGCCCTTCTGGCATTTTCCAGAAGTGCCAGCTGGGCAGTACGGCTCTGGTTCCATAGAGCCAGGGCTGCATGGCTAAAAGCTCAGCCAGTAGATGAATTCAGGGATATTCTAGGTACTGCTAAAAGTCCTTCATGGTGTCATATAGTTTATTAAACTGCCATACTGTCTGCCACTGCTGTGCCTCAAGGTTTCATAGATGTGGTATATTCTTAAACTGTTGTGTGTTTGTGCCACTGCTCTGTTGCTTCGTTTAGCAAGCCAGCCTATATTGGTGAAAAATATTGTGACCGTGAGGTGGTCAAAATTGACTGGAAATGACTGGAAAATAATTATTGAGGCTAATAATACTGTAGGAACAAAACATTCCCAAATTACATGATTTCAGCTGGGTTTTTTTTAAATCAATTTAAAAATAAAATACAGATCCAAACCCAAAACCGAAAAACACGAGTGTGATTTTGCAGAAACAAAACCAAAACATAAAGATTAAATCAGATCCAAAACAAAAATCAAAACACGGGGGTCAGCACACATCTCTAGTTTAGATGATGCTCCCTCACAAATTATGCAATACATTATAATTGTTTAATAAAGTGCTTTTGTGATATATAATATATTCCTCAGTTTAATAAAAATATAAGGAGTTGATGCTAATAGCAATCCTGTGTTCATAATTATTTTTGCTGTTGGGCTTTACCTCCTCTCTACACATAAAAAAATTAATTTGCTGCTGTGTTTATTAATAATGTTTTTTCTCAATATTTCATATAATGAAGAAATAAAAGACTGTATGGGAATCAGTATGCTAGTTAGAGGGATTTCTGCTCATGCACAACAAAAATATTTCCTCTAGCAACCAGCGAAATAACTACTTCAGTAAAAAAAAATAGGATTTTAATTGCCTACCGGTAAATCCTTTTCTAGTAGTCCAGAGAGGATACTGGGGTCCACATTAGTGCCATGGGGTATAGACGGGTCCCTTGGGAGCCATGGACACTTTAAGAGTTTAATAGTGTGGGCTGGCTCCTATCTCTATGCCCCTCCTACCAGACTCAGTCTAGAAACTGTGCCCGAGGAGACGGACACACTTCGAGAGAAGGAAATACACAGATAGTGGCGAGATTCATACCGGCTCACACAAACTAGATCGAATCCAGGATAACCAAACTTTAAACCAGGAACAGCAACTGCTGAACCAACAATACTTAACCAAGTAACAGTGCAGAAAAAACAAAGCACCGGGCGGGCGCCCAGTATCCTCTATGGACTACGAGAAAAGGATTTACCTGTAGGTAATTAAAATCCTATTCTCTCTTACGTCCTAGAGGATACTGGGGTTCCATTTAATACCATGGGGATGTACCAAAGCTCCCAAACCGGGTGGGAGAGTGCTGAGGGTCCTGCAGAACTGATTGACCAAACTGAAGGTCCTCAGAGGCCAAAGTATCGAACTTGTAAAACTTAGCAAACGTGTTCGAACCTGACCAAGTAGCTGCTCGGCAGAGCTGTAAAGCCGAGACACCCCGGGCAGCCGCCCAGGAAGAACCCACCGATCTAGTAGAGTGGGCCTGTACAGGTTTTGGACACGGCAAACCTGCCTTGGAATAAGCATGCTGGATAGTAAGCCTGATCCAGTGTGCAATTGTCTGCTTTTAAGCAGAACACCCAATTTTATTGGGATCATAGAGAACAAACAGCGAGTCAGATTTTCTGTGACGAGCTGTCCGCTTCACATAGATCTTCAAAGCCCTCAAGACATCCAAGGACTTTGAAGTAGCAGAGGTGTCGGTAACCACTGGAACCACAATAGGTTGATTGATATGAAACGCAGACACCACCTTTGGAAGAAATTGCTGACGAGTTCTGAGTTCAGCCCTATCGTCATGAAAAATCAAAGAGGGTCTTTTGCGAGACAACGCCCCCAGCTCCGACACACGTCTTGCAGAAACCAAGGCCAACAATGTGATGGCCTTCCATGTAAGAAACTTGATATCAATGTCCTGTAAAGGCCCAAACCATTCCGATTGCAGGAACTGCAACACCACGTTGAGATCCCAAGGTGCTGTAGGAGGCACAAAGGGCGAATGGATGTGCTGAACCCGCTTCAAAAATGTCTGAACCTCAGGGAGAGAAGCCAATTGTTTCTGAAAGAAAATGGATAAGGCCGAAATCTGGACTTTTATGGAGCCCAAACGTAGGCCCACATCCGCACCTGACTGTAGAAAAAGGAGAAAACGTCCCAGTTGAAATTCCACCTCAGCAAATTTCCTGTACTCACACCAAGAGACGTATTTTTTTTAAATACGGTGGTAATGTTTAGACATTACCCCCTTTCTGGCTTGGATCAGGGTTGGAATAACCCTATCGGGGATCCTTTTCCGGGCTAGAATTTGACGCTCAACCTCCATGCCGTCAAACGTAGCAGTGGTAAGTCTTGATAGTTGAACGGGCCCTGTTGGAGAAGGTCCTCGTGAAGAGGTAGAGGCCACGGGTCCTCTAGGAGCATTTCCAGTAGATCCACATACGAGGTCCTTCTTGACCAGTCCGGAGCAATGAGAATTGCTTGAACCTTTTCCCTTTTTGTTCTTTTGAGAATCCTTGGGATCAATGGGAGTTGTGGGAACATGTACACCATCTGGTAGAACCATGGAGTCACCACAGCGTCCACCACCACTGCTTGCAGGTCCCTCGACTTTGAACAATACCGCTTGAGCTTCTTGTTGAGACGAGAGGCCATCATGTCGATTTGTGGCATTCCCCACCGACGTGTCAAGCACCTGAACACCTCCGGGTGAAGGCCCAAGTCTCCTGGGTGGAGGTTGTGTCTGCTGAAAAAGTCTGCTTCCCAGTTGTCTACTCCAAGATTAAAGATTGCGGAAAATGCCACAGCGTGTCTTTCTGCCCAGAGGAGAATCCTTGTTACCTCTTACATTGCTGCCCTGCTCTTCGTTCCACCTTGTCGGTTTATGTACGTTACATTGTCCGACTGAACTTGAATGGCTTGATCTTGAAGAAGATGCAAAGCTTTTAGGAGGGCATTGTATATGGCCCTTAGTTCCAGAATGTTCATTGGGAGAATGGCTTCCTGACTTGACTATTTTCCTTGGAATTGTTCCCCCTGGGTGACTGCTCCCCAACCTCTGAGGCTTGCGTCTGTGGTTAGTAGAATCCAATTTTGAATCCTGAACCATCGGCCCTCGGTCAGGTGAGAAGTCTGAAGCCACCTCAGAAGAGAAATCCTGGCGTTTGGCGACAGACGGATCCTCTGGTGCATGTGAAGATGCGATCCGGACCATTTGTCCAACAGATCCAGCTGGAAGGGCCTTGCGTGAAACCTTCTGTACTTCAGCGCCTCATAAGCGGCTACCATCTTTCCCAGAAGGCAAATGCATAGATTCACCGATGTCCGGGTTTGTCTTAGAACATCCCGCACCATCGACTGGATCACCAGTGCTTTTTCCAACAGAAGGAATACCTTCTGGCCTCCATATCCAATATCATCCCCAGGAACGGATGCCTCCATGTTGGTTACAGATGAGATTTTGGTAGGTTCAAAATCCACCCGTGATCCTGGAGTAGTCGGGTTGAGAGGGCAATGTTGACTAACAACCTCTCCCTGGATGGTGCTTTTAGCAGCAGATCGTCCAGGTACGGTATTATGTTCACTCCCTGTTTGCGGAGGAGAAACATCATCTCTGCCATTACCTTGGTGAACACCCTCGGTGCCGTAGAGAGGCCAAATGGCAGGGCCTGGAACTGGTAGTGACAGTCCTGTAATGCAAACCTTAGATAAGCCTGATGAGGCGGACAAATCTATCGAATATGAAGGTACGCATCCTTGATATCCAGAGACACCAAGAATTCCCCCTCCTCCAGACCTGAGATCACCGCTCTCAGAGACTCCATCCTGAACTTGAACACCCATAAGTACGGGTTCAACGACTTGAGATTTAAAATGGGTCTTACCAAACCGTTCGGTTTCGGAAATACAAACAGGTTGGAATAATAACCCTGCTTTTGCAGCTGAAGTGGAACTGGAACAATGACCTGAGTTTGTACCAGTTTTTGAATTACTTTCTGTAAATTCATACTTGCTTCTTGAAAAGCTGGTAAGCCTGATTTGAAGAATCTGTGAGGTGGGAGTTCCTGAAACTCCAGTCTGTAGTCCTGGGCTATAAGATTTTTGACCCAGGGATCCTGGCATGACGTTGCCCATATGTGACTGAAGAATCGCAAATGGGCTCCCACCTGCCTGATCTCCTGGCAGTGCGGTCCACCGTCATGCTGAAGACTTAGAGGAAGCAGAACCGGGGTTCTGATCCTGTGAACCTGCAGTTGCTGGTTTTCTGGGTTTACCTCTATTGCCTTTGAAGGCTGTAGAAGAACCTTTGGTTTTGTGTTTAAACTTCGCCATCCAAAAGGACTGCAGAGTTGCAGCAGTGTAGGATTTTCTAGCCGGGGGAGCTGCGGAAGGAAGGTTTGTAGACTTACCCGCCGTAGCCTTGGATATCCACGTATCCAGTTCATCTCCAAAAAGGGCTTCATCTGTGAAAGGTAGGCTTTCCATACCTTTCCTGGAATCTGCATCCGCAGTCCACTGGCGCAGCCACAAGCCCCTGCGTGCTGACACTGCCATGGCAGTGGTGCGTGCATTGAGTAAACCAATTTCCTTTATGGCCTCCACCATAAAGTTAGCAGAATCCTGTATATGCTGTAATAGTAAAATTATCTCCCCCCTGGATAAGGAATCTAACCCGTCAATTAGATTACCTGACCATTTAGCAATAACCCTAGAGATCCATGCACAAGCTATATTGGATCTCTGGGCCACCCCCGCAGCTGTGTACAGAGATTTGATAGTGGTCTCAATCTTGCGGTCTGCAGCATCCTTCAAGGAAGCTGCCCCAGGAACAGGTAAAACTATCTTATGTGACAGCCTAGAAGCCGATGCATCAACTATCGGTGGGTTTCCCCATTTTTTTCTGTCATCCTGAGGAAACCGGAAGGATGTGAGTAACCTTTTTGGGACCTGAAACTTCTTTTCAGGATTTACCCAAGTTGCTCCAAATAGGGAATTTAATTCCTTAGATGCAGGGAAAGTAGCTGAGGATTTCCTTTTCACATTAAAATAAGATTCCTTCTCATCCTCTGATACCTTATCAGGGATGTGCAGGACATCTCTAATAGCTTCTATCAGGGCCTGTATACCCTGTGACAAAGCTGCATCCCCCCCTCCCGAGTCCACCTCACCCTCCTCCGGGTCTGATACATCATCATCATCATCAGTATCAGCCTGCATGATTTGGGCCAGAGTACGCTGGAATGACCACTGAATCTCTATTCATCAGGTCATCAACAGATTGCCTTAAGTATTGCGTCTCCTTCTCATTTTGGGATAATTTATTTGAAATATTTAAATCATCCCTTTTAATGAATATAACCATGCTGGTTCAGATCCACTAGCCTGAGAATGTGTACTATCCTCAGTACATGGCAGTGATCCCCCAGATTGAGAAAACCACTCTGCTGTGCATTATAAACACTCCTTTGACATAGTAAATGTGAAAGAAAACACACACACACACACACACACACACACACACACACACACACACACACACACACACAGGAAAATAGGGTAAAACACAGTTAACCCACACAGAGCCCTCTAGGGAGACACAGAGTATACTGGAGCCAGCCACACAGTGTCCCTATAGCTAAATTACAAGTTTAGCTGGGTTTCAAACTAAGTACCCTATATATGGTTTAGTATACCAAATATTGCTCCCCCCTTGCTATGACCCCTTGGTACCGCTGAGGTGCTCTGGAGTCCTTGTGGAGGAACTGCACTTCCTTGCCAGTCTGCCTGTGTATAGCTGCAGAGGGAAAATGGCACTGGTGAGCTGCTGGATCCTCTCATAGTGAAGCCCCGCCCCCTTAATGGCGCGCGGCCTTTCCGTTTTTTTTTTATACTGGCTTAGGTAATTTCTGTTCAACAGTGGGTAAAAATCCCTGTAGAATTTCTGCCAGTGTGGGTATATGAGTGTTGTGGCTTTAGCTCACCCCTCACAGCGGAACACACAGCACTCTGTATGCCTCTGAAGCCTGGAGCCTCAGACTACTTGTCAGCGCTGCACTCCTACCCCTCATGCCGCCATTACAGCTGGCGACCCGCTAACTGGGATGCCAGCCACCTACTCCCCACTCTTCTTACTTCTGGCTCTGTTAGGGGAGGCAGAGTGGTGCGGGTCTGTACGCTCAAAGCCGGATTAACAATGGGGTGGATGGAGCTTCAGCTCCAGGTCCCCCATTGCAAATAGGCCCACAGCAAACTGACAGCATTGACAGGAAAAAACTTTTTTCTGTCACATACTGCCAGCGGCCTCCTCTCTCCCATGCCCCCTCCTCCCCCGGCTCCAGTGCTCTCACCTGTCACGGAGCCGTGCAGGCAGTGTGCTGGCTGCCCCTCCCTCTCCTCCAGTCTCTTCTTCTCTGGGGTCCTGCTGTGACTCATAGGCCCAAGCTCCGCCCCCAGACTGCAAGGGAAGCTGCTGCTGCAGGAAGTGTAATGATGGCTTCTTGATTAATGTGTGTATACAGTTTGTGTGGTGTGTGTACTGAATGTGTGTGTATATGTGGTGGTGGGTGGGTGTATATAGTATGTAGTGTGTGTGTGTGTGTGTGTGTGTGTGTGTGTGTGTGTGTGTGTGTAGTGTGTACTGTGTGTGTATATGTGGTGATGGGGTTGTGTGTGTACTTTATGTGTGTAATGTGTAGTTACTGTAGTGAGTACTGTGTGTGTGTGTGTGTGTGTGTGTGTGTGTGTGTGTGTGTGTGTACTGTGTGTGTGTATATGTGGTGGTGGGTGGGTGTGTTTAGTGTGTATATATGGTGGTTGTGTGTGTGTGTACTTTATGTGTGTGTGTGTGTGTGTGTGTGTGTGTGTGTGTGGTGGGTGTACTTTGTGTGTGTGTGTGTGTAGTGTGTAATGTGTGTGTGTGTGTGTGTGTGTGTGTGTGTGTGTGTGTGTGTGTGTGGTGATGTGTGTAGGTGTATGTGTACTTTATGTATGGGTAGTGTGTACTGTGTGTGTGTGTATATGTGGTGCATACCTTCCAGCTGTACCTTTTTAATAGGTACAGTACCTTTTTTTTATGGTCTGAACCGATTTTTGGCTCTCCAAACTTCCATTGAAAGTATAGGAAAAAGGGGCGTGGCCACACAACCCTTTACCCGCGGCCACGCCCATTTTTCGGATTTGTACCGATTTTTGGTGGTCATTCCGAGTTGTTCGCTCTGTAATTTTCTTCGCATCGCAGCGATTTTCCGCTAATTGCGCATGCGCAATGTTCGCACTGCGACTGCGCCAAGTAAATTTGCTATGAAGTTTGGTATTTTACTTACGGCATTACGAGGTTTTTTCTTCGTTCTGGAGATCGGAGTGTGATTGACAGGAAGTGGGTGTTTCTTGGCGGAAACTGGCCGTTTTATGGGAGTGTGTGAAAAAACGCTACAGTTTCTGGGAAAAACGCGGGAGTGGCTGGAGAAACGGAGTAGTGTCTGGGCGAACGCTGGGTGTGTGTTATGAGCCATGGCTGTGGCTCATTCCTGTTTTGCATGTCAGTTAGGTATTTTATGTTTATTAGTTGTTTCGCAGGCCAGGATTTCCCGTTGCTCTGTTTAAGATTACTCTTGGTTGCTGCCGCTGGTGAGTCTGTGTAATTGCAGCTTGTTCCCATGTGTTCAGCCTCACCTGGCTGCTAGTTGCATCTTGTCAGTTTGGAGTCATGCAACAGGGCAGCTGCATGAGATTATTAATTAGGCCTCTCTGTTATATGCTGGCTCAGTGCTACTCACAGACGCTGGTTATATTTCTGGGTTTTCAGTCTGCTTGAATTCTGAGCTTGGTTCCTGCTAGTTCCTGAGCTTCCTGTGTCGATTCCTGTGTCAGTCCCTATGTCTGATCCCGTGTCATGCCGTGAGGCGTTCCTGTCCTGAGGTCCAGTACCTTTGCCTGTGCCTGGTCAAGTTTCTGGCTTCTTGGTGTCCACCGGTCTGTCGTTTGGGATTCTGCCTGTCCTCCAGTTCTGAGAGTCTGTGTCAGCAGCATTAGGAGTTCCTGTCCGTTTGCCAGTATTCGTACCGGTTCTGTGAGTAGCAGCACTGACGCGTCCGTCGGCCTAGGCCGCTGTATTCCCTTATTATTTCTGTCACTGGTGTTTTGCAGAGGGTTCTGCTTATGCTGTCACCGCTGGTACACAAAAGTATTACATTACGATCACCAGAACGAAGAAAAAACCTCGTAATGCCGTGAGTAAAATACCTAACTGCATAGCAAATTTACTTGGCGCAGTCGCACTGCGGACATTGCGCATGCGCATTAGCGACTAATCGCTCCATTGCGAGAAAAAAATAACGAGCGAACAACTCGGAATGACCCCCCTAGTGTGTACTGTGTGTTTGTGTATATGTGGTGGTGTGTGTGTGTGTGTGTGTGTATATATGTGGTGGTGGGTGTACTTTGTGCGTGCGTAGTGTGTACTGTGTGTGTGTATATGTGGTGGTGTGTGTATGTATGTGTACTTTATGTATGGGTAGTGTGTAGTGTTTGTATGTGTGTGTACTTTATGTGTGTATATGTGGGGGGTGTACTTTGTGTGTGTAGTGTGTACTATGGCCCTCATTCCGAGTTGTTCGCTCGCTAGCTGCTTTTAGCAGCATTGCACACGCTAAGCCGCCGCCCTCTGGGAGTGTATCTTAGCTTAGCAGAATTGCGAACGAAAGATTAGCAGAATTGCGAATAGAAATTTTTTAGCAGTTTCTGAGTAGCTCGAGACTTACTCAGCCATTGCGATCAGTTCAGTCAGTTTCGTTCCTGGTTTGACGTCACAAGCACACCCAGCATTCGCCCAGACACTCCCCCGTTTCTTCAGACACTCCCGCGTTTTTCCCAGAAACGCCAGCGTTTTTTCGCACACGCCCAGAAAACGGCAAGTTTCCGCCCAGAAACACCCACTTCCTGTCAATCACAGTACGATCACCAGAACGATGAAAAAACCTTGTTATGCCGTGAGTAAAATACCTAACTTTTGTGTAAAATAACTAAGCGCATGCGCTCTGCGAACCTTGCGCATGCGCAGTAAGCAACTAATCGCAATATAGCGAAAATCGGCAACGAGCGAACAACTTGGAATGACCCCCTATGTGTGTATATGTGGTGTGTGTATTTTATATGATGGGGGTCTGGGTGTATATGCTATGTTTGGGAGGTCTGCGCTATCACCTATGTGTTATATGAGTAGCAGCTGAGGAAGGAAGGGGTTCCACCAGCCCATAGAAATTGGATGCTTAGCGTATATAACGCTCAGCGTTCACTCCTAAACAAATAATATTACATATGCAGTTTACTTTTAAATTCTGGTATAATCCAAATTATTAGGTTATAAAGCATAACAACTAAAAACACAATATTATTTACAGTTTATATGGTTTATATAATGCTGATGGTCCTAATACTCGGGACTAACTAGGGTCTACTATTGAAGCTGATGAATTGGGTTTATTTATGGTTTCCTCCCTCCAGCTCTCAGTTCTAGTATCCTCATCAGTGCTCAGTATCACTGGTCAGTGTCATGTCAGAACAAACTGTTTTGGAGGTTGTGGAGGTGTCTTCCTCAGAGGAATCTGTACCAGGTACTCAGGATTGCCTTGAGTGGTTTCATCCCATTAGGATGGACACATAATGGTTGGATAGCCTAGGAAATAAGATTCCTCAGAGTTCATTAGGGCATACTCTATTAAGTTGCTGGAAAAAGCTATGAAGAATGCTCTAGATATGGATCAGTCCATTTCATCTAGGACCCCCTCAGCTCCTGATACACAGGTCTTGCAGGCCAACACGGACATCGATGCCGACACAGGGATCGACACAGAAGTTAGAGGAGGCACTATGATAGATTGGAATATAAAATTCAGCAATACCAATAGAGGAAAAATTTTGTATGCTAACTGCAAAATCATTAGTGACAGTCCCGGTTTCGGAAGAGTTGAATACCCCGTTTGAAAGATACTGGTTAAACCCAGAAGAGGTTTTTCACATCCCCAATAAGGTACTTAAGACATATCCCTTTCCTGAGGAGGATAGAAGGAGATGGGAGACTCCTCCCATAATGGACATTTCGGTATCCTGGCCATCAGGGGTAATTACATTACCTGTACCAGGCTCGGCCTCGTTAAAGGAGCCGTCTGACCGCAAGATAGAGAACTCTAAAATCCATTTACACGGCTACTGGAGCCGCCCTTAGGCCCACAATTGCATGCACTTGGGTATCTAGGGCTATGTTAAAATGGTCAGACAATTTAATAGAAGACCTTGATACAATCCATAGGGATGATGTTGTCTTGATTCTAGGTCACATTAAGGATTCGGCTAAATTCATGGTGAAAGCTATGAAGGACATTATGCTGTTGAATTCTAGAGCATCCTCCATGGCAGTAGCGGCTCGCAGAGGTCTCTGGATCCGCCAATGGAACGCAGACGCCAAATCCAAGAGGTACCTCCCCTTCGCAGGTGAGACACCGCTTGGGGACACTCTGAATACAAATCCTTCCGCAGCACCACCTGTGAGAAGACGTAACTCTGCTTCTCTGATGCAGTCCCCTTGGGCTGCCAGATCGAGAAAATTCGGGAGGGCCTACTTCTGCACGAGGCTAGGCCATAGATGGAGCAGAAAGTCTGCACCCTCTACAGGTGCACGGGTTCAGAGGTTGGATTCTACTCCCTTAGTGTCCTCAGCGTGATGCGGAAGGACTCCCATGTGGGGGTCCACTGGGGGGGTGGGATCTCATCTACATCACTACAGGGGAGCCTTAGTGATTATTATTATATCCCGGGTAATAAAAATTATTACCCAGGGTTAGAAACTGGATTCAGGAGTTTCCCCCTGGCTGTTTGTTTAATCAGCCCTGCCAATTGTTAGGACAGTGGGTTTGTCCCTGTGATATAAAAAAAAATGTTTTTTGTCTGACACTTCCGTATATGTCCAGTGGTACTGCCATTTGATATAATTCCTGACATTACTGCCATTTAATTCCAGTGATTTTGTAATTTTATTCCAGTGATTTGGACCAATAATATCATTGATTAGAATGAATAATTCCTGTGATACTGGCTTTTAATTCTAGTGATTTTGTCATTTTCTTCCAGTGATTTGGACCAACAAATAATACCATTGATTAGAACGAATAATTCCTGTGATATTGAGGTGTTTGTGTCACTTAGCTTAGCCATCCAGCGACCGCCATCCAGCGACCTTGGTGCACCTCTTTTTTTCTTTGCATCATGTGCTGTTTGGGGACTATTTTTTTAAGTGCCATCCTTCTGACACTGCAGTGCCACTCCTAGATGGGCCAGGTGTTTGTGCCGCCCACTTGGGTCGCTTAGCTTAGTCATTCAGCGACCTCGGTGCAAATTTTAGGACTAAAAATAATATTGGTGGTCATTCCGAGTTGTTCGCTTACTGCTATTATTAGTAGTATTGCTAATAGGCTAAAATCTGGCATTTCTGCGCATGCGTATGCACAGCAGGGCGCACACGCTAAGCAATTTTACACAAAACTATGCTATTTTACTCACGGGCGAACAAACCTTTTCAATCGCTCTACTGATCGTAGTGTGATTGATAGGAAGTGGGTGTTTCTTGGCGGAAACTGGCCGTTTTCAGGGAGTGTGCTAAAAAACGCAGGCGTGCCAGGTAAAAACGCAGGAGTGTCTGGAGAAACGGAGGAGTGGCTGGCCGGACACTGGGCGTGTTTGTGACGTCAAACCAGGAACTAAACGGACTGAGGTGATCGCAATCTAGGAGTAGTGTTGGAGCTACTCAGAAACTGCAAGGAAATACTTAATAGCAGAATTGCTAATCTTTCGTTAGCAATTCTGCTATGCTAAGATACACTCCCAGAGGGCGGCGGCTTTGCATGTGCATTTCTGCTAAAAGTAGCTAGCGAGCGAACATCTCGGAATGAGGGCCATTGTGAGGTGTGAAGTGTTCAGAATAGACTGGAAATGAGTGGAAATTATGATTATTGAGGTTAATAATACTATAGGATCAAAATTACCCCCAAATTGTATGATTTAGGCTGTTTTTGAGGGTTGTTGAAAAAAAAACCCACCCGAATCCAAAACACACCCGAATCCGACAAAAATTCTTAAGGGAGGTTTTGCCAAAACACGTCCGAATCCAAAACATGACCGCGGAACCAAATCCAAAACCAAAACACAAAACACAAAAAATGTCCTCTAGTTTAAAGTCAGGAATACCCAACCCACCACTATGGGGTATATTTACTAAGGTCCCGATTTTGACCGAGATGCCGTTTTTTCTTCAAAGTGTCATCTCGGCAATTTACTAAGCAAAAATCACGGCAGTGATGAGGGCATTCGTAATATTTTGGAAGTCCTAGGAAAAAATCACGAATCAATACACCATCGGTCAAATACGCCTGCAATTTGGTAGAAATCGGGAATTTACTAAAAAGTGCAAAACACAAACACTGCCGACAATTGCCAAACACTGCCGTGATGAAATACAAATCGTAAAAAAGTGCTAAAAAAAAACAGACCTGCTTTTTTATCCCGTGTTTGTATAGGCATGCATGGATCCATGAGATCCGTGCATGTTTTTCAGTGGGAAGGGGTGGGAAATGTTTTAATTTTTCAAAAAAAAAATGCGTGGGGTCCCCCCTCCTAAACCAAACCAGCCTCGGGCTCTTTGAGCCGGCCCGGTTGCAAAAATATGGGTAAAAAATTGACAGGGGTTCCCCCATATTTAAACAACCAGCACCGGGCTCTGCGCCTGGTCCTGGTTCCAAAAATAAGGGGGACAAAAAGCGTAGGGGTCCCCCGTATTTTTGAAACCAGCACCGGGCTCCACTAGCTGGACAGATAATGCCACAGCCGGGGTCACTTTTATACAGCGCCCTGCGGCCGTGGCATCAAATATCCAACTAGTCACCCCTGGCCGGGGTACCCTGGGGGAGTGGGGACCCCTTCAATCAAGGGGTCCCCCCCCCAGCCACCCAAGGGCCAGGGGTGAAGCCCGAGGCTGTCCCCCCCATCCAATGGGCTGCGGATGGGGGGCTGATAGCCTTTGTTGAAAGTAATGAATATTGTTTTCAGTAGCAGTACTACAAAGTCCCAGCAAGCCTCCCCCGCAAGCTGGTACTTGGAGAACCACAAGTACCAGCATGCGGCGGAAAACCGGGCCCGCTGGTACCTGTAGTACTACTACTAAAAAAATACCCCAATAAAGACATTACACACACACCTTGAAAGTATAACTTTAATGCATACATACACACCACCATATACACATACTTACCTTATGTTCACACGAGGGTCGGTCCTCTTCTCCATGTAGAATCCATGGTGTACCTGTTGAAAAAATTCTACTCACCAAATCCAGTGTAGAGGGCTCCTCGGGTAATCCATTTGTAATCCACGTACTTGTAAAAATAAAAAAACGGGACACCCGACCACGAACTGAAAGGGGCCCCATGTTTTCACATGGGACCCCTTTCCCCGAATGCCAGAAACCCCCTCTGACTGATGTCTAAGTGGGTTTCTTCAGCCAATCAGGGAGCGCCACGTTGTGGCACCCTCCTGATCGGCTGTGTGCTCCTGTACTGTCTGACAGGCGGCACACGGCAGTGTTACAATGTAGCGCCTATGCGCTCCATTGTAACCAATGGTGGGAACTTTGTGGTCAGCGGTGAGGTCACTTTCGGTCAACAGCTGACCACAAAGTTCCCACCATTGGTTACAATGGAGCGCATAGGCGCTACATTGTAACACTGCCGTGTGCCGCCTGTCAGACAGTACAGGAGCACACAGCCGATCAGGAGGGTGCCACAACGTGGCGCTCCCTGATTGGCTGAAGAAACCCACTTAGACATCAGTCAGAGGGGGTTTCTGGCATTCGAAGAAAGGGGTCCCATGTGAAAACTAGAGATGAGCGGGTTCGGTTTCTCTGAATCCGAACCCGCCAGAACTTCATGTTTTTTTTCACGGGTCCGAGCGACTCGGATCTTCCCGCCTTGCTCGGTTAACCCGAGCGCGCCCGAACGTCATCATGACGCTGTCGGATTCTCGCGAGGCTCGGATTCTATCGCGAGACTTGGATTCTATATAAGGAGCCGCGCGTCGCCGCCATTTTCACACGTGCATTGAGATTGATAGGGAGAGGACGTGGCTGGCGTCCTCTCCATTTAGATTATAAGAGACTGAGAGAGATTTACTGGAGCTGACTAGGAGGAGTACTGTTACTGTAGAAGTGTAGAGACTGAGTGGAGAGAGTTTACTAGTGAGGACAGTGCAGTTTACTTTATAATCCGTTCTCTGCCTGAAAAAAGCGATACACAGCACACAGTGACTCAGTCACATACCATATCTGTGTGCACTGCTCAGGCTCAGGCCAGTGTGCTGCATCATCTATTATCTATATATAATATTATATATATCTGTCTGACTGCTCAGCTCACACAGCTTATAATTGTGGGGGAGACTGGGGAGCACTACTGCAGTGCCAGTTATAGGTTATAGCAGGAGCCAGGAGTACATAATATATTATATAGTGAGTGACCACCAGACACACAGTGCAGTTTATTTAATATATCCGTTCTCTGCCTGAAAAAAGCGATACACACAGTGACTCAGTCAGTCACATACCATATCTGTGTGCACTGCTCAGGCCAGTGTGCTGCATCATCTATTATCTATATATAATATTATATATATCTGTCTGACTGCTCAGCTCACACAGCTTATAATTGTGGGGGAGACTGGGGAGCACTACTGCAGTGCCAGTTATAGGTTATAGCAGGAGCCAGGAGTACATAATATATTATATAGTGAGTGACCACCAGACACACAGTGCAGTTTATTTAATATATCCGTTCTCTGCCTGAAAAAAGCGATACACACAGTGACTCAGTCAGTCACATACCATATCTGTGTGCACTGCTCAGGCTCAGGCCAGTGTGCTGCATAATCTATTATCTATATATAATATTATATATATCTGTCTGACTGCTCAGCTCACACAGCTTATAATTGTGGGGGAGACTGGGGAGCACTACTGCAGTGCCAGTTATAGGTTATAGCAGGAGCCAGGAGTACATAATATATTATATAGTGAGTGACCACCAGACACACAGTGCAGTTTATTTAATATATCCGTTCTCTGCCTGAAAAAAGTGATACACACAGTGACTCAGTCAGTCACATACCATATCTGTGTGCACTGCTCAGGCTCAGGCCAGTGTGCTGCATCATCTATTATCTATATATAATATTATATATATCTGTCTGACTGCTCAGCTCACACAGCTTATAATTGTGGGGGAGACTGGGGAGCACTACTGCAGTGCCAGTTATAGGTTATAGCAGGAGCCAGGAGTACATAATATATTATATAGTGAGTGACCACCAGACACACAGTGCAGTTTATTTAATATATCCGTTCTCTGCCTGAAAAAAGCGATACACACAGTGACTCAGTCAGTCACATACCATATCTGTGTGCACTGCTCAGGCTCAGGCCAGTGTGCTGCATCATCTATTATCTATATATAATATTATATATATCTGTCTGACTGCTCAGCTCACACAGCTTATAATTGTGGGGGAGACTGGGGAGCACTACTGCAGTGCCAGTTATAGGTTATAGCAGGAGCCAGGAGTACATAATATATTATATAGTGAGTGACCACCAGACACACAGTGCAGTTTATTTAATATATCCGTTCTCTGCCTGAAAAAAGCGATACACACAGTGACTCAGTCAGTCACATACCATATCTGTGTGCACTGCTCAGGCCAGTGTGCTGCATCATCTATTATCTATATATAATATTATATATATCTGTCTGACTGCTCAGCTCACACAGCTTATAATTGTGGGGGAGACTGGGGAGCACTACTGCAGTGCCAGTTATAGGTTATAGCAGGAGCCAGGAGTACATAATATATTATATAGTGAGTGACCACCAGACACACAGTGCAGTTTATTTAATATATCCGTTCTCTGCCTGAAAAAAGCGATACACACAGTGACTCAGTCAGTCACATACCATATCTGTGTGCACTGCTCAGGCTCAGGCCAGTGTGCTGCATCATCTATATATATTATATATCTGTCTGACTGCTCAGCTCACACAGCTTATAATTGTGGGGGAGACTGGGGAGCACTACTGCAGTGCCAGTTATAGGTTATAGCAGGAGCCAGGAGTACATATTAATTTAAAATTAAACAGTGCACACTTTTGCTGCAGGAGTGCCACTGCCAGTGTGACTGACCAGTGACCTGACCACACTGACCACCAGTATAGTTAGTAGTATACTTATATTGTGATTGCCTGAAAAAGTTAAACACTCGTCGTGTGACTTCACTTGTGTGTTTTTTTTTTTTTATTCTATAAAAATAAAACTCATTCTGCTGACAGACAGTGTCCAGCAGGTCCGTCATTATATAATATATAATATATACCTGTCCGGCTGCAGTAGTGATATATATATATTTTTTATATCATTTATCATCCAGTCGCAGCAGACACAGTACGGTAGTTCACGGCTGTGGCTACCTCTGTGTCTCTGCACTCGGCAGGCAGTCAGTCCATAATTGTAATACCACCTAACCGTGGATTTTTTTCATTCTTCTTTATACATACATAGTTACATAGACATCTTCTCTTTATCAACCAGTCTATATTAGCTGCAGACACAGTACAGTACGGTAGTTCACGGCTGTGGCTACCTCTGTGTCTGCACTCGGCAGGCAGTCCGTCCATAATTGTATACCACCTAACCGTGGATTTTTTTCAGTCTTCTTTATACATACATAGTTACATAGACATCTTCTCTTTATCAACCAGTCTATATTAGCTGCAGACACAGTACAGTACGGTAGTTCACGGCTGTGGCTACCTCTGTGTCTGCAGTCGGCAGGCAGTCCATAATTGTATACTAGTATCCATCTCCATTGTTTACCTGAGGTGCCTTTTAGTTGTGCCTATTAAAATATGGAGAACAAAAATGTTGAGGTTCCAAAATTAGGGAAAGATCAAGATCCACTTCCACCTCGTGCTGAAGCTGCTGCCACTAGTCATGGCCGAGACGATGAAATGCCAGCAACGTCGTCTGCCAAGGCCGATGCCCAATGTCATAGTACAGAGCATGTCAAATCCAAAACACCAAATATCAGAAAAAAAAGGACTCCAAAACCTAAAATAAAATTGTCGGAGGAGAAGCGTAAACTTGCCAATATGCCATTTACCACATGGAGTGGCAAGGAACGGCTGAGGCCCTGGCCTATGTTCATGGCTAGTGGTTCAGCTTCACATGAGGATGGAAGCACTCAGCCTCTCGCTAGAAAAATGAAAAGACTCAAGCTGGCAAAAGCAGCACAGCAAAGAACTGTGCATTCTTCGAAATCCCAAATCCACAAGGAGAGTCCAATTGTGTCGGTTGCGATGCCTGACCTTCCCAACACTGGACGTGAAGAGCATGCGCCTTCCACCATTTGCACGCCCCCTGCAAGTGCTGGAAGGAGCACCCGCAGTCCAGTTCCTGATAGTCAGATTGAAGATGTCAGTGTTGAAGTACACCAGGATGAGGAGGATATGGGTGTTGCTGGCGCTGGGGAGGAAATTGACCAGGAGGATTCTGATGGTGAGGTGGTTTGTTTAAGTCAGGCACCCGGGGAGACACCTGTTGTCCGTGGGAGGAATATGGCCGTTGACATGCCAGGTGAAAATACCAAAAAAATCAGCTCTTCGGTGTGGAGGTATTTCACCAGAAATGCGGACAACAGGTGTCAAGCCGTGTGTTCCCTTTGTCAAGCTGTAATAAGTAGGGGTAAGGACGTTAACCACCTCGGAACATCCTCCCTTATACGTCACCTGCAGCGCATTCATAATAAGTCAGTGACAAGTTCAAAAACTTTGGGTGACAGCGGAAGCAGTCCACTGACCAGTAAATCCCTCCCTCTTGTAACCAAGCTCACGCAAACCACCCCACCATCTCCCTCAGTGTCAATTTCCTCCTTCCCCAGGAATGCCAATAGTCCTGCAGGCCATGTCACTGGCAATTCTGACGAGTCCTCTCCTGCCTGGGATTCCTCCGATGCATCCTTGCGTGTAACGCCTACTGCTGCTGGCGCTGCTGTTGTTGCCGCTGGGAGTCGATGGTCATCCCAGAGGGGAAGTCGTAAGCCCACTTGTACTACTTCCAGTAAGCAATTGACTGTTCAACAGTCCTTTGCGAGGAAGATGAAATATCACAGCAGTCATCCTACTGCAAAGCGGATAACTGAGGCCTTGGCATCCTGGGTGGTGAGAAACGTGGTTCCGGTATCCATCATTACTGCAGAGCCAACTAGAGACTTGTTGGAGGTACTGTGTCCCCGGTACCAAATACCATCTAGGTTCCATTTCTCTAGGCAGGCGATACCGAAAATGTACACAGACCTCAGAAAAAGAGTCACCAGTGTCCTAAAAAATGCAGCTGTACCCAATGTCCACTTAACCACGGACATGTGGACAAGTGGAGCAGGGCAGGGTCAGGACTATATGACTGTGACAGCCCACTGGGTAGATGTATGGACTCCCGCCGCAAGAACAGCAGCGGCGGCACCAGTAGCAGCATCTCGCAAACGCCAACTCTTTCCTAGGCAGGCTACGCTTTGTATCACCGGTTTCCAGAATACGCACACAGCTGAAAACCTCTTACGGCAACTGAGGAAGATCATCGCGGAATGGCTTACCCCAATTGGACTCTCCTGTGGATTTGTGGCATCGGACAACGCCAGCAATATTGTGTGTGCATTAAATATGGGCAAATTCCAGCACGTCCCATGTTTTGCACATACCTTGAATTTGGTGGTGCAGAATTTTTTAAAAAACGACAGGGGCGTGCAAGAGATGCTGTCGGTGGCCAGAAGAATTGCGGGACACTTTCGGCGTACAGGCACCACGTACAGAAGACTGGAGCACCACCAAAAACTACTGAACCTGCCCTGCCATCATCTGAAGCAAGAAGTGGTAACGAGGTGGAATTCAACCCTCTATATGCTTCAGAGGTTGGAGGAGCAGCAAAAGGCCATTCAAGCCTATACAATTGAGCACGATATAGGAGGTGGAATGCACCTGTCTCAAGTGCAGTGGAGAATGATTTCAACGTTGTGCAAGGTTCTGATGCCCTTTGAACTTGCCACACGTGAAGTCAGTTCAGACACTGCCAGCCTGAGTCAGGTCATTCCCCTCATCAGGCTTTTGCAGAAGAAGCTGGAGGCATTGAAGAAGGAGCTAAAAGGGAGCGATTCCGCTAGGCATGTGGGACTTGTGGATGCAGCCCTTAATTCGCTTAACAAGGATTCACGGGTGGTCAATCTGTTGAAATCAGAGCACTACATTTTGGCCACCGTGCTCGATCCTAGATTTAAAGCCTACCTTGGATCTCTCTTTCCGGCAGACACAAGTCTGCTGGGGTTGAAAGACCTGCTGGTGACAAAATTGTCAAGTCAAGCGGAACGCGACCTGTCAACATCTCCTCCTTCACATTCTCCCGCAACTGGGGGTGCGAGGAAAAGGCTCAGAATTCCGAGCCCACCCGCTGGCGGTGATGCAGGGCAGTCTGGAGCGACTGCTGATGCTGACATCTGGTCCGGACTGAAGGACCTGACAACGATTACGGACATGTCGTCTACTGTCACTGCATATGATTCTCTCAACATTGATAGAATGGTGGAGGATTATATGAGTGACCGCATCCAAGTAGGCACGTCACACAGTCCGTACTTATACTGGCAGGAAAAAGAGGCAATTTGGAGGCCCTTGCACAAACTGGCTTTATTCTACCTAAGTTGCCCTCCCACAAGTGTGTACTCCGAAAGAGTGTTTAGTGCCGCCGCTCACCTTGTCAGCAATCGGCGTACGAGGTTACATCCAGAAAATGTGGAGAAGATGATGTTCATTAAAATGAATTATAATCAATTCCTCCGCGGAGACATTGACCAGCAGCAATTGCCTCCACAAAGTACACAGGGAGCTGAGATGGTGGATTCCAGTGGGGACGAATTGATAATCTGTGAGGAGGGGGATGTACACGGTGATATATCGGAGGGTGAAGATGAGGTGGACATCTTGCCTCTGTAGAGCCAGTTTGTGCAAGGAGAGATTAATTGCTTCTTTTTTGGGGGGGGTCCAAACCAACCCGTCATATCAGTCACAGTCGTGTGGCAGACCCTGTCACTGAAATGATGGGTTGGTTAAAGTGTGCATGTCCTGTTTTGTTTATACAACATAAGGGTGGGTGGGAGGGCCCAAGGACAATTCCATCTTGCACCTCTTTTTTCTTTTCTTTTTCTTTGCATCATGTGCTGATTGGGGAGGGTTTTTTGGAAGGGACATCCTGCGTGACACTGCAGTGCCACTCCTAGATGGGCCCGGTGTTTGTGTCGGCCACTAGGGTCGCTAATCTTACTCACACAGTCAGCTACCTCATTGCGCCTCTTTTTTTCTTTGCGTCATGTGCTGTTTGGGGAGGGTTTTTTGGAAGGGACATCCTGCGTGACACTGCAGTGCCACTCCTAGATGGGCCCGGTGTTTGTGTCGGCCACTAGGGTCGCTAATCTTACTCACACAGCTACCTCATTGCGCCTCTTTTTTTCTTTGCGTCATGTGCTGTTTGTGGAGGGTTTTTTGGAAGGGCCATCCTGCGTGACACTGCAGTGCCACTCCTAGATGGGCCCGGTGTTTGTGTCGGCCACTAGGGTCGCTAATCTTACTCACACAGCTACCTCATTGCGCCTCTTTTTTTCTTTGCGTCATGTGCTGTTTGGGGAGGGTTTTTTGGAAGGGACATCCTGCGTGACACTGCAGTGCCACTCCTAGATGGGCCCGGTGTTTGTGTCGGCCACTAGGGTCGCTTATCTTACTCACACAGCGACCTCGGTGCAAATTTTAGGACTAAAAATAATATTGTGAGGTGTGAGGTATTCAGAATAGACTGAAAATGAGTATAAATTATGGTTTTTGAGGTTAATAATACTTTGGGATCAAAATGACCCCCAAATTCTATGATTTAAGCTGTTTTTTAGTGTTTTTTGAAAAAAACACCCGAATCCAAAACACACCCGAATCCGACAAAAAAAATTCGGTGAGGTTTTGCCAAAACGCGTTCGAACCCAAAACACGGCCGCGGAACCGAACCCAAAACCAAAACACAAAACCCGAAAAATTTCAGGCGCTCATCTCTAGTGAAAACATGGGGCCCCTTTCAGTTCGTGGTCGGGTGTCCCGTTTTTTTATTTTTCAAGTACGTGGATTACAAATGGATTATCCGAGGAGCCCTCTACACTGGATTTGGTGAGTAGGATTTTTTCAAGAGGTACACCTTGGATTCTACATGGAGAAGAGGACCGACCCTCGTGTGAACATAAGGTAAGTATGTGTATATGGTGGTGTGTATGTATGCATTAAAGTTATACTTTCAAGGTGTGTGTGTAATGTCTTTATTGGGGTATTTTTTTAGTAGTAGTACTACAGGTACCAGCGGGCACGGTTTTCCGCCGCATGCTGGTACTTGTGGTTCTCCAAGTACCAGCTTGCGGGGGAGGCTTGCTGGGACTTGTAGTACTGCTACTAAAAACAATATTCATTACTTTCAACAAAGGCTATCAGCCCCCCATCCGCAGCCAATTGGATGGGGGGGACAGCCTCGGGCTTCACCCCTGGCCCTTGGGTGGCTGGGGGGGACCCCTTGATTGAAGGGGTCCCCACTCCCCCAGGGTACCCCGGCCAGTGGTGACTAGTTGGATATTTGATGCCACGGCCGCAAGGCACTGTATAAAAGTGACCCCCGGCTGTGGCATTATCTGTCCAGCTAGTGGAGCCCGGTGCTGGTTTCAAAAATACGGGGGACCCCTATGCTTTTTGTCCCCCGTATTTTTGGAACCAGGACCAGGCGCAGAGCCCGGTGCTGGTTGTTTAAATATGGGGGAACCCCTGTCAATTTTTTTCCCATATTTTTGCAACCAGGACCGGCTCAAAGAGCCCGAGGCTGGTTTGGCTTAGGAGGGGGGACCCCACGCTATTTTTTTTTTAAGTTTAAACATTTTTTTTTTTTTACAAGGTGCACAATGAAGCCCAGCACGGATCTCACAGATCCGGCCGAGATTCATTGT
The DNA here is from genome assembly GCF_028390025.1 of Pseudophryne corroboree. Lineage (NCBI taxonomy): Eukaryota > Metazoa > Chordata > Amphibia > Anura > Myobatrachidae > Pseudophryne > Pseudophryne corroboree. The sequence goes on along the minus strand of NC_086451.1, from coordinate 120,883,989 downwards.
ATTAAAGTCGGCAGTGTTTTACAAGTCACTCACGTAAAACACTGCCTAAAAAAACGAATGACATCGACATCGGAAAAACCGAAAATACAGAATACGGCAGCTTAGTAAATTAGTCGTAATCAATTCAAAAAGTTGCATATTTACACTTTCGATGTCATTCGTGATTGAACTTTGACCTCAAACGGGAAAATACGATTCTTAGAAAATTTACCCCTATGTGTTGGATGTTGTAGTAGCTTTAAATGCATTTGAGGATGTTTGTTCGCCCAAGCAAATCGTAAAGTGGAAAACTGTAGAAATTTAAAAACATAGGGAGAAACAAATACTGGAAGGATCTGGAAAAGATAGAGGAGCCGAGGGAGCCCACTCATTTTCACCGAGATAGATTTCACCGGTGACTGAATGTAAATCAGAATTAATTTGATCTAGGAAATGGAGGAAATTAACCTAGAAAAGTTGATGGTGGTGGTGTGTTAAAAAAATACCTAAGTATTTAATTTTCTGGTTCATTTAAATGGGAAAGGTGCTTGCAGGGAAAAGACCCAGGAATATAAGTCATGCACCTCTGTTTACTGGTATTAATTTTATAACCAGAATAATCAGAATAAAGATCAATCTCAGATAGGAGAGGACGCAAAGTTCAGGTGGATTTTTTAGGAATATCAAGCTCCATGACTAGGTCAAAACCAAGAGAGAAAGTGGGCATCACTGTCTGGTGCCATTGGAGATTCCAAAAGAGGAAGAGGTGACACCATTGACAGAAACTGTGGCTGTGGGGGATCTAAATAGAGCTGGGACACCGCCTAAAGATTCCCACCTATACCATACTTTGAAGGGTAGCTTCTGCATGTGAATGAGATGTCAAGTCTATAGCTTGTCTTGTATCAACTGATGCTTGGCGACTGGGGATAAAGTGCACCTGGTCTGGGTGAATCAGATTGGTAAGGAGGGAGGGGCTAAAAGATTAGCAAAAATGTTAGCATAAATTTTAAGATCCACATTCAGTAGTAAGATTGACTTATAATTAGAGCATTACGTTTGCTTGTGTAGAAGCTGGTGCGAAGGGCACACCCTCCAGAACACTATTGACTAGGGTTGTGAGGTGGGGGGCAAGTTCCTTTACAAAAGTCTTATAATATCAAGCTGAAAAACTGTATGGACCCAGGGTAGCTGATGGATGCATGTATTTAATAGCAGTAATCCTCTCCTCTACTGAGATGTCTTCATTAAACTTCAATAGCTTGGATTCTGATAAAACTGCATAAAATACAAATTACAATTTTTCCAGTATTTTTTTTTAAAGGTGCACAGCCACGCCTCCTGTGATTAGGCAGGTAATAATTAGTGATGAGCGGGTTCAGATCCTCGGAATCCGACCCGCCCGAACTTCACCTTTTTTTTACACGGGTCCGAGCGACTCGGATCCTCCCGCCTTGCTCGGTTAACCCGAGCGCGCCCGAACGTCATCATCCCGCTGTCGGATTCTCGCGAGACTCGGATTCTATATAAGGAGCCGCGCGTCGCCGCCATTTTCACACGTGCATTGAGATTGATAGGGAGAGGACGTGGCTGGCGTCCTCTCCGTTATAGTAGAACACAGAGTGACTTAGTTAGTTATAATTGTGGGGAGGATTGGGGACGGGGAGCAGCTGTTAGGGAGTACAGTGCAGGGTTTTGATTATACCACCAGTGAGTTTAATCCTTAGTTTCTCTGCCTGAAAAAAACGCTCCGACCACCATATCTGTGCTCACTCAGTGTGCTGCACTGCTGCATGATATATCTGTGCTGAGTGCACTGCTCTGCTCACACTGCCTAATTGTGGGGACTGGGGAGCAGTTATAGCAGGAGTACAGTGCACAGTTTTGCTGACAGTGACCACCAGTCCAGTATACGTTTGTCTGCCTGAAAAACACTCCTGTGTTGTTTTTTTTCTTCATACTAGTTTAGCAGTCTGCTGACAGTGTCCACCAGGTCCGTTATACAGTATATTATATATATAAGCAGCAGTACGGTAGGCCACGGCTGTACCTACCTCTGTGTCGTCAGTGCACTCGTCGTCCATAAGTAATATAATACTATACTATAGAGATGAGCGGGTTCGGTTCCTCGGAAACCGAACCCGCCCGAACTTCAGTTTTTTTTACACGGGTCCGAGCGACTCGGATCTTCCCGCCTTGCTCGGTTAACCCGAGCGCGCCCGAACGTCATCATCCCGCTGTCGGATTCTCGCGAGGCTCGGATTCTATCGCGAGACTCGGATTCTATATAAGGAGCCGCGCGTTGCCGCCATTTTCACACTTGCATTGAGATTGATAGGGAGAGGACGTGGCTGGCGTCCTCTCCGTTTATAGAGAGTGAGACTACTAGAGTAGAGAGAGACACAGTATTATTTACTTTAGTAATTTTGGGGAGCATTAGGAGGAGTACTACTACTTGCTGAAGTGATAGTGTGACTGTATATCTGACTTGTGGGGGAGACAGTGGGGAGCAGTTAGAGTCTGAGAGCAGGAGTACATATTTTAACGTACAGTGCACACTTTTGCTGGCACTCTGCTGCCAGAGTGCCACACTGCCATTGTGACCACACTGACCACCAGTATATATTGTGATTGTCTGCTTAGGAGTACTACTTGCAAGTTGCTGATAGTGTGACCAGTGACCTGACCACCAGCTTAATTAATCACCACCAGTTTAATATATATATATATATATATATATATATAATTGTATATAATATATATATATAATTGTATATGTATACCACCTACCCGTGTTTTTTTTTTTTTCTTTCTCCTTGATACATACTACTATAGTAGCTTACTGTAGCAGTCTGCGGTGCTGCTGAGCTGACAGTGTCCAGCAGGTCCGTCATCAGTCATTACATAATAAATATATATACCTGTGCGGCTGCAGTACTAGTGATATTATATATATATATATATATATATATTAATTTCATCTCATTATCATCCAGTCTATATTAGCAGCAGACACAGTACGGTAGTCCACGGCTGTAGCTACCTCTGTGTCGGCAGTCGCTGGTCCATCCATAATTGTATACCACCTACCCGTGGTTTTTTTTTTCTCTTTCTTCTTGATACATACTACTATAGTAGCTTACTGTAGCAGTCTGCGGTGCTGCTGAGCTGACAGTGTCCAGCAGGTCCGTCATCAGTCATTACATAATAAATATATATACCTGTGCGGCTGCAGTACTAGTGATATTATATATATATATATATATATATATATATATATTAATTTCATCTCATTATCATCCAGTCTATATTAGCAGCAGACACAGTACGGTAGTCCACGGCTGTAGCTACCTCTGTGTCGGCAGTCGCTGGTCCATCCATAATTGTATACCACCTACCCGTGGTTTTTTTTTTCTCTTTCTTCTTGATACATACTACTATAGTAGCTTACTGTAGCAGTCTGCGGTGCTGCTGAGCTGACAGTGTCCAGCAGGTCCGTCATCAGTCATTACATAATAAATATATATACCTGTCCGGCTGCAGTACTAGTGATATTATATATATATATATATATTAATTTCATCTCATTATCATCCAGTCTATATTAGCAGCAGACACAGTACGGTAGTCCACGGCTGTAGCTACCTCTGTGTCGGCAGTCGCTGGTCCATCCATAATTGTATACCACCTACCCGTGGTTTTTTTTTTCTCTTTCTTCTTGATACATACTACTATAGTAGCTTACTGTAGCAGTCTGCGGTGCTGCTGAGCTGACAGTGTCCAGCAGGTCCGTCATCAGTCATTACATAATAAATATATATACCTGTGCGGCTGCAGTACTAGTGATATATATATATATATATATATATATTAATTTCATCTCATTATCATCCAGTCTATATTAGCAGCAGACACAGTACGGTAGTCCACGGCTGTAGCCACCTCTGTGTCGGCAGTCGCTGGTCCATCCATAATTGTATACCACCTACCCGTGGTTTTTTTTTTTCTCTTTCTTCTTGATACATACTACTATAGTAGCTTACTGTAGCAGTCTGCGGTGCTGCTGAGCTGACAGTGTCCAGCAGGTCCGTCATCAGTCATTACATAATAAATATATATACCTGTCCGGCTGCAGTACTAGTGATATTATATATATATATATATATATATATATATTAATTTATTAATTTCATCTCATTATCATCCAGTCTATATTAGCAGCAGACACAGTACGGTAGTCCACGGCTGTAGCTACCTCTGTGTCGGCAGTCGCTGGTCCATCCATAATTGTATACCACCTACCCGTGGTTTTTTTTTTCTCTTTCTTCTTGATACATACTACTATAGTAGCTTACTGTAGCAGTCTGCGGTGCTGCTGAGCTGACAGTGTCCAGCAGGTCCGTCATCAGTCATTACATAATAAATATATATACCTGTGCGGCTGCAGTACTAGTGATATTATATATATATATATATATATATATTAATTTCATCTCATTATCATCCAGTCTATATTAGCAGCAGACACAGTACGGTAGTCCACGGCTGTAGCTACCTCTGTGTCGGCAGTCGCTGGTCCATCCATAATTGTATACCACCTACCCGTGGTTTTTTTTTCTCTTTCTTCTTGATACATACTACTATAGTAGCTTACTGTAGCAGTCTGCGGTGCTGCTGAGCTGACAGTGTCCAGCAGGTCCGTCATCAGTCATTACATAATAAATATATATACCTGTCCGGCTGCAGTACTAGTGATATTATATATATATATATATATATATATATATATATATATATATATATTAATTTCATCTCATTATCATCCAGTCTATATTAGCAGCAGACACAGTACGGTAGTCCACGGCTGTAGCTACCTCTGTGTCGGCAGTCGCTGGTCCATCCATAATTGTATACCACCTACCCGTGTTTTTTTTTTCTCTCTTTCTTCTTGATACATACTACTATAGTAGCTTACTGTAGCAGTCTGCGGTGCTGCTGAGCTGACAGTGTCCAGCAGGTCCGTCATCAGTCATTACATAATAAATATATATACCTGTGCGGCTGCAGTACTAGTGATATTATATATATATATATATATATATATTAATTTCATCTAATTATCATCCAGTCTATATTAGCAGCAGACACAGTACGGTAGTCCACGGCTGTAGCTACCTCTGTGTCGGCAGTCGCTGGTCCATCCATAATTGTATACCACCTACCCGTGGTTTTTTTTTTCTCTTTCTTCTTGATACATACTACTATAGTAGCTTACTGTAGCAGTCTGCGGTGCTGCTGAGCTGACAGTGTCCAGCAGGACCGTCATCAGTCATTACATAATAAATATATATACCTGTGCGGCTGCAGTACTAGTGATATTATATATATATATATATATATATATATATATATTTATTAATTTCATCTCATTATCATCCAGTCTATATTAGCAGCAGACACAGTACGGTAGTCCATGGCTGTAGCTACCTCTGTGTCGGCAGTCGCTGGTCCATCCATAATTGTATACCACCTACCCATGGTTTTTTTTTTTCTCTTTCTTCTTGATACATACTACTATAGTAGCTTACTGTAGCAGTCTGCGGTGCTGCTGAGCTGACAGTGTCCAGCAGGTCCGTCATCAGTCATTACATAATAAATATATATACCTGTCCGGCTGCAGTACTAGTGATATTATATATATATATATATATATATATATATATATTTATTAATTTCATCTCATTATCATCCAGTCTATATTAGCAGCAGACACAGTATGGTAGTCCACGGCTGTAGCTACCTCTGTGTCGGCAGTCGCTGGTCCATCCATAATTGTATACCACCTACCCGTGGTTTTTTTTTTTCTCTTTCTTCTTGATACATACTACTATAGTAGCTTACTGTAGCAGTCTGTGGTGCTGCTGAGCTGACAGTGTCCAGCAGGTCCGTCATCAGTCATTACATAATAAATATATATACCTGTGCGGCTGCAGTACTAGTGATATTATATATATATATATATATTAATTTCATCTCATTATCATCCAGTCTATATTAGCAGCAGACACAGTACGGTAGTCCACGGCTGTAGCTACCTCTGTGTCGGCAGTCGCTGGTCCATCCATAAGTATACTAGTATCCATCCATCTCCATTGTTTACCTGAGGTGCCTTTTAGTTGTGCCTATTAAAATATGGAGAACAAAAATGTTGAGGTTCCAAAATTAGGGAAAGATCAAGATCCACTTCCACCTCGTGCTGAAGCTGCTGCCACTAGTCATGGCCGAGACGATGAAATGCCAGCAACGTCGTCTGCCAAGGCCGATGCCCAATGTCATAGTACAGAGCATGTAAAATCCAAAACACCAAATATCAGTAAAAAAAGGACCCAAAAATCAAAATTAAAAGCGTCTGAGGAGAAGCGTAAACTTGCCAATATGCCATTTACGACACGGAGTGGCAAGGAACGGCTGAGGCCCTGGCCTATGTTCATGGCTAGTGGTTCAGCTTCACATGAGGATGGAAGCACTCATCCTCTCGCTAGAAAAAAGAAAAGACTTGCGGCAAAAGCACAGCAAAGTACTGTGCGTTCTTCGAAATCACAGATCCCAAAGGAGAGTCCAATTGTGTCGGTTGCGATGCCTGACCTTCCCAACACTGGACGTGAAGAGCATGCGCCTCTTTTTTTCTTTGCGTCATGTGCTGTTTGGGGAGCATTTTTTGGAAGGGCCATCCTGCGTGAGATGGGCCAGGTGTTTGTGCCGGCCACTAGGGTCGCTTAGCTTACTCACACAGCTACTTCATTGCGCCTCTTTTTTTCTTTGCGTCATGTGCTGTTTGGGGAGTATTTTTTGGAAGGGCCATCCTGCCTGACACTGCAGTGCCACTCCTAGATGGGCCAGGTGTTTGTGTCGGCCACTAGGGTCGCTTAGCTTACTCACACAGATACCTCATTGCGCCTCTTTTTTTCTTTGCGTCATGTGCTGTTTGGGGAGTATTTTTTGGAAGGGCCATCCTGCGTGACACTGCAGTGCCACTCCTAGATGGGCCAGGTGTTTGTGTCGGCCACTAGGGTCGCTTAGCTTACTCACACAGCTACCTCATTGCGCCTCTTTTTTTCTTTGCGTCATGTGCTGTTTGGGGAGTATTTTTTGGAAGGGCCATCCTGCCTGACACTGCAGTGCCACTCCTAGATGGGCCAGGTGTTTGTGTCGGCCACTAGGGTCGCTTAGCTTACTCACACAGCTACCTCATTGCGCCTCTTTTTTTCTTTGCGTCATGTGCTGTTTGGGGAGTATTTTTTGGAAGGGCCATCCTGCCTGACACTGCAGTGCCACTCCTAGATGGGCCAGGTGTTTGTGTCGGCCACTAGGGTCGCTTAGCTTAGTCGTCACACAGCTACCTCATTGCGCCTCTTTTTTTCTTTGCGTCATGTGCTGTTTAGGGAGTATTTTTTTGAAGGGCCATCCTGCCTGACACTGCAGTGCCACTCCTAGATGGGCCAGGTGTTTGTGTCGGCCACTTGTGTCGCTTAGCTTAGCCATCCAGCGACCTCAATGCAAATTTTAGGACTAAAAATAATATTGTCAGGTGTGAGGTATTCAGAATAGACTGGAAATGAGTGTAAATTATAGTTATTGAGGTTAATAATACTATGGGATCAAAATGACCCCCAAATTCATTGATTTAAGCTGTTTTTTAGGGTTTTTTGAAAAAAACACCCGAATCCGACAAAAAAATTAGGTGAGGTTTTGCCAAAACGCGTTCGAACCCAAAACACGGCCGCGGAACCGAACCCAAAACCAAAACACAAAACCCGAAAAATTTCCGGTGCACATCACTAGTAATAATTATAGAAGCAAGTATATCCGTTTACTGGTGGTAGAGACTAGACCTACTGTATAGGTCCAATATAGAATCAGCAACCCTCTAGGCTTGTCTGCAGTAGGGCTAGACAAGCTAACCTTTCTACTGCTTCACAAACAGGGATCAAAACACTATGGGATTAGCAGTGACTGAAATGATTACCAGCCGCAACTTCACAAATTAAACTATGTGAGGGTCCCTTCACTGCTGTCATGTTCCAAAGCTGGTCCAAAGGCTGGAACTCCGGTTTACTTAGAACTTTTTCCACTAGATACAGACTGTTTCAGGAGGCTCAGACATTTGGTAGTGCGGCACTGTTTTGAAGAATCCTAGCATAGAATTTCAACAGCAGGTGGCAACAGAGTCACAAATATTGAACAGACAGCTGCAGTGTTAGGCAGGGTAACTGCTGGAGAAGCAGAAAACAATTGGTGCATAAAAACTAACATCTGTGGGGTAGGTTATTGCAGTGGAGACAGAGTGTAGGAGATTCCATTGAGAACCTGCAATATAATATAAAAGAACAAAATGTAGAAAACACCTTCAAGGCAGCTGGGCAGAATTACAGGGTAAGAGGGAGGTAAATTAAGTATCCTAGAACCAGGAACTGCAGGGCTGTGACAGGGAGCATCCACATCAAATAAACTGACAGCAGGGAATGTCTTACAGTGGGAGCCAGGGGAAAATCAGTTGTGTCTGACACCAATCTCAGCGTTGCACTGTAAGGCAAGTAGAATCCAGGAGATATGTGCACTATGCAGGCTCTGCACAGTACCTGGTATGGAGAATGAGTGAAGTCTGGGCTCCAGGAGGCAGAAACTGAGGGCTTCAGACGTGTGTTTATAACATGGGCTGGCTGCAGTGAGGAGGTGTGGCCGGAACTCCGCTCGCGGGGTACGAGCAATCTGGGTCCAGATAGAATAGCTCAACAAGTTTCTCAGACGTAGCCCATCAAGTTGGGTGCAGACAGGACATGAGAGTGACAGTGGGACCATCCGCATCCAGTTGGTCACTCAGATGCGGAGCACTGGGAAAGTGCATCCGCCATCTTTGCTAAGCAAACCACGCCCTACACACCCAACCTACACAAGTGTTCTGAAGGAATTAATTTCAGTAATATAAAAATCATCTTTTATTTCAATGTCATAGTCTCCATATCAGGATCAGAATCACATGATTTAACCACTTGCCTGGCCTGCAAGTGCTCTATCTGACCTGGTCGCACAGGATGCGACCAGTCAGATAGAGAGTGTTAGCAGCAGCAGCAGGGAAGGGAAACTTCCCTCCGCTGCTGCTGTCAGAGGGACCGGAAGGTCCCTCTGCCTCCCTGCACTCTCCCCCTGTGTCTGCTGTACTGCCGATCATTGCTGATCGGTTAGCACGGCAGGACTCCCCCCCCCCCCCCCCCTCCAGCATCTGCAGACAATGGCAGCCGCTGGGGAGTGTAAATTAACCCTCCCAAGCCACCCCCAGACCGCTTCCTGTATACCCGGAGGCTGTCCCGGCTTTCAAAATGAAAGCCGCGATGGTCGCGATGTTTCCAAAGTTCCAATGGTAACGATGTTCCTGATCGATGTGTTTTTTTTCCGGTTTTTTAACTAAAATCATTTGGGATAGGGTTAAATTCATGTTCTGCACCTAATTCACGCACCGACAATTTCAGAGCGGTTTTTGGCAAAATAAATCGTCAGTTAAGTGGCTCAAAAGCAAAGAGGAACAGTCTTGTTCAAAGGTATGTAGGAGACAAGGCTGATAAGGCTAATAATTGGGGAACCTGAATTGCAATGCTCACCAACAGTATACAATACTGTACTTACTAGGGGTGTGCGCTGAGATTTTTTTCTGGTTTTGGTTTTGGATATGGATCTCCTTCGTGTTTTGGATCTGGATTGGGTTTTGCCAAAAACGCCATAGCGGGTTTTGGTTTTGGTCCTGGATTTAAAAATAAATAAATAAATAAATTATAAGAACAGCTAAAATGATAGAATTTGGGGATACTTCTGTTCCTGCAGTATTATTAACCTCACTAACATTCATTTCCACTAATTTCCAGTCTATTTTGAACACCTCACAGCTCACAATATTGTTTTCATCCAGTTTGGGCCAAAAGGTTGTACTAAGCTAAGCGACAGAAGTGGGCGGCACAAACATGTGGCACATCTAGGAGTGGCACTGCAGTGGCAGACAGGATATCAATTTTATAAATGCTTCAAAGAGCACATAATGCAAAGAAAAGAGGTGCAGTATGGAATTGTCTTTCCTGAGTGATGCTCATCATTGCCAGTAAGTCTCTTTGGAAAACACCGGCCTTAGCTAATGACATTGAAGGACTTGCATTGTGCAGCAGATTCATCACTAGTAATAGTATGTAGTTCTTGATCTTTCAATTGTTTGTCCTCCATTTCTATCAACACAAAGTGGGATATAGCAACAGTGTTGCACAAATGAGTCAGAAATATGTATTACGTTTTATATCACACACTGTGGTGAAAGTGTCACACAAATGAGTCAGAAATATATATTATTACAAACTGCGGTTTAGCGTCACCGGCAGTGTTGCACAAATGAGTCAGAAATATATATTATTTTTTACATCATACACTGCGATTACAGTGTCGCTCAAATGAGTCAGAAATATATATATTATTTTTATATCACACACTGCGGTTACAGTAACACCCCAGTAGTAGCAAAGCTTACATATAACATAATCTTACACATAACAACAACAGTAGTAGCGCCGCTTACACATAACGACCCCAGTAGTAGCACCGCTTACACATAATGCCCCAGTAGTAGCGCAGCTTGCACATAACACCCCAGTAGTAGTGCAGCTTACATATAATGCCCAAGTAATAACGCTGCTTACACATAACGACCCCAGTAGTAGTGCCGCTTATACATAATGACCCCAGTAGTATCAACGCTTACACATAATGCCCCAGTAGTAGCGCAGCTTGCACATAACACCCCAGTAGTAGCAAAGCTTACATATAACACCTAAGTAATAATGCCGCTTGCACATAACGCCTCAGTAGTATCACCACTTACACATAACGACCACAGTAGTAGCACAGCTTACACATAATGACCCCAGTAGTAGCACCACTTACACGTAATGCCCCCAGTAGTAGTGCCGCTTACACATAATGCCCCAGTAGTAGCGCAGCTTACACATAAAGACCCCAGCAGTAGCACCGCTTACACATAATGACCCCAGTAGTAGCGCTGCTTACACTTATACATATCGACCCCAGTAGTAGCACCACTTACACATAATGCCCCAGTAGTAGTGCAGCTTGCACATAACACTCCAGTAGTAGCGCAGCTTACATATAACGCCTAAGTAATAATGCTGCTTACACATAACACCCCAGTAGTAGCGCCACTTACACATAATGACCCCAGTAGTAGCGCAGCTTACACATAATGATCCCAGTAGTAGCACCGCTTACATGTAATGCCACCAGTAGTAGTGCCGCTTACACATAATGCCCCAGTAGTAGTGCAGCTTGCACATAACGCCTAAGTAGTTGTGCTGCTTACACATAATGCCCCAGTAGTAGCGCCACTTACATATAACGACCCCAGTAGTAGCACCGATTACACGTAACACTCTCAGTAGTAGTTCTGCTTGCATGTAACACTGCAGTAGTAACACTGCTTAAGCATAACAACTCCAGTAGTAGTGCCACTTGCACATAACTCCCCAGTAATAGCATAGCTTACACATAACACCCTAGTAGTAGCGCCACTTACACATAACACCAAAGTGGTAGTGCTGCTTACACATATCGACCCCAGTAGTAGTGCCGCTTACACATAACAACCCCACTAGTAGCGCCGCTTACACGTAATGCCCTCAGTAGAATTGCCGCTTACACATAATGCCCCAGTAGTAATCCACTTACACATAACAACCCCAGTAGTAGCACCACTTACACATAACGCCCCCAGAAGTAGCACCACTTACACATAATGCCACCAGTAGTAGCGCCACTTACACATAACGCCCCAGTAGTAGCACGACTTACTCATAATGACTCCAGTAGTAGTGCAGCTTACACATAACACCCTAGTAGTAGCGCTGCTTACGCATAATGCCCCAGTAGCAGCGCCACTTACATGTAATGCCCCAGTAATAGCACCGCTTACACATAATGACCCCAGTAGTAGCGGCACTTACACATAACAACCCCAGTAGTAGTGCCACTTACACATAATGACCTTAGTAGTAGTGCCACTTACACATAACGCCCCAGTAGTTGTGCCACTTACACATAACGACCCCAATAGTAGTGCATCTTACACATAACACCCTAGTAGTAGGGCTGTTTACACATAATGTCCCAGTAGTAGTGCAGGTTACATGTAATCCCCAGTAATAGCAGCACTTACACATAATGACCCCAGTAGTAGTGCCGCTTACACATAACAACCCCAGTAGTAGCGCCACTTACATGTAATGACCCCAGTAGTAGCACTGCTTACACATAATGCCTCAGTAGTAGTGCAGCATACACATAATGTCCCAGTAGTAGTGCCGCTTACACATAATGCCCAAGTGGTAGCGCCGTTTACACATAACAACCCCAGTAGTAGCGCTGCTTACACGTAACGCCCTCAGTAGAACCGCAGCTTACACATAACACCCCAGTAGTAGTGCCGCTTACACATAACGCCCATGTGGTAGTGCCGCTTACACATAACGACCCAAGTAGTAGTGCTGCTTACCCACAACGACCCCAGTAGTAGTGCTGCTTAAACATGACGACCCCAGTAGTAGAGCCGCTTACACATAACAACCCCAGTAGTAACGCAGCTTACAAATAACACCCCAGCAGTAGTGCCGCTTACACATAATGCCCACAGAAGTGCAGTTTATTCACATTTTGCCCCCCCCACACACATACATAAATACACATACATACATACACACACACACACACACACACACACACACACACACACACAGACAGACTTTCTCGGTCACTCTCCCTTTACTTACTTATCACAGTCTGGCTGGCAGGATCTGGAGCAGCATGTCCTCCTCTGCGGCACTGCAGTCTGCTGGTCCCATGTAGATACGCCTCCTCTGTCACTGTAGCTTTGCCCACTTTTTAGGGCCTAACTGGCGCTGTCACCTGAGTGAGGGAAGGAGGCTTCTTCATGCTGCCGGAGCCACTGCCTGTCATACAGTGTGACAGGCGCAGCAGCTGGCAGCAGCAGGGGGACAGGGCGGAACAGCAGCAGGGATGCAGAGCAGGGAGAATGACTCTCCAGCCTGGCGCCTACCTGTTCTGCATCCCTTTGCTGATCGGGTATCGTTCGGGCCTGGCGTCACACCTCCTGCATGCATTATTGATCTGAGCTGCATTTTAGGATACAGTATCAGATCATATGCGAAACTATCGGCAAGCTGAGTGATCCAAGGGGTCGTGCAAGGTGGACACCATGGGAGCTACCCAGAGGCCAGGAAATCTCTGTCTTTTGATGGAGATCCTCATCTTGTCCCTCCCCTGCAGTGGTGGCAACATCCCTCCATTTTGAGAAATGGAGGCCATTGACCCCCATCCTCCCTGTCTCCAAGCAGAATCACTGAGAGTCTGATGACATCCTGTGTCCGCTATTGCAGATCCATACTGCACATGCCCAGTACGGGTCTGGTATACTGGTATATTTATAATGGGTGCAGTGTGTGCAGTGCACACAGGCTCCCGGGGTCCAGGAGAGCCCACACAGCACACCGCACACCCTGCACCCATTATTTGTAATACACACCCTGTGGAGTATCCCGGCGCAGCAGCAGTGCTGCAAGATTCACCGGGGAAAATGGCGCGGCGGCATTTTCCTGTCGAGTACCCTGGCGCAGTAGCAGTGCTGCAGGAATCACCGGGGAAAATGGCGCGGCGGCATTTTCCCAGTGTTTTATGCATGCGTAGTAGGAAAATCACTGGGAAAATGGCAGGCACAACATTTTCCCAGAGATCTGCACATGCGCTCTAGATCCAGAGCTCTACAGCACTGTCGACTAGTGAGGAGGGGGCACAGATGGAGCCTACACATGGGCCTCCTCCTCTCTAGACGCCCCTGGTCTGGTATATGTGCAAAGTACCGAAAATCTGTACTTTTTCGCTAAGTGACGAAGGTCCATTGGGACCTGAATAAGGCCCAATGTCAAGATAAATCAGTCAAAAGGAAAATTCTGTACATCCAAAGTAATGTAGGTACCAAACTGGCAAAACAATAATTTGAACATAAATTTGATGAACACCCCAATGCGCAACAAGATTTTGGCAACAGGTTGAAATGAACTCGATGGACAAATTGTCTTTATTCAACATCAGAAACTATGTTACTATGTAACACTATATTGAAATACTGTAACTGTTTCAAAGCAACCTAACGACTGTATATCTACAGTAGATTGTACGAATCCTTCGAGCAGGGGCGCATTAAGAAAGGAGGGGTCCAATCTGCAGCTTTAGTGAGGGGACCTTCTTCTGTGCTAGAGTACTGCTACATCCTGCCCTGTGTTTTTGATAAAATGTATTTAATCATTATTTCTCTAATTATATGATGTTATTCATTTCCTTATGATAAATGGCTGTTTACCATCATGACATTTTTGTACAGAGGGGGTAATTCCAAGTTGATCGCAGCAGGAAATCTTTTAGCAGTTGGGCAAAACCATGTGCACTACAGGGGGGCAGATATAACATTTGCAGAGAGAGTTAGATTTGGGTGGGTTATTTTGTTTCTGTGCAGGGTAAATACTGGCTGCTTTATTTTTACACTGCAAATTAGATTGCAGATTGAACTCACCCCACCCAAATCTAACTCTCTCTGCACATGTTATATCTGCCCCCCCCTGCAGTGCACATGGTTTTGCCCAACTGCTAAAAAATGTCCTGCTGCGATCAACTTGGAATTACCCCCAGAGTTAGAATGGCAAGAGTGTTTTCCTTTGAAAGAGTTTATGGATTATTACGGTGTGACCTGAAAATAAACGTCTGACATCTGGAAGTGTCAGGTGAGGACTGTTGTTGTCCTCTTGCGTCTTTTGTAGCTAATAACATACATATTGCATTAATTTATGTTTGCATGCAAAATCAATACATAAATTACAGGTCCTTTTTCTTCTCTAAATGTTTTTTGTCAACAGCTTTTCCTCTTAAAACCAGAGATTTGAGAATCGATTGTATGAAACTAGAATTGTTTGTCAATAAAACAACTAGTTCTGCTAGCAAACAATGAGAGATACAGTACACTCACATTGATGTGTGTTATTAATATATTTGTTGGGATTGTTATTTACATATTGAACTGCCATCATTGACGTGTTTAACACATCTGATTTTGGGATCTACTGTACAGAGAAGGAAAATACTCTTAATTTTATTCACTAGATGGCAGCATTTGCACATTTTGACTCAAACTATTTTCCATTATGGAACAATACCAAATTGTTTCAAACTAAAGTAAAAAAAATGTATTTGCAAATCCAGGCACTTTTGGAAAATATAGCCTGAGTCAAAGTAGTATGCAATGCCAATATTTAAGGCGATTATCGGTAAACGGTGTTTGCATCTAAATAGCACTTTATATTTATATTAAATGTATATAGTATGTCAGTAGTGGGGTATGTTTTGAGTAGAAATGGCCATCAGCACTTCACCCATCGATGGTTACTATCGATGGCTATTTTTATGCTAAGGCGCATGCGCAGCGTGGCTCCCCTGGTGGCTGGCTACTTTGTGTGCATTGCAGTGTTGTGATGGTTGCCATACTGATGCTTGCACACAGTGTCGGACTGGGGCATGTAGGGCCCACCGGGGGAATGCAGTGGTAGGGGCCCATGTTTAGCGGTGTGGCCAGTCCGCAGAGGGGGTGTGGCCTGCCACATCATTGGTTTGACTAACCATTAGAGACTGCAAGGTCTAGGCCCCTTCATAAATATATACAGTAAATTCAGCTGCTGCATGCTTGATAATGTACCAGATTAATAACAGATTAATAACAGCAATGCACTGTAGAAAATACACCATAGTCCAGTATAAGGTGACATATGTATGATGTATAATTCAAGTGCACAGTCTGGAACCTGATCCTTAGAGCAGCTGGTGGGCCCCCAGGCAGTGGGGCCCACCGGTGGTTTACCCTGTACCCCTGTGGGCCAGTCCAAGCCTGCTTGCACATGTGCATGTCGGTAGCAGTGGCAGGCAGTGGCAACTCTCCGAGTTTGGACTCGGACTGAGGTCACTCACTTGTGGCGGGCAGTCATAGTAAGCCATGTACACCCGTACACATGATGATATGTATGTTCTTCTCGCTGCCGTGCTTGGTATCATAGTAACATAGCAACATAGTAACATAGTATCTAAGGTTCAGTTGCGGAACCAGCGAGCAGTGGGCCCATGTGCGACAAAATGGCTTGCCCCCCCCCCCCATCCCATCCAAGTTCACCCCCTCACCCCTGGAGAGGATCTGGTGAGGGGAGCCTGCTCAGGGAAGTGGATACCTAGCAACAGTGCCGTAACTAGACATTTTAGCACTGTGTGCATGAAACGGCATTGGAGCCCCACACACCGCATGCAAAACAGGGGCGCGCGCAAAAATACATAGTGGCGTGGCTTCGTGGGGAAGGGGTGTGGCCACAAAATAATACCAATTCATAAAACGGTGCACAGAAGTCTCCATTATTCAAATTACGCCGCGCAGTAGCACCACTACACTAGGTAGAGACCCTTTTACACCTTACGGCGGACAGATTCCTCTTTTTACACATTACAGCAGACAGCGTCCCCTTTTTACACATTACGGCAGACAGCGTCCCCCTTTTTTACACATAACGGCAGACAGCGTGCCCTTTTTACACATAACGGCAGACAGCGTGCACTTTTTACACATAACGGCAGACAGCGTCCCCTTTTTACACATAACGGCAGACAGCGTGCCCTTGTTACACATAGCGGCAGACAGCGTACACTTTTTTCACATAACGGCAGACAGTGTACCCTTGTTAAACATAGCGGCAGACAGCGTACACTTTTTTCACATAACGGCAGACAGCGTGCCCTTGTTACACATTACGGCAGGCAGATTCCCCCTTTTTACACATTGCGGCAGACAGCGTGTCCTTGTTACACATAGCGGCAGACAGCGTACACTTTTTTCACATAACGGCAGACAGCGTGCCCTTGTTAAACATAGCGGCAGACAGCGTACACTTTTTTCACATAACGGCAGACAGCGTGCCCTTGTTACACATTACGGCAGGCAGATTCCCCCTTTTTACACATTGCGGCAGACAGCGTGTCCTTGTTACACATAGCGGCAGGCAGATTCCCCCTTTTTACACATTGCGGCAGGCAGATTCCCCCTTTTTACACATTGCGGCAGGCAGATTCCCCATTTTTACACATAGCGGCAGGCAGATTCCCCATTTTTACACATTGCGGCAGGCAGATTCCCCCTTTTTACACATTGCGGCAGGCAGATTCCCCGTTTTTACACATAGCGGCAGGCAGATTCCCCATTTTTACACATTGCGGCAGGCAGATTCCCCCTTTTTACACATTGCGGCAGGCAGATTCCCCATTTTTACACATTGCAGCAGGCAGATTCCCCCTTTTTACACATTGCGGCAGGCAGATTCCCCATTTTTACACATAGCGGCAGGCAGATTCCCCATTTTTACACATTGCGGCAGGCAGATTCCCCGTTTTTACACATTGCAGCACACAGTCCCCCTTTTTTGTAGGAAAGAAAGAAAAAGAGAAAGAGGAAAGACAGAAAGAAGAATTATACTTACCCTCTCCGCTGGCTCAGGCTCCTCGGTGCAGCGTCAGACGATTCCCGGGCAGTAGAGAAGGAGGAGGAGGGAGGTGGAGGAGGGAGCCGCAACAGCGCTGTGTCATTGGTGAAGGCGCTGCTGCTGCTGCCCCTCTGCTACACTATAGGCTGTTCTCGGAAGACAGCCTATAGTGAAGCAGAGGGGCAGCAGCAGCAGCAGCGCCTCCACCAGTAACAAAGCGCTGCTGCGGCTCCCTCCTCCACCTCCCTCCTCCTCCTTTCCCCGTCCGTGCCGCTGCTCCTCTCCTCTGTGGGCGGCTGTGCGCTGCGGGCAGCGGTTGCCCGCAGCGCACAGCGGCATGTAATGAGTCAATTTGACTCATTACATGCTTGGGCCCCTGGACAGAGGCGGGCCCCAGTGCAACGCACTGCTTGCACTGGCAGTAGTTCCGCCTCTGCTAAGGTTGAAAAAAGACAATTTGTCCATCGAGTTCAACCTATTTTTTTGTTCTCCTATGCAGGTGTAATTTGGTCTAAATTTTGTCTGATGCTGATATCAGCCATTGTGTTATATTCCTCTTTTTATATTAACTATATCGCGTGACTACGCACCATAACCCTGGATATCCTTATCCATTAGGAATTTATCTAACCCATTATAAAAGGTGTTGACTGAGTCCGCCATTACAACTCCCTAAGGCAGGGAATTCCAAACACGTATTGTCCTTACTGTGAAAAAGCCTTTACGACGTATTGTGTGGAATCACAAACACAAAAGGAGTGGTCCACCAGTGCTGTTTATATAGAGAGTTCAAGCATTCAATCAATAAATGACTTGATGTAATTCCTGTTTGTGAGATGTACCTTACCGCCGTACAGTGAGATTTCCTCTTATAAAGGTATCTTTTTCCTAGGAAACAGACATCATAGGGTCATATGAAATTTCACTCACCAATATTGCGAGCCCTATGTTCATATAAAGGTTTCTTTGTAACGGCACCAGGCTTCTCCACATATATCCAGGGATTACTCCTCACGTTAATTATGACTGGACCATTAGATCTCCATAAAAAGCATTTTATTACAAAAAGATAAAATACATAAAAAAACAGGGGTTACACCACTTCACTCCACAAGGACTCCAAACATTAGCCAGTAGCCAAATTAGTCCCGGGAAAAATTTGAAAAATGGGCAAGTTTGAGAAAAAGATCTTACTCCTTATGTATGTGATAGTGGGGATCCCTGTACCTCCAAACACCAACGCATTTTGGAAATGTTTCCTTCCTCACCCTGATCTTTTTCTCAAACTTGCCCATTTTTCAAAATTTTCCCGGGACTAATTTGGCTACTGGCTAATGTTTGGAGTCCTTGTGGAGTGAAGTGGTGTAATCCCTGTTTTTTATGTATTTTATATTTTTGTAATAAAATGCATTTTTATGGAGATCTAATGGTCCAGTCATAATTATCGTGAGGCGTAATCCCTGGATATATGTGGAGAAGCCTGGTGCCGTTACAAAGAAACCTTTATATGAACATAGGGCTCGCAATATTGGTGAGTGAAATTTCATATGACCCTATGATGTCTGTTTCCTAGGAAAAAGATACCTTTATAAGAGGAAATCTCACTGTACGGCGGTGAGTAAGGTACACCTGACAAGCAGGAATTACATCAAGTCATTTATTGATTGAATGCTTGAACTCTCTATATAAACAGCGCTGGTGGACCACTCCTTTTGTGTTTGTGTCTCTAGAATTTGTCAAGTGTTGGTACTCTTGAGAGTTTGGACCTCAGCTGCAGTTTTTTGGTTAAGGCGCAAAGGAAACATCAATCTGTTGTTTTTCTAGTATTGTGTGGAATCTCCTCTCCTCTAACCTAAGAGAGTGCCCACAAGTCTTCTGTGCTGATCTAACCAAAAATAGCTTCTGCGCAGTATCCTGTGCTGACAGATGAGTCCACACTGACCACACACATCCCCACATAGGCAGGGCAATATGCAAGTAGTCTTGCCTGCCTATGAAGAGACTACAGTGGTGGGTGGGGAGAGGTGGGACAGGGTGGGTCTTTTGAGTTCTGACAGCTTGCATGTCCACAGCTGCAGTCACATTACACAACGAGGCTGATTATCAAAATGAACGTAACTTCCCTGGACGCTGGAACAAGTCTGTAAGTTGCCCTGCACTAGGTCCTGAGACTCCTGACCATCAATGTTTTGGAAACATTGACAGTCGATGGCCATCCCTAGTTTTGAGGCGTGAAGGCCCATATAAATATCCCTCAACAAACAAGCACATTGATTAATTACAGGAAATAGGTTACCTAGATGTGTATAATCAGCCGTGAAACATGGTGGAATTCATAACTTCCAGTTCAGTATTTTATATTAGATCATCTATTAGCATCATTATAATTCATCTACCCACTATATCATACCAAATCATCAGTGGTCAGTGGGCGCAGCAAAAGGCTGCTGTGGATGCAGTCAAACTGTTAGTGAAGTCGGAGATTTCATGTTTGGGGCTCATCTATGTTCTCGGCTGTGTGTTCCATTAGCTGGAAGTGCATAAGGTAACACAGGAACGCAGACACTGAAGAGTGCTATGCATTCCACTGTCAAAGCAGCATAAACTATCAATAATTACATATCATAAGTCATACATGGGTATTACATGAGCCCTGGAAGACCCACTTTAACAATACCATATATTTTACAAGACACCATAAACCATTATTAAAGCAATTAAAATCTCAGAGCTAAGAAGCTCATTAGTACACAAAAAAAGAGAAATTAGAAAAATTAGAAGAAATAGAAAAAGACCACTGTGCCTCTCCTACAAAATTGATAACTCGAGTCAAAGTATCATGAAGCCTAAATAGAATCCACAACAGATCATCCAACATGGGGGGTAATTCAGAGTTAATTGCAGCAGCAAATTTGTTAGCAGTCAGGCAAAACCATGTGCACTGCAGGTGTGGCAGATATAACATTTGCAGAGAGAGTTAGTTTTGGGTGGGTTATATTGTTTCTGTGCAGGGCAAATACTGGCTGCTTTATTTTGACACTGCAATTTAGATTTCAGTTTGAACACACCACACCCGAATCTTACTCTCTCTGCACATGTTATATCTGCCCCCCCCCCCTGCACAGCACATGATTTTGCCCAACTGCTAACAAATGTACTGCTGTGATCAAATCTGAATTACCCCCATTATCTGTTATCTCATTCTTGTAAAAAAAAATGGTCAGTGGATTGTTCTCATTCAATCTAAATGGTGCTACAGTATTTAGCCTGTGAATCCAACGTGACTCTATTGTAGCTTTAAAATTTTAAAGAGAGAAAAAAGGAATCAACTTAATGACAGCAGTGCTCTTTCCCTTCCACAAGAAAAATATTTTTCCTATTTTTTAATAGCAATATTGATACTTTATTAATACATCATATAAAATCAAGAAGACAGTGCAATACCCATATTGAACTTTCTTCTTGATTTTATATGATGTATTAATAAAGTATCAATATTGCTATTTAAAAATAAGAAAAAATATTTTTCTTGTGGAAGGGAAAGAGTGCTGCTGTCATTAAGTTGATTCCTTTTTTCTCTCTTTAAAATTTTTAGATGTACAATGAATCAGCGAGCAGCACCATCTATACGTGTCTCATGATAAAACATTTGTTTTATCAATATAAAACATCACGTAATAAATATTCCCTATACATCATCAATTATTTAATAATTTGGTGCGGGAGTATCTCGAATTCAAAACTCTACTGTAGCGTTCTCAGCATTAATTCACGGTTGCCTCCTTGAGGAGGAGTGGGAACACAATCAATCATCATACACCTAAGTGTAGAGACTTGGTGTCCCATTTGTGAAAAATGTTTAGGAACGGGTTTGTCCATACATGAATAGAGAAGCAAGGATTTGCTATGCAGTCTCGAAATTTGCGAGTTGTTAGACCAACATAATAAAGGCCAAAAGGGCATGTTAGAATATAAATGATGAAACTCATGGTACACTGTAATCTATGCTTTATCTTGATTTTCTGACCACTATGTAGATGTGTAAATGTTAGTGATGTGCACCGGAAATTTTTCGGGTTTTGTGTTTTGGTTTTGGGTTCGGTTCCGCGGCCGTGTTTTGGGTTCGAACGCGTTTTGGCAAAACCTCACCAAATTTTTTTTGTCTGATTCGGTTGTGTTTTGGATTTGGGTGTTTTTTTCAAAAAACCCTAAAAAACAGCTTAAATCATAGAATATGGGGGTCATTTTGATCCCATAGTATTATTAACCTCAATAACCATAATTTACACTCATTTCCAGTCTATTCTGAACACCTCACACCTCACAATATTATTTTTAGTCCTAAAATTTGCACCGAGGTCGCTGGATGGCTAAGCTAAGCGACACAAGTGGCCGACACAAACACCTGGCCCATCTAGGAGTGGCACTGCAGTGTCACGCAGGATGGCCCTTCAAAAAAATACTCCCCAAACAGCACATGACGCAAAGAAAAAAAGAGGCGCAATGAGGTAGCTGTGTGACGACTAAGCTAAGCGACCCTAGTGGCCGACACAAACACCTGGCCCATCTAGGAGTGGCACTGCAGTGTCAGGCAGGATGGCCCTTCCAAAAAATACTCCCCAAACAGCACATGACGCAAAGAAAAAAAGAGGCGCAATGAGGTAGCTGTGTGACGACTAAGCTAAGCGACCCTAGTGGCCGACACAAACACCTGGCCCATCTAGGAGTGGCACTGCAGTGTCACGCAGGATGGCCCTTCAAAAAAAATACTCCCCAAACAGCACATGACGCAAAGAAAAAAAGAGGCGCAATGAGGTAGCTGTGTGACGACTAAGCTAAGCGACCCTAGTGGCCGACACAAACACCTGGCCAATCTAGGAGTGGCACTGCAGTGTCACGCAGGATGGCCCTTCAAAAAAATACTCCCCAAACAGCACATGACGCAAAGAAAAAAAGAGGCGCAATGAGGTAGCTGTGTGACGACTTAGCTAAGCGACCCTAGTGGCCGACACAAACACCTGGCCCATCTAGGAGTGGCACTGCAGTGTCAGGCAGGATGGCCCTTCAAAAAAATACTCCCCAAACAGCACATGACGCAAAGAAAAATGAAAGAAAAAAGAGGTGCAAGATGGAATTGTCCTTGGGCCCTCCCAAAAACCCTTATGTTGTAAAAACAGGACATGCACACTTTAACGAACCCATCATTTCAGCGACAGGGTCTGCCACACGACTGTGACTGAAATGACTGGTTGGTTTGGGCCCCCACCAAAAAAGAAGCAATCAATCTCTCCTTGCACAAACTGGCTCTACAGAGGCAAGGTGTCCACCTCATCATCATCGTCCGATTCATCACCCCTTTCACTGTGTACATCCCCCTCCTCACAGATTATTAATTCGTCCCCACTGGAATCCACCATCTCAGGTCCCCGTGTACTTTCTGGAGGCAATTGCTGCTGGTGAATGTCTCCATGGAGGAATTGATTATAATTCATTTTAATGAACATCATCTTCTCCACATTTTCTGGAAGTAACCTCGTACGCCGATTGCTGACAAGGTGAGCGGCGGCACTAAACACTCTTTCGGAGTACACACTGGAGGGAGGGCAAATTAGGTAGAATAAAGCCAGTTTGTGCAAGGGCCTCCAAATTGCCTCTTTTTCCTGCCAGTATACGTACAGACTGTCTGACGTGCCTACTTGAATGCGGTCACTCATATAATCCTCCACCATTCTTTCAATGGTGAGAGAATCATATGCAGTGACAGTAGACGACATGTCAGTAATCGTTGGCAGGTCCTTCAGTCCGGACCAGATGTCAGCATCAGCAGTCGCTCCAGACTGCCCTGCATCACCGCCAGCGGATGGGCTCGGAATTCGTAGCCTTTTCCTCGCACCCCCAGTTGCGGGAGAATGTGAAGGAGGAGATGTTGACGGGTCGCGTTCCGCTTGACTTGACAATTTTCTCACCAGCAGGTCTTTGTACCTCTGCAGACTTGTGTCTGCCGGAAAGAGAGATCCAACGTAGGTTTTAAATCTAGGATCGAGCACGGTGGCCAAAATGTAGTGCTCTGATTTCAACAGATTGACCACCCGTGAATCCTGGTTAAGCGAATGAAGGGCTCCATCCACAAGTCCCACATGCCTAGCGGAATCGCTCTGTTAAAGCTCCTCCTTCAATGCCTCCAGCTTCTTCTGCAAAAGCCTGATGAGGGGAATGACCTGACTCAGACTGGCAGTGTCTGAACTGACTTCACGTGTGGCAAGTTCAAAAGGTTGCAGAACCTTGCACAACGTTGAAATCATTCTCCACTGCGCTTGAGACAGGTGCATTCCACCTCCTTTGCCTATATCGTGGGCAGATGTATAGGCTTGAATGGCCTTTTGCTGCTCCTCCATCCTTTGAAGCATATAGAGGGTTGAATTCCACCTCGTTACCACCTCTTGCTTCAGATGATGGCAGGGCAGGTTCAGGTGTTTTTGGTGGTGCTCCAGTCTTCTGTACGCGGTGCCTGTACGACGAAAGTGGCCCGCAATTCTTCTGGCCACGACAGCATCTCTTGCACACCCCTGTCGTTTTTTAAATAATTCTGCACCACCAAATTCAAGGTATGTGCAAAACATGGGACGTGCTGGAATTTGCCCAGATGTAATGCACGCACAATATTGCTGGCGTTGTCCGATGCCACAAATCCCCAGGAGAGTCCAATTGGGGTAAGCCATTCTGCGATGATCTTCCTCAGTTGCCGTAAGAGGTTTTCAGCTGTGTGCGTATTCTGGAAAGCGGTGATACAAAGTGTAGCCTGCCTAGGAATGAGTTGGCGTTTGCGAGATGCTGCTACTGGTGCCGCCGCTGCTGTTCTTGCAGCGGGAGGCAATACATCTACCCAGTGGGCTGTCACAGTCATGTAGTCCTGAGTCTGCCCTGCTCCACTTGTCCACATGTCCGTGGTTAAGTGGACATTGGGTACAACTGCATTTTTTAGGACACTGGTGAGTCTTTTTCTGACATCCGTGTACATTCTCGGTATCGCCTGCCTAGAGAAGTGGAACCTAGATGGTATTTGGTAACGGGGGCACACTACCTCAAGCAATTGTCTAGTTCCCTGTGAACTAACGGCGGATACTGGACGCACGTCTAATACCAACATAGTTGTCAAGGCCTGAGTTATCCGCTTTGCAACAGGATGACTGCTGTGATATTTCATCTTCCTCGCAAAGGACTGTTGGACAGTCAATTGCTTACTGGAAGTAGTACAAGTGGTCTTCCGACTTCCCCTCTGGGATGACGATCGACTCCCAGCAGCAACAACAGCAGCGCCAGCAGCAGTAGGCGTTACACTCAAGGATGCATCGGAGGAATCCCAGGCAGGAGAGGACTCGTCAGACTTGCCAGTGACATGGCCTGCAGGACTATTGGCTTTCCTGGGTAAGGAGGAAATTGACACTGAGGGAATTGGTGGTGTGGTTTGCGCGAGCTTGGTTACAAGAGGAAGGGATTTACTGGTCAGTGGACTACTTCCGCTGTCGCCCAAAGTTTTTGAACTTGTCACTGACTTATTATGAATGCGCTGCAGGTGACGTATAAGGGAGGATGTTCCGAGGTGGTTAACGTCCTTACCCCTACTTATTACAGCTTGACAAAGGCAACACACGGCTTGACACCAGTTGTCCGCATTTCTGTTGAAATAATTCCACACTGAAGAGCTGATTTTTTTTGTATTTTGACCAGGCATGTCAATGGCCATATTCCTCCCACGGACAACAGGTGTCTCCCCGGGTGCCTGACTTAAACAAACCACCTCACCATCAGAATCCTCCTTGTCAATTTCCTCCCCAGCGCCAGCAACACCCATATCCTCATCCTGGTGTACTTCAACAGTGACATCTTCAATTTCACTATCAGGAACTGGACTGCGGGTGCTCCTTCCAGCACTTGCAGGGGGCGTGCAAATGGTGGAAGACGCAAGCTCTTCCCGTCCAGTGTTGGGAAGGTCAGGCATCGCAACCGACACAATTGGACTCTCCTTTGGGATTTGGGATTTCGAAGAACGCACAGTTCTTTGCTGTGCTTTTGCCGCAAGTCTTTTCTTTATTCCAGCGAGAGGATGAGTGCTTCCATCCTCATGTGAAGCTGAACCACTAGCCATGAACATAGGCCAGGGCCTCAGCCGTTCCTTGCCACTCCGTGTCGTAAATGGCATATTGGCAAGTTTACGCTTCTCCTCAGACGCTTTTAATTTTGATTTTTGGGTCATTTTTTTACTGATCTTTTGTGTTTTGGATTTTACATGCTCTGTA
Organism: Pseudophryne corroboree; assembly: GCF_028390025.1. Lineage (NCBI taxonomy): Eukaryota > Metazoa > Chordata > Amphibia > Anura > Myobatrachidae > Pseudophryne > Pseudophryne corroboree. Next base: position 120,858,032 of record NC_086451.1, on the reverse strand, counting down.
CTATGACATTGGGCATCGGCCTTGGCAGACGACGTTGATGGCATTTCATCGTCTCGGCCATGACTAGTGGCGGCAGCTTCAGCACGAGGTGGAAGTGGATCTTGATCTTTCCCTATTTTTTTAACCTCCACATTTTTGTTCTCCATATTTTAATGCGCACAACTAAAAGCCACCACAGGTATACAATGTAGATGGATGGATAGTATAGCATTATATTACTTATGGAGGACGAGTGACTGACGACACAGAGGTAGGTACAGCCGTGGCCTACCGTACTGCTTATATATATATAATATACTGTATATAACGGACCTGGTGGACACTGTCAGCAGACTGCTAAACTAGTATGAAGAAATAAAAAAACACCACAGGTAGTTATACAATGTAGATGGATGGATAGTAAGTATAGTATTATATTACTTATGGACAATGAGTGCACTGACGACACAGAGGTAGGTACAGCCGTGGCCTACCGTACTGCTTATATATATAATATACTGTATATAACGGACCTGGTGGACACTGTCAGCAGACTGCTAAACTAGTATGAAGAAAAAAAAAACCACCACAGGTAGGTATACAATGTAGATGGATGGATAGTAAGTATAGTATTATATTACTTATGGACGATGAGTGCACTGACGACACAGAGGTAGGTACAGCCGTTGCCTACCGTACTGCTTATATATATAATATACTGTATATAACGGACCTGGTGGACACTGTCAGCAGACTGCTAAACTAGTATGAAGAAAAAATAAACCCACCACAGGTAGGTATACAATGTAGATGGATGGATAGTATAGTATTATATTACTTATGGGCGACGAGTGCACTGACGACACAGAGGTAGGTACAGCCGTGGCCTACCGTACTGCTTATATATATAATATACTGTATATAACGGACCTGGTGGACACTGTCAGCAGACTGCTAAACTAGTATGAAGAAAAAAAAAACCACCACAGGTAGTTATACAATGTAGATGGATGGATAGTAAGTATAGTATTATATTACTTATGGACGACGAGTGCACTGACGACACAGAGGTAGGTACAGCCGTGGCCTACCGTACTGCTTATATGTATAATATACTGTATATAACGGACCTGGTGGACACTGTCAGCAGACTGCTAAACTAGTATGAAGAAAAAAAAAAACACCACAGGTAGGTATACAATGTAGATGGATGGATAGTAAGTATAGTATTATATTACTTATGGACGACGAGTGCACTGACGGCACAGAGGTAGGTACAGCCGTGGCCTACCGTACTGCTTATATATATATAATATACTGTATATAACGGACCTGGTGGACACTGTCAGCAGACTGCTAAACTAGTATGAAGAAAAAAAAACCCACCACAGGTAGTTATACAATGTAGATGGATGGATAGTAAGTATAGTATTATATTACTTATGGACGACGAGTGCACAGACGACACAGAGGTAGGTACAGCCGTGGCCTACCGTACTGCTTATATATATAATATACTGTATATAACGGACCTGGTGGACACTGTCAGCAGACTGCTAAACTAGTATGAAGAAAAAAAAACCCACCACAGGTACGTATACAATGTAGATGGATGGATAGTAAGTATAGTATTATATTACTTATGGACGACGAGTGCACTGACGACACAGAGGTAGGTACAGCCGTGGCCTACCGTACTGCTTATATATATAATATACTGTATATAACGGAGCTGGTGGACACTGTCAGCAGACTGCTAAACTAGTATGAAGGAAAAAAACCCACCATAGGTAGGTATACAATGTAGATGGATGGATAGTAAGTATAGTATTATATTACTTATGGACGACGAGTGCACTGACGACACAGAGGTAGGTACAGCCGTGGCCTACCGTACTGCTTAAATATATAATATACTGTATATAACGGACCTGGTGGACACTGTCAGCAGACTGCTAAACTAGTATGAAGGAAAAAAACCCACCATAGGTAGGTATACAATGTAGATGGATGGATAGTAAGTATAGTATTATATTACTTATGGACGACGAGTGCACTGACGACACAGAGGTAGGTACAGCCGTGGCCTACCGTACTGCTTATATATATAATATACTGTATATAACGGACCTGGTGACACTGTCAGCAGACTGCTAAACTAGTATGAAGAAAAAAAAAACCACCACAGTTAGTTATGCAATGTAGATGGATGGATAGTAAGTATAGTATTATATTACTTATGGACGACGAGTGCACTGACGACACAGAGGTAGGTACAGCCGTGGCCTACCGTACTGCTTATATATATGATAAACTGTATATAACGGACCTGGTGGACACTGTCAGCAGACTGCTAAACTAGTATGAAGAAAAAAAAAAAACACCACAGGAGTGTTTTTCAGGCAGACAAACGTATACTGGACTGGTGGTCACTGTCAGCAAAACTGTGCACTGTACTCCTGCTATAACTGCTCCCCAGTCCCCACAATTAGGCAGTGTGAGCAGTGCACTCAGCACAGATATATCATGCAGCAGTGCAGCACACTGAACACAGATATGGTGGAGCGTTTTTTTCAGGCAGAGAAACAAAGGATTAAACTAACTCACTGGTGGTAAACCCTGCACTGTACTCCCTAACAGCTGCTCCCCGTCCCCAATCCTCCCCACATAACTAAGTCACTCAGTTTACTCTATTCTTTTCTAATATTACGGAGAGGACGCCAGCCACATCCTCTCCCTATCAATCTCAATGCACGTGTGAAAATGGCGGCGACGCGCGGCTCCTTATATAGAATTCGAATCTCGGGAGAATCCGACAGCGGGATGATGACGTTCGGGCGCGCTCGGGTTAACCGAGCAAGGCGGGAGGATCCGAGTCGCTCGGACCCGTGTAAAAAAAAGGTGAAGTTCGGGCGGGTCGGATCCCGAGGATCCGAACCCGCTCATCACTAGTAAATGTACCACCACATAAAATAGACCAGCATGCCACACAGTTATTACATCTAAAGCATCCTAATTTGGTTGACTTATCCTAATTTGGTTGACTTTTAACCAGGTCATCTTAGATGTTGACGGAATATGGTCAGTTGCATTAGTAACTGGCGCAGGTTAGGTCCCCTTCTATAAGCATCCATAGGCGGACTTGCTGATTTAAGATTCCACAGAGCATCCAAAGACACCACAGGCCAGTATATCTTGTATACGCGACTGTGATCGTAAGTGTGTGATCGTAAGTGCTAACATGAACCATACGATTCTCAGATGCTTTTCTTTGACGGACATGTAGATGTATAGATGCTTTATAGGCTTTTTGAACATATTGCTCAACTGTCATTGGTGAGTAACCTGTCTGGAGGAAATTATCTTTCTTCTCGTCACCCTTTACCCTTGCATTATCACTAGATTAAATTATGCGAAGTACATGCAAGAACTGCAAAATGGGTACATTTTCTTTCAGCAGACTCGAATGTTGGCTATTGGCTGCTAGGATACCGTAGCGATCTGTTGGCTTTCTAAACATCCTAGATCCAAGATGGTTACTATCTTTGAAAATAGTGACATCTAGGAAATCCACTAAGTTCTGATCAATGTTATAGGTGAGTTTAATTAGCTCATTCAGTGCATTCAAGTAAGTCTTAATTTTAACTAATTCATCCTTTGTGCCAGACCATACCAGAAAGATATCATCAATAAATCTAGTGTATAGTAACAATTATGATATAAATCCATCAAGAATGTATTTATGCTCAAAGGCAGACAAATAAAGATTGGCATATGCCAATGCCAGTTTGGAACCCATAGCTGTACCAGTTACTTGGGCATAATACTCATTACCATACATTAAAATAGTTCTGTTTTAAGATAAATTCAACCAGATGAATCTAAAATTCAACAGGTGGTGCAGTATGTGATGCTTTCACCATATTATCAAAGATTGTACGTCAAGGGTTGCTAACCAGATATCAGAAACAGGTGCCACGAAATATTTGATTTTCACAAGAAAATCTGAGGTATCATTAATGTAACTACTTCTATTCTGTACCAGCGGTTGTAGAAATTGGTCAACATGTATAGCCAATAAGATGTAAAAGTGAACCCCTGGCTGAAATAATTGGCCGGCCAGGGGGATCCTCTAATTGCTTATGTATATTTTGGTACGGTATGCATAATCAGTGTAATAGGATGATTAACCTTAAGAAAATCAGCAGTTCTTCCATCAATCCATCTGGCATTAGTACCCAGGTCAACTGTTTCATCAATCAGAAGTTTAATCACAATGGTGGGATTATGTCTCAATTTGTTGTGTGTCCCAGTATCAGATAGTTGTCTTTTGATAAACTAGAGTCATGTTGGATTTAACGGCTAAATACTGTAGGACCATTTAGATTGAATGAGAACAATCCACTGAACATCTTTTAACAGGAATGAAATAACAGATAATGGTGGATGATCTGTTGTGGATTCTATTTGGGCTTTTTGGGCTTCTATTTGGATACTTTTACTTGAGTCATAATTTTTTGTAGGAGGATACAGTGGTCTTTTTCTATTTTTTTCTAATTTTTCCAATTTCTCAGTTTTTTTTGTACTAATGAGCTTCTTAGCTCTGAGATTTTAATTGTTTTAATAATGGTTATGGTGTCTTGTATAATATATGGCGTTGTTTAAGTGGTTCTTCCAGGACTCCTGTAATACCCATATATGAATTATGATATGTAATTATCGATAGTTTATGCTGCTTTGACAGTGGAACGCATAGCACTCTTCAGTGCCTGCACTCCTCTGTTATCTTATGCATGTCCGGCTAATGGAACGCACAGCTGAGGAACATAGATGGTTCTTGGTGGCCCAGGTTTTAGGGAGGTAGGTTCCCAATTGGACCTCACAGCGGAATGTGCCAGGTAGAACTGTCACCCACGTAGCCTGTTCTGGGCCTTACACTGGATGAATTAGGAAGAAAACTTCACAGTGTCAGATCTCTTCTGTATCAAAGACTTCGTGGTCCACTCTGATATCACAGGTTTTGATTCTACACCAGTTACCAACTTTTTAACAAAACCAGCAGGCTGCTACAAATGCTTAGGCTGCGAGACATGCAAGCATATGATCACCGGCCCGACTTTTACCTCCAGCACGACAGGTAGAACATACAACATCAAGCATGTGCTTACATGCACAACGGCATATATTGTTTATTTAATTACCTGTCCATGCAAGTACCAATACGTGGGTAAGACCATACGCAATGCCAGGGAACGCTTTCCGTTACATAGATCTGCACTAAAGGCGGCATTAATACAGAAGAGATCTGAACAACCAGTTGCTAGACACTATGTAGAAAAACAACATTCTTTGAAGGATTTACATTTTCAAATCATTGACCACATACCCAACAATCTGAGAGGTGGCGACAGGGCAGGTACTTTGCTCAAACGGGAGGCCATCTGGATGTTCAAGTTGGACACCGTGAGACCGAAGGGTCTTAACGACAGAATACAATGGAGTGTACTCTAAGTCGTACCCCCTTGATGGAACGGGGCCAATCGGAATGTGGTCTACAGTTAGCGTCTTACATCTGAAGCAGGACGTGTTGATACCTTTTCCATACAAGCTTTATTGACATTAGCACTGTTAGTTTTTAGGTAACACAGTTACATATTGCATCTTTTTTTTCAAATTATGTTGTCTCAGCAATATTACCATTGCCATCTTTTCAGTTTGTGTATCCGTTTGGACAAGCATTTACTATCTGTATCACATTTTGTTAGACTGGCATTATTAATGTTTCCATGCAATGTTTGTTGTCACTCCGAGACCGTTATATGCATGCAGCCTTTATTACACCATCCAGTCTTTTGACTTACAGACCCTTCTTATAAATATATAGGTTGTACACGTTGTTGTTTTCATACATGTCACTTTTATTTTTTAGCCCGGTTCCTTGACCTCCGCAATCGGGAGACCACGGAAGTCCCAGGCAGACATAACAACATCAGCTTGTTAGGATGCCTTGGCAACGTAGGCATCCAACGACGCGCAGGATGATCATGTGACCGAGGCGCACACACGTCACACATTCCGGGACGGAAACGCCACGCTCCCCCGGACACCGCTGTTCTTCCCGCCCGCGGGTCTTATTCACCATAAAGGTAACACTTTGTTTTTGTTCTTATTCACTCTGTATTTGGCTCACCTTGACAAAGGGGCTTTCGTGCCCCGAAACGTTGGATCACCCAGCCGTTATTATGGATTAAAAGCACCAGCACTTTATTTACCTGTTTCCAGCTGTGTCAGTCTCTGAGTGCTGCTGATTGTACTACAGTGTCTATATATATATATATATATATATACGGTGGTCGAAGTGGGCTAGTATGCGGCGGAATGGCATACCGGCACTTCTTTCCACTGAACCCGTAAGTCATTTTGTTATTATTAAATTAAAGAGTGTGCAGCAGGAGGCGAGGGAAGTGGCCAGCCTGCTGCACTAAGGATGCTGCTCCAATCCCTGCCCGGTGCCCACGCTGACTAGGCAGCTGTGCAGAGCGCCGGACCTGTGAGGCGCTAGGCTCTCTGCCGCCCGCCGCTCACCACTGACCACCACCCGCCACTGACTGCTTACCACCATTTGTGGTCAGCGGCGGGTGGTGGTCAGTGGTGAGCGACGGGCGACTGTGAGCAGCGGGCAGCAGAGAGCCTCTCTCCTGTGGCGTGGTTGGACGGTAGAAGCAACAATGCTGCCAAAGTCAGGGTGCCAAAGCAAGAGTCGATACCTGAAGCTGTGCTACCATAAGGTACCATCTGACCTGCATTTATCCATCATACATATAAAAACCTCATTACACCGGGGTGTCACATAAATTTATATAGCATCATGAATGGATTTGGTAGCGTATATTGTCAGACGGACCTCACCGCCGCCACACCGAAGGCCTCCTTCTCACCGCTGCCACACTGCTGCTCATGGGCTCCTCTGCCACCGCCGACTACACCTCTGCACAGCCACCTACCACAGTCCCTTCCACACCTCCGCTGCTCATCTCATTGGGTAATGTTCCCCTGCTTACCTATGTCCCTCTGTCACTTTCCCTGTCCCTGCTGTCACTCTCCCTGTCACTGTTGTAACTCTCCCTGTACCTGCTGTCACTCTCCCTGTCACTGCTGTCACTCTCCCGGTCACAGCTGTCACTCTCCCTGTCACTGCTGTCACTCTCCCTGTCCCTGCTGTCACTGCTTTCCCTCTCCCTGTCCCTGCTGTCGCTGTCCTTGTCCCTGCTGGCACTCTCCCTGTCCCTTGTGTTACTCTCTCTGTCCCTGCTGTCACTCTCTCTGTCACTGCTGTCACTCTCTCTCCCTCCCCTGAATTGTGGATCATACTGTGTGGGATAATGTGAATTTTGACTCATACTGTGTGGCATATTGTGAATTTTGGCTCATACTGTGTGGCATATTGTGAATTTTGACTCATACTGTGTGGCATATTGTGAATTTTTGCTCATACTGTGTGGCATATAGTGAATTTTGGCTAATTCTGGCTCATTCATTGTGGCATAATGTGAATTTTGGCTCATTCCGCGTGGGATAATGTGTAAGGAGCAGCAGTACTAGATAGTATAAGGGGTCCTACTATTGTGGTGCATAATGTGTATATGGTGTGGTACACTACACTTATGGGCATGCCCCCTTTTGAGTGGCAACTACCCCCCTTTTTCCGGAGTGCATCTGGCCCTTCAGCGTGCGCATCATTACAACCTTCACTTTTCTATACACCCAGTTCAAAATTTCCACTTCGATCACTGATATATATATATATATATATATATATATCCAATGGGGGATCCCGCACTCGCATCAAGTATCCATCTTTGGGGTGCACTACACAGATTATCCCCTAAAAGGATGATTCCAATACACATCAATTTCAATGAAATAGGCACTCTCCAGAATCCTTAAATGTACTTCAAGGTAATTTTAATAGTCCATACTCACAAAGTCACAAATGCAAGGCTTCATATCATATGCATATGGTCAAGTATAGCAACATTTTGGTCCTACAGGACCTTTGTCAAGCATGTCACCAATCTAAGCCAACGATATAATTGCCGCTGTGATGACTCTGCTATGCAGTTATATAGTTGAGTATGATATGATATATTAATGTTGCTGTATATCCTTTGAACTATAAGGCAGAATATTTAAAACAAATCATGAAGAAAATGGCAGCTGGAAAAAAAATACTAACATAAATATCTAAGTTGGGGTAGATTTACTAAAACTCCTAAAAAGTAGTGATGAGCGGGTTCGGTTCCTCGAGATCCGAACCCTCCCGAACTTCACCCATTTTACACGGTTCCGAGGCAGCCTCGGATCTTCCCACCTTGCTCGGTTAACCCGAGCGTGCCCGAACGTCATCATCCCGCTGTCGTATTCTCGCAAGATTCGTATTCTATATAAGGAGCCGAGCGTCGCCGCCATTTTCACTCGTGCATTGGAGAAGATAGCGAGAGGACGTGCAGCGTTCTCTCATTTTCTGTGTTCAGTGTGCTGCAAATATCTGTGCTCAGTGTGCTGCAAATATCTGTGCTCAGTGTGCTTGCAAATATCTGTGCTCAATGTGCTGAAAATATCTGCGTTCGCTGCCTGAAAAATGCTCCATATCTGTGCTGCATTGTAGTATATAGTAGGAGGACAGTGCAGAATTTTGCTGACCACCAGTATTATATAGCAGTACGGTACAGTAGTCCACTGCTCTACCTACCTCTGTGTCGTCAAGTATACTATCCATCCATACCTGTGCTGCATTTTAGTTGTGCGCAGTATATATAGTAGGAGGACAGTGCAGAATTTTGCTGACCACCAGTATATATATAGTAGTATGGTACAGTAGTCCACTGCTCTACCTACCTCTGTGTCGTCAAGTATACTATCCATCCATACCTGTGCTGCATTTTAGTTGTGCGCAGTATATATAGTAGGAGGACAGTGCAGAATTTTGCTGACCACCAGTATATATATAGCAGTATGGTACAGTAGTCCACTGCTCTACCTACCTCTGTGTTGTCAAGTATACTATTCATCCATACCTGTGCTGCATTTTAGTTGTGCGCAGTATATATAGTAGGAGGACAGTGCAGAATTTTGCTGACCACCAGAATATATATAGCAGTACGGTACAGTAGTCCACTGCTCTACCTACCTCTGTGTCGTCAAGTATACTATCCATCCATACCTGTGCTGCATTTTAGTTGTGCGCAGTATATATAGTAGGACAGTGCAGAATTTTGCTGACCACCTGTATATATATATATATATATATATAGCAGTATGGTACAGTAGTCCACTGCTCTACCTTCCTCTGTGTCATCAAGTATACTATCCATCCATACCTGTGCTGCATTTTAGTTGTGCGCAGTATATATAGTAGGAGGACAGTGCAGAATTTTGCTGACCACCAGTATATATAGTAGTACGGTACAGTAGTCCACTGCTTTACCTCTGTGTCGTCAAGTATACTATCCATCCATACCTGTGCTGCATTTTAGTTGTGCGCAGTATATAGTAGGACAGTGCAGAATTTTGCTGTGACCACCAGTATATATATAGCAGTAAGGTACAGTAGTCCACTGCTCTACCTCTGTGTCGTCAAGTATACTATCCATCCATACCTGTGCTGCATTTTAGTTGTGCGCAGTATATAGTAGGAGGACAGTGCAGAATTTTGCTGTGACCACCAGTATATATATATATATATAGCAGTACGGTACAGTAGTCCACTGCTCTACCTCTGTGTCGTCAAGTTTACTATCCATCCATACCTATGCTGCATTTTAGTTGTGCGTAGTATATATAGTAGGAGGACAGTGCAGAATTTTGCTGACCACCAGTATATATATAGCAGTACGGTACAGTAGTCCTCTGCTCTACCTCTGTGTTGTCAAGTATACTATCCATCCATACCTGTGCTGCATTTTAGTTGTGCGCAGTATATATAGTAGGACAGTGAAGAATTTTGCTGTGACCACCAGTATATATATATATATATATATAGCAGTACGGTACAGTAGTCCACTGCTCTACCTTTGTGTCGTCAAGTATACTATCCATCCATACCTGTGCTGCATTTTAGTTGTGCGCAGTATATAGTAGGAGTATATAGTAGGAGGACAGTGCAGAATTTTGCTGTGACCACCAGTATATATATCAGTGACGTGCGGTGGGGTGAGGCAGAGCCTTTCCTGTCATACTAACGTTTGCACCAGAGTTTTACTGTGTAAAGTATATGTAAAATACAAAGAATATGTTTGAAATATCTTTTTTCTACTATTCTAATCATTTTTATAACCAAAATTCTGCAGTAAAAAAGTCTAAGGCAGGTGAGGCAGTGCATCGCCTTGTAATCTTTTCCGCACCTCTCAGATCAAAACTCACAAAATATCCAAGGGTTTATACTTCTGTCCCTGTGTATAATGCCCAAATGTACCCTATGGCTCATATATTGCATTTAAATCTGGCTCTGGTGCTAGCCAGAGCCTCCTGAGCCATTTAGCTCACCGCACGTCCCTGATATATATATAGCAGTACGGTACAGTAGTCCACTGCTCTACCTCTGTGTCGTCAAGTATACTATCCATCCATACCTGTGCTGCATTTTAGTTGTGCGCAGTATATATAGTAGGAGGACAGTGCAGAATTTTGCTGTCCACGAGTATATATATAGCAGTACGGTACAGTAGTCCTCTGCTCTACCTCTGTGTCGTCAAGTATACTATCCATCCATACCTGTGCTGCATTTTAGTTGTGCGCAGTATATACAGTAGGAGGACAGTGCAGAATTTTGTTGTGACCACCAGTATATATATAGCAGTACGGTACAGTAGTCCACTGCTCTACCTCTGTGTAGCCAAGTATACTATCCATCCATACCTGTGCTGCATTTTAGTTGTGCGCAGTATATAGTAGGAGGACAGTGCAGAATTTTGCTGTGACCACTAATATATATATAGCAGTACGGTACAGTAGTCCACTGCTCTATCTCTGTGTCGTCAAGTATACTATCCATCCATACCTGTGCTGCATTTTAGTTGTGCGCAGTATATATAGTAGGAGGACAGTGCAGAATTTTGTTGTGCCCACCAGTATATATATAGCAGTACGGTACAGTAGTCCACTGCTCTACCTCTGTGTCGTCAAGTATACTATCCATCCATACCTGTGCTGCATTTTAGTTGTGCGCAGTATATAGAAGGAGGACAGTGCAGAAATTTGCTGTGACCACTAATATATATATAGCAGTACGGTACAGTAGTCCACTGCTCTACCTCTGTGTCGTCAAGTATACTATCCATCCATACCTGTGCTGCATTTTAGTTGTGCGCAGTATATAGTAGGAGGACAGTGCAGAATTTTGCTGTGACCACCAGTATATATAGCAGTATGGTACAGTAGTCCACTGCTCTACCTCTGTGTCGTCAAGTATACTATCCATCCATACCTGTGCTGCATTTTAGTTGTGCGCAGTATATTGTAGGAGGACAGTGCAGAATTTTGCTGACCACCAGTATATATATATAGCAGTACGGTACAGTAGGCCATTGCTATTGATATATTACTGGCATATAATTCCACACATTAAAAAATGGAGAACAAAAATGTGAATGGTAAAATAGGGAAAGATCAAGATCCACTTCCACCTCATGCTGAAGCTGCTGCCACTAGTCATGGCCGAGATGATGAAATGCCATCAACGTCGTCTGCCAAGTCCGATGCCCAATGTCATAGTAGAGAGCATGTAAAATCCAAAAAACAAAAGTTCAGTAAAATGACCCAAAAATCTCAATTAAAAGCGTCTGATGAAGCGTAAACTTGCCAATATGCCATTTACGACACGGAGTGGCAAGGAACGGCTGAGGCCCTGGCCTATGTTCATGGCTAGTGGTTCAGATTCACATGAGGATGGAAGCACTCATCCTCTAGCTAGAAAAATTTGCTGGCAAAAGCACAGCAAAGAACTGTGCGTTCTTCTAAATCACAAATCCCCAAGGAGAGTCCAATTGTGTCGGTTGCGATGCCTGACCTTCCCAACACTGGACGGGTAGAGGTGGTGCATTCCACCATTTGCACGTCCCCTGCAAGTGCTGGAAGGAGCACCCGCAGTCCAGTTCCTGATAGTCAAATTGAAGATGTCACTGTTGAAGTACACTAGGATGAGGATATGGGTGTTGCTGGCGCTGAGGAGGAAATTGACAAGGAGGATTCTGATGGTGAGGCGGTTTGTTTAAGTCAGGCACTTGGGGAGACACCTGTTGTCCGTGGGACAAATATGGCCATTGACATGCATGGTCAAATTACAAAAAAAATCACCTCGTCGGTGTGGATTTATTTTAACAGAAATGCAGACATTTGTCAAGCCCTGTGTTGCCTTTGTCAAGCTGTAATAAGTAGGGGTAAGGACGTTAACCACCTAGGAACATCCTCCCTTATACGTCACCTGGAGCGCATTCATCAGAAGTCATTGACAAGTTCAAAACTTTGGGTGACAACGGAAGCAGTCCACTGACAACTAAATCCCTTCCTCTTGTAACCAAGCTCCTGCAAACCACACCACCAACTCCCTCAGTGTCAATTTCCTCCTTAGACAGGAAAGCCAATAGTCCTGCAGGCCATGTCACTGGCAAGTCTGATGAGTCCTCTCCTGCCTGGGATTCCTCCGATGCATCCTTGAGTGTAACGCCTACTGCTGCTGGCGCTGCTGTTGTTGCTGCTGGGAGTCGATCGTCATCCCAGAGGGGACGTCGGAAGACCACTTGTACTACTTCCAGTAAGCAATTGACTGTCCAACAGTCCTTTGCGAGGAAGATGAAATATCACAGCAGTCATCCTGCTGCAAAGCAGATAACTCAGGCCTTGGCAGCCTGGGTGGTGTTAAACGTGTGTCCGGTATCCACCGTTAATTCACAGGGAATTAGAGAATTTATTGAGTTAGTGTGTCCCCGGTACCAAATACCATCTAGGTTCCACTTCTCTAGGTAGCCGATACCGAGAATGTACACAGACCTCAGAAAAAGAGTCCCCAGTGTCCAAAAAAATGCAGTTGTACCCAATGTCCACTTAACCACGGACATGTGGACAAGTGGAGCAGGGCAGACTCAGAACTATATGACTGTGACAGCCCACTGGGTAGATGTATTGCCTCCCGCAGCAAGAACAGCAGCGGCGGCACCAGTAGCAGCATCTCGCAAACGCCAACTCGTTCCTAGGCAGGCTACGCTTTGTATCACCGCTTTCCATAAGAGGCACACAGCTGACAACCTCTTACGGAAACTGAGGAACATCATCGCAGAATGGCTTACCCCAATTGGACTCTCCTGGGGATTTGTGACATCGGACAACGCCACCAATATTGTGTGTGCATTACATGTGGGCAAATTTCAGCATTTACCATGTTTTGCACATACATTGAATTTGGTGGTGCAGAATTATTTAAAAAACGACAGGGGCGTGCAAGAGATGCTGTCGGTGGCCCGAAGAATTGCGGGCCACTTTCAGCATTCAGCCACCGTGTGCCGAAGACTGGAGCACCAGCAAACACTCCTTAACCTGCCCTGCCATCATCTGAAGCAAGAGGTGGTAACGAGGTGGAATTCAACCCTCTATATGCTTCAGAGGATTGAGGAGCAGCAAAAGGCCATTTAAGCCTATACAGCTACCTACGATATAGGCAAAGAAGGGGGAATGCACCTGACTCAAGCGCAGTGGAGAATGATTTCAACGTTGTGCATGGTTCTGCAACCCTTTGAACTTGCCAGACGTGAAGTCAGTTCAGACACTGCCAGCCTGAGTCAGGTCATTCCCCTCATCAGGCTTTTGCAGAAGAAGCTGGAGAGATTGAAGGAGGAGCTAAAACAGAGCGATTCCGCTATGCATGTGGGACTTGTGGATGGAGCCCTTAATTCGCTTAACCAGGATTCACGGGTGGTCAATCTGTTGAAATCAGAGCACTACATTTTGCCCACAGTGCTCGATCCTAGATTTAAAACCTACGTTGTATCTCTCTTTCCGGCAGACACAAGTCTGCAGAGGTTCAAAGACCTGCTGGTGAGAAAATTGTCAAGTCAAGCGGAACGTGACCCGTCAACAGCTCCTCCTTCACATTCTCTCGCAACTGGGGCTGCGAGGAAAAGGCTAAGAATTCTGAGCCCACCCACTGGCGGTGATGCAGGGCAGTCTGGAGCGAGTGCTGACATCTGGTCCGGACTGAAGGACCTGCCAATGATTACTAACATGTTGTCTACTGTCACTGCATATGATTCTGTCACCATTGAAAGAATGGTGGAGGATTATATGAGTGACCGCATCCAAGTAGGCATGTCAGACAGTCCGTACGTATACTGGCAGGAAAAAGAGGCAATTTGGAGGCCCTTGCAGAAACTGGCTTTATTTTACCTAAGTTGCTCTCCCTCCAGTGTGTACTCCGAAAGAGTGTTTAGTGCAGCCGCTCACCTTGTCAGCAATCGGCGTACGAGGTTACTTCCAGAAAATGTGGAGAAGATGATGTTCATCAAAATTAATTATAATCAATTCCTCCGTGGAGACATTAATCAGCAATTGCCTCCAGAAAGTACACAGGGACCTGAGATGGTGGATTCCAGTGGGGACGAATTAATAACCTGTGAGGAGGGGGATGTACACAGTGAAAGGGGTGAGGAATCGGACGATGAGGAGGAGGTGGACATCTTGCCTCTGTAGAGCCAGTTTGTGCAAGGAGAGATTGATTGCTTCTTTTTTGGTGGGGGCCCAAACCAACCAGTCATTTCAGTCACAGTTGTGTGGCAGACCCTGTCGCTGAAATGATGGGTTTGTTAAAGTGTGCATGTCCTGTTTATACAACATAAGGGTGGGTGGGAGGGCCCAAGGACAATTCCATCTTGCACCTCTTTTTTCTTTCATTTTTCTTTGCATCATGTGCTGTTTGGGTACTATTTTTTGAAGTGCCATCCTGTCTGACACTGCAGTGCCACTCCTAGATGGGCCAGGTGTTTGTGTTGGCCACTTGGGTCGCTTAGCTTAGCCATCCAGCGACCTTGGTGCACCTCTTTTTTTCTTTGCATCATGTGCTGTTTGGGGACTATTTTTTTAAATCTGCCATCCTGTCTGACACTGCAGTGCCACTCCTAGATGGGCCAGGTGTTTGTGTCAGCCACTTGGGTCGCTTAGCTTAGTCATCCAGCGACCTCAGTGCAAATTTTAGGACTAAAAATAATATTGTGAGGTGTGAGGTGTTTAGAATAGACTGGAAATGAGTGAAAATTATGGTTATTGAGGTTAATAATACTATGGGATCAAAATGACCCCCAAATTCTATGATTTAAGCTGTTTTTGAGGGTTTTTTGTAAAAAAACACCCGAATCCAAAAAAACACCCGAATCCGACAAAAAAATTTCAGGGAGGTTTTGCCAAAACGCGTCCGAATCCAAAACACGGCTGCGGAACCGAATCCAAAACCAAAACACAAAACCCGAAAAATTTCCGGTGCACATCACTATTAAAAAGAAAAGAGGAGGTATTACTTTCATCAACTAATTAGGTTCTAGCTATCATTTATCTAATAATTTCAGGAAAACAGTCACTAGAAACATATTGGTTGCTTTGAGCATAACCTCGACTTTTGTTTTCAGAAGTTTCAGTATATCTGCCTCTTGGTTTCTGAAGGAGTCAAATCAGGAAGACAAAGTAATCCACCCAACTTTCCCTGCTGCCCTAACTTGCCTTTGCAGCCTATTAAACCTAATATTATATTCCTTTGCCACAGTTATAGTTGTACTTGTAAGACGTGGGCTGACCAGAATTAATAAAAAGCCAATAAAAAGACAGCTTGGATTTCCTTATGTTTGTGTCCACTAGTGACTACTGTGGCTCAAAATGGATGAAAGTAAATTTTTTACTTTGAGCTGCTATG
Source organism: Pseudophryne corroboree (assembly GCF_028390025.1). Taxonomy (NCBI): domain Eukaryota; kingdom Metazoa; phylum Chordata; class Amphibia; order Anura; family Myobatrachidae; genus Pseudophryne; species Pseudophryne corroboree. The sequence goes on along the minus strand of NC_086451.1, from coordinate 120,842,104 downwards.
ACTTATATTCAGCACTAACAGATATTAGTATTAACCCAAAGGGCTCTTGACCTGGATGCTGGGAGCAGGTGTAGCACTGAAGCTTACAATACCAATCAGACAGGACTCACTGGAGCCATGCACTGACCTCAGCATTGCTTCCTGAATGCTGCTAGACCACAAGGGATATCGATCTTAAAATGTCTGTTGTCTGTTAAAGAGAGACTCATAACAGCGTTTTAAAACATTCTCCATATATATTGGTGCACTGCACATTTTTTAAATAAGGCTTATTTTATTAACAAAGCAGAAATTGACAACTGTTCTGGACATTCCATGAAAGTCACATTCCATAGTGTGCACTATATACAGTAAATTACACTATGGGACTGGGCTTTGGATTTATAAAGTAGTTTGTTTTAATGGTCAAATACTTTGCTCCACTTAGTGTGAAATTTGTTGTGCAATTGAGGCATATAATATATTTTGCTGTTTTAATACAGTATGCAATTTGCTATCGATTAGCAGTTCTATCAGGGATTGCCAAAATTATATAGTCTGGTTAGGGGTTACCAAATATGTTTTAATTAGTGATGAGCGGGTTCGGTTCCTCGGAAACCGAACCCCCCGAACTTCCCCCATTTTACGACGTGGCGCTCCCTGATTGGCTGAAGGGACCCTCTTTGACAGGAGTCACGGGGGGTCCTGGCAGTCGGGGAAAGGGGTCCCATGTTTAAACATGGGACCCCTTTCAGTGCGTGGTCGGGTTTCCATTTTATTATTTTGCCAAGTACGTGGATTATTCAAAGGTCTGATTCTACACTGGATTATGTGAGTATAATTTTTTTCACAGGTACCCCAAGGATTCTACATGGAGAAGAGGACCGAGCCTCGTGGGAACATAGGTAAGTATGTGTGTATGGAGGTGTGCATGTATGTAATAAACTTATACTTTCACGGTGTGTGTGTCCTGTTTTTTTGGGGTATTTTTTTAGTAGTAGTACTACTACTACAGGTACCAGCGGGCCCGGTTTTCCACCGCATGCTGGTACTTGTGGTTCTCCAAGTACCAGCTTGCGGGGGAGGCTTGCTGGGACTTGTAGTACTGCTACTAAAAACAATATTCACATTTTTACAAAAGGCTATCAGCCCCCCATCCGCCGCCCTTGGATGGGGGGGACAGCCTCGGGCTTCACCCCTGGCCCTTGGGTGGCTGGAGGGGGGGACCCCTTGATTTAAGGAGTTCCCACTCCTCCAGGGTACCCCGGCCAGTTGTACCCCGGGTGACTAGTTGGGTATGTAATGCCAGGGCAGCAGGGACCAGTATAAAAGTGTCCCCCGGCTGTGGCATTATGTACCTGGCTAGTGGAGCCCGGTGCTGGTTTCAAAAATAGGGGGACCCCTACGCTTTTTGTCCCCCGTATTTTTGGAACCAGGACCAGGTGCAGAGCCCGGTGCTGGTTGATTAAATATGGGGGAACCCCTGTCATTTTTCCCCCCATATTTTTTCAACCAGGACCGGCTCAAAGAGCCCGAGGCTGGTTGTGCTTAGGAGGGGGGACCCCACACAATTTTTTTCTGAATTTTTAAGACTTTAAATAACTTTTTAAGGTACACAATGAAGCCCTGCACGGATCTCACAGATCCGGCCGGGATTCCTTGTGTTTTGTCAGGCAGTGATTTACTCATCACTCCCGTAAAACACTGCCTGATATTACGAATCACATCGACATCGGAAAAAACGATTGTGTAAAACTCGGCAGCTTAGTGAATGATCGTATCAGGATTCAAAAAGTTGCAGTAAAATGCACCCGATACCATTCGAGTTCAAACACCCTCCAAACGGCCAAAACACGAATCTTTGTAAATATACCCCCATATCTGTGCTCAGTGTGCTGCATATATCTGTGCTCACACTGCTTTATTGTGGGCACTGGGGACCACCAGTATATTATTTAGGAGGAGTACAGTGCAGAGTTTTGCTGACCAGTGACCACCAGTATACGTTGTCTGCCTGAAAAACACTCCATATCTGTGCTCAGTGTGCTGCATATATCTGTGCTCACACTGCTTTATTGTGGGCACTGGGGACCACCAGTATATTATATAGGAGGAGTACAGTGCAGAGTTTTGCTGACCAGTGACCACCAGTATACGTTGTCTGCTTGAAAAACACTCCATATCTGTGCTTAGTGTGCTGCATATATCTGTGCTCACACTGCTTTATTGTGGGCACTGGGGACCACCAGTATATTATATAGGAGGAGTACAGTGCAGAGTTTTGCTGACCAGTGACCACCAGTATACGTTGTCTGCCTGAAAAACACTCCATATCTGTGCTCAGTGTGCTGCATATATCTGTGCTCACACTGCTTTATTGTGGGCACTGGGGACCACCAGTATATTATATAGGAGGAGTACAGTGCAGAGTTTTGCTGACCAGTGACCACCAGTTTACATTGTCTGCCTGAAAAACACTCCATATCTGTGCTCAGTGTGCTGCATATATCTGTGCTCACACTGCTTAATTGTGGGGACTGGGGAGCAGCTGTATTATATAGGAGTACAGTGCAGAGTTTTGCTGACAGTGACCACCAGTATATATAGCAGTACGGTACGGAAGGCCACTGCTCTACCTACCTCTGTGTCGTCAAGTATACTATCCATCCATACCTGTGGTGCATTTCAGTTGTGCGCAGTATATATAGTAGTAGGCCATTGCTATTGATACTGGCATGTAATCCACATATTAAAAAATGGAGAACAGAAATGTGGAGGTTAAAATAGTGAAAGATCAAGATCCACTTCCACCTCGTGCTGAAGCTGCTGCCACTAGTCATGGCCGAGACGATGAAATGCCATCAACGTCGTCTGCCAAGGCCGATGCCCAATGTCATAGTAGAGAGCATGTAAAATCCAAAAAACAAAAGTTCAGTAAAATGACCTAAAAATCTAAATTGAAAGCGTCTGATGAGAAGCGTAAACTTGCCAATATGCCATTTACGGCACGGAGTGGCAAGGAACGGCTGAGGCCCTGGCCTATGTTCATGGCTAGTGGTTCAGATTCACATGAGGATGGAAGCACTCATCCTCTCGCTAGAAAACTGCAGTGCCACTCCTAGATGGGCCAGGTGTTTGTGTCGGCCACTTGGGTCGCTTAGCTTAGTCACACAGCTACCTCATTGCGCCTCTATTTTTCTTTGCATCATGTGCTGTTTGGGTACAATTTTTTTGAAGTGCCATCCTGTCTGACACTGCAGTGCCACTCCTAGATGGGCGAGGTGTTTGTTTCGGCCACTTGTGTTGCTTAGCTTAGTCACACAGCGACCTTGGTGCGCCTCTTTTTTTCTTTGCATCATGTGCTGTTTGGGGACAATTTTTTTGAAGTGCCATTCTGCCTGACACTGCAGTGCCACTCCTAGATGGGCCAGGTGTTTGTGTCGGCCACTTGTATCGCTTAGCTTAGTCACCCAGCGACATTGGTGCACCTCTTTTTTTCTTTGCATCATGTGCTGTTTGGGGACTATTTTTATGAAGTGCCATCCTGCCTGACACTGCAGTGCCACTCCTAGATGGGCCAGGTGTTTGTGTCGGCCACTTGTGTCGCTTAGCTTAGCCATCCAGCGACCTTGGTGCACCTCTTTTTTTCTTTGCATCATGTGCTGTTTGGGGACTATTTTTTTGAAGTGCCATCCTGTCTGACACTGCAGTGCCACTCCTAGATGGGCCAGGAGTTTGTGTCGGCCACTTGTGTTGCTTAGCTTAGCCATCCAGCAACCTCGGTGCAAATTTTAGGACTAAAAATAATATTGTGAGGTGTGAGGTGTTCAGAATAGACTTAAAATGAGTGGAAATTATGGTTATTGAGGTTAATAATACTATGGGATCAAAATGACCCCCAAATTCTATGATTTAAGCTGTTTTTGAGGGTTTTTTGTAAAAAAACACCCGAATCCAAAACACACCCGAATCCGACAAAAACATTTTCAGGGAGGTCTTGCCAAAACGCGTCCGAATCCAAAACAAGGCCGCGGACCCGAATCCAAAACCAAAACACAAAACCCGAAAAATTTCCGGTGCACATCACTAGTTTTAATACTGTCAGAACAAACACCTCTTTTCTATTTGTGGTGCGGCATTGTTATTTATTGTGTATAATATAGTTTCCCGCTTTCCATATACGATCTAGCTTCTATACTACATATGTATTTACCACTGATAATCATTATTACTGTATGTGAAGTAGGGGATTCAGCAATAAGAGCAGGGTACATAACACACCAGAGATGGCATCCAAATGCACTAAGTGAAGAATTTACATTACCACACATGGCATTTTGTGCATTATAAGTAAGATTAGGTTAAAGGTTAAGTAAGATTAGGTTAAACTCCCAGCGCTAGGCCAGATAGCACATTATCATACCCTGCTTTCAGCATGAGACTGTGATTACTTATACTCTCCTCCCGACACTGAACTGAATTGATTTCCCCCTCCCAAGCATGTGAAGTTACTTTTATAAAAATATGGACTCACAGTGCACTGGGTTAGGCATAGGTATGACATGTACTCAGGGCTAAAAGTGGTCCTGGAGAGGTGGTGGAACTCATTTTTCCCACCACCTACTCCCCTCTCCTCCCATTAGGTGGAGCCAGGGCCAGTGCCTAGGTTTTTGGCACCCCCTGCAAACTACAAATTTGTGCCCTACCTCCATACTTTACAAAGGGACAGTTTGCACTGAAGGCGTGTTGCAAAAACAGAGATATGGTCTCACAAGGAAGGGGTATGGTCACACAATAGTACCCTCAATTCAAATTATGCCACACAGTGGCACACCTTATTCATATTACACCACATAGTAGTGCCCCTTACTCACATTATGACAAACAGTATAGCCTCATATTTTACTTTATGTTATTTAACTTAGTAGTGTCTCTTATTTATATTACGCTATACACTTGTACCCCTTATATACATTATGCCCACAGTATTAGTGCCCCTTACACATAATACCCAAAGTAGCAGTGCAACATATACACATAATACCCACAGTAGTAGTGCCTCTTAAACATAAAAAGCACAATAGTAGTGCCCATTACACATAATGCCTAGCGTAGTGCCATTTATACCCATAATGCCTAGAGTAGTGCCCCTTATGCACATTTCTGCCTCTGTCACTCTAGCAGCTCACTGGCCATGTCCCTCTAGCAACCTCCTGCCCTATGTCCCTCCAGCAGCTTCCCTGCCTCTCTGTGCCTGTCCAGCTCCATCTCACCTTGTCTTTAGCAGGTGACAGACACAGCATGTGTGAGTACCAGGAGGGAAGGGCCACAGGTGGAGGTGGGGACCATGTGGTCCTCAGGACCTGAGGGAGTGGGAGGGACTCTAGCACCACCCACATTATCTATTGACGTGGGCAGCAGGGCAGGTTTTTATGTTGGATTACTGTGCAGGGCTGTGGCAGAGGTGGAACTAGTTCCACCAACCATTAGAGGTGATGGAACTCATGTCCACCCCATTCCATCCCATGTTTCCCCCAGCATGTATTAGACTTCAAAAAATGTTCTATTTGAACCAGGGCATCTATTACCACTGGTGCCAACACAGCACCTAGCTTCTAGCCACTGAAGAAATAACACTCTATGAAAAGCCCTCAACCAGCCTGATGTAGTATCCAGTACAAATATACGCTGACAGTAAGGAGATTAGTGCTAAGAGCTCCACATTCACTGCAAACAGTTATAGAGGACAATATAAGGTCAGTGAACCAACTCATGCTTTAAACAAGAGGAGAGTCCTAACTCCATTTCTTCAATTAGCCTGCTTACTAGATACTAAAATGTATAGCTTTTGAACAATGGCCTCCTGTCTCACTGCCCATCAAGAACTTGGTTACTGGCCTTCAACAAGAATCCACATCCATTTTACCAAAAAGGACAGGATTTAAACAAGGGCATCTGTTATCACTGCTATCCAGCCTCTTCCCCTTCTCCTCCTTCTGGTGTTTCAGACAAGCTCTCCTCCCTATGCAGCTGCTGGCAACTCCTCACAGTCTCTCTGCACCCATCCACCAAAATATCTGCCTCTCTGCAATGGCTGGTACATTTAAAGAAAACATTGGTAGCACCGATATTTTAAACATCGGTTGCAAAACATGACAATAGTAAATTGACCAGACAGATGTGCTCAGGCCAAAATATAAAGAAATTAAACAATAGAACAATTTTGGAATAGTACTTCCCTCAGACACCGCCTTGCAGTCTCTCAAAAATGCATCAGCAGCAGATGACAAGAGTGCTGCTTTTATTGCATGTTGGAGCTGAACCATATTCTTGTGGTGGAGAGGTCCATGTAGAGGTTTCGGAGCCTCTACTTACATATACACCTATTAGCCTTTTTGGTCACTGATATTCGGTAAACCTCCAACTTGTTTTACCTTTTATTTGATTATTATATGGAAATGATAGATTTAGTGTGACAGGTTACATACACTATGATCTCTATATGCTTCTCTCCATATGCCATGAAAATATACTTCTTTGGAATTATTTGTGGAGAATTGGAAGAAGCACAATAGAGCATCACCAAGACTTCTAAGGTAAGAACTATTCCTATTTCTTCACTACTTTGGCCTAAGCGCATCTAGGTGAATAATTTACTATTGTCTTGTTCATCATTGGGTTATTTGGGTGTAATCTTGATCACGTGGTTGCTTCTGTCTGTGGGCCTTAATGTGACAGAGATCTTCTCTTTTTTTGTTGTTGATTGGTTGAAAAACTTTTTTTAGTCCTAAACTTTAGTTCTGGAATCAACGTTAATCGATGTTTATAATTTCATTTAGGTAAACGGGCTACTTAAACATATACAGGCCTTTTTCTTAAATAATATAATAATATTTTTCTTAAATAATATTTACCGGGTATGCTCCAAAAAAAAAGTTTGGGGGGATACTCGCAAATGTTAAGGATCCCCCAAAAGTACAATGGGCCATTCTGTGAAATCAGAATAAGCCATTTACTTAATTACAAGCTGCAGAAGGTCCTAGCCGTGATTTTGCCGGAGAACTTATTCTCCCAAGTTGCTGGCATCCAGAGAGAACTGTGGGTACACTGGCAAACTGCAAACACAGCTTTGGCTAGGCAGGGAGTAACAAATCCCAGAAACATCAGAAGGAAATCATTGTCTCCAGCTGATACGTAGCACTTGAAGGAACATTATTATACAAAGGTTAATTCTTGCTGCACCCCCGCAACCAAGGTTATCTACAGTACCTACTTCCGGAAGGACATACAGGTGGGTATCATTGTCGGATACCACATTATTACTTATGCCCCAAGATTTACACATCTCACTGCATGTTGTACAGCAACCAAATCCTATAGGAAGATGTATGGTAACGACAAGATCTAAACTATATGGAAAAGACATTCTCTGAAGGTCTGTCTCACTCTCCATGGTGAGAAGGCGTCTGGGACCACATCCTATTTCATGACCCATATTCCTATTCCTACCCTATATCATGATCACTTACAGTACACTAGTGTTAAGATTTTATTCTTTATCTCCTCAGTGCACATACAGTACTTACATTTATTAGGGATTCCAATGTGTAGATAGAAAGTGTCTAGTTAGACAGTCAATATGTTGACATGTATTACTGTAAGTGGAAATGGTCAATAGGTCAAAGGGTCAACAGGGTCGAAAGGAAAACAAGTTAAATATACACAGTGCTTAAGGGTGACAGGTAAAAAAAGTTAGAAAGGTTCAAAAGATAGATATGACAATGGTCGAAACAAGTTTTTTGGGGGGGGTTTCATTTCAACTTTTGCTTGATTTTCCATCCACATGAACTAAGATTGGGAATAGTTACCTGTGGTGAGTGCATCAAGCCACCCTGCCCGAAGCGTGGCAAGTGAAGCGAACCACTGATGGTACACGATTACAATGATTGTGGTCAGAGATTATGAAACATGAAACATACAAAATGACACCCAAAAACGTAAAAAAACTTGTCTTCCATGTTGACCTTTTGACCCTGTTGAACTTCTGACCTCGTCGACCTAATCCACGATGACTATATGGGGTCGACCTATTGACTGCCTATGGAATTACTGTAAATCTTCTATACCACACCCACTTATTTGTAAAATAATAATATTACATCAGCATCAGTCTTCTATATTTCATTCACCAACAGCAGCTAACACTACCATCAGCTAAGGGTACAGGTAAGAGCTTCCCATCTACTTCTAGAAAGTGCAGTATTATAATCTCTCCCAATGGATACATTATGTATGTAGATAGATAGATAGCTAGATAGCTAGATAGATAGATAGATAGATAGACAGCACATGCACTGAGTGACTGACACAGTCACTCTGTGCCTAATTTCCAATATATGCCAGTCAGCCTGCCCCCCTTTCATATGTGCTGCTGCTGACTGGCTGAACAGAGTGTCTTTCTGTTTGCATGCAGCAGCAGCCAGCCCAGTGTTTGTTCTTAAATTGTGCATACAAGAAAACATTGGGAAAACATAAGGGAGAAACCTAGTAATGGTGAGGAAACATTGGATCCTTACCATTGCCAGGTTAAGCAGTGGTTATTGGAAGTGATGATTTTGAAGAAATATCAAAGTATTTCCATCCCTTACGACCCTTATACATCTAAGCCCTGATTCCCTGACCAAACCGTAACTGTCGTTCGGATCTGATGATCGCCGGCCATCGATAATCAGTGATCCATTAGGGAATCGGAAACATTCTTCATTTTAATAATCCCCAATTTGCCAATCCTGACTGTTTAGGGGTCTAATTACTAAGCCTTTGAGAGAGATAAAGTGGAAGGAGATAAAGTACCAGCCAATCACTCCTAATTGCCATGTTACAGGCTGTGTTTGAAAAATGACAGGAGCTGGTTGGTTGGTACTTTATCTCTATATTTTCTTTATCTCTCTGGACACGACATCTGCTCAAAACTGTTTGTCTAGGTTAGTGGTTCTCAACCTCAGTCCTCAGGTACCCCCAACAGTCATGTTTTCCAGGTCTCCTCACAGGAATGCAAGGGAAATAATTTGCTCCACCTGTGGGTCTTTTATAATGTGTCAGTGAGTAATGAACACATCTGTTCAACTGCTAGGTGACCTGTAAAACATGAACTGTTGGGGGTACTTGAGGACCGAGGTTGAGAACCACTGGTCTAGGTCTACAGCCTTTAGCATGCATCTTGCTCTTTCCACTAGTGTACAGTACAGTTTGACCATTCAATGACACCATTTTACTCAGCAATATAGTCAATGGTCAATTGATTCCATATTTTGTTAAGAATATTTCCACCTCTCTGTTAAGATATTCTCCGCCATTATCAGATCTCAGGTCTTGAGTGTATGACCTGTTTTATTTTCTTTAAGTCTCTTGTAATCTGCAGTGGTTTTGACACTTCAGATTTCTCTCTGATGAAATACACGTGTCATCCTTGCAAAGTCCTCTATAAATGTCAGAAAGTATCTGTATCCAGTTATAAGCTTTACTTCCATTGAACTATCAGAATGTACTATTTTGAGTGAATGTGTAGCTCTTTTTGTTAATTTTGGAAAACTTACAGCTGTCACATATGGGTTTCTCTGTATTAGTCACCAACATTCCTGTGATCATCTCATTCTATAGCTTCTGAAGACTATCATATCCAAGGTTATTAAATCTTTTATTCCAGAGTTCCAATGACTGTGACTCACTTCTCATCATTGTAAAACAGTGCTGTGTATCAAGAACATACAATTGCTGACAACTTGTGCTTGTAGCTAAGACATCTCACTTTCTATTTTGAACAATATACTTTCCTTTAGTGAAGTGAACTCTGCAGCCTCTCTGTTCTAGGACACTTACAGCTATATGATTTGTTTCCATCTCTGGTACATAAAGCATGTCTTGGATTTCTATGACTTTTGTTCTTGTTGCAATTTTTAAGCAAACTTTAATTGTTACACGTTTAATAGCTGTGAGGACATGATTGACAATCCTTTTGATTGTGGTGAGGTCATATTTCATTACCATGGTGAACCAGTCCTCATTGCACCTGAAATACCTTATTGTGCCTTAATCAACATACCAACAATCTTTTCTGTGGCTATCTTTGACACTCAGGGCTGATTCATCTTTGCCATTGCATTTCTTGTTTTCCATAGTATTTATATTCCTCTGCCTGCACTCAATTGCGTTGTGACCTATATTGTGAGAATTATTGCACTTGAATTAAAAATGTCTGCATTTTTCACTTTTTATATGCGGTGCAGTAGTCTCAGCACCTGAATCGTATGGCACACATTCTGGAAACTGTAATAACTTTGACCTGACTGTGTTTGTAGTTGGGTTTATGTATAATTCTGAATTAGGCCCTTTGTACACTAAAAAACTCATGTGCTTCAATATGGGAGGTAGTTGATAGATAGACAGTTAAAAGGTCAATAGTCAATACAGTAGGTCAACATCATAGGGTCAACCATCAAAAGGTCAACAGGGTGAAAAGGTTTACAGGGTGAAAATATCAAAAGTCAAAAGGTCAATGGGGTCAGAAGGTCGACAGTCAAAAAAAGTCAACAGCGACAAAAGGTTGACATGAAAAAAGGCAAACAAGGTCGACAGGGTTCAAAAGTCACCTATATGGTCTACACATGTTTTTTAGTTTTTTTTTCATGTTTTTACAACTTTTGCTGCATTTACTATTCATGACACAAACTAAACCTGTAGTAACCTTGTCATGAGCTAATCGAACCGCCAAAGTGTGGCGAGTGAAGCAAACTCATAAAGGGATGCATTTCAACAAATTTGGTAAAGACTGTCTAAAAACACAAAATAACCCCCACTTTGAAAAAAAAATTGTGTTGACCTTTTGTTATGCACACCAGTGCCTGCAGGAATGTACTGGTGTCAGAACTGTTATGCACTCCAGTGCCTGCAGGAATGTACTGGTGTTTGAACTGTTATGCACACCAGTGCCTGCAGGAATGTACTGGTGTCTGAACGGATAGGTATGCAAAACAAATGAACTCACAGACAGACTGGGGAATATGACATTACGTACACAGAAGGTGATAGGGTAACAAAATACACACAAAGTGAACAGAGAAGCCCAGAGGCTAAAGAACTGGGTGTCTCCCTAGTATTAGTAATGCTCAGATGGGAAAAGCAAGATGTTGTGTTTTAATACGTAGAGAACCCGAAATGCTGTTGCTAAGGGCAACAGCAAAACCCTAAAGGGTTACCAACGGGTGTGGCAGTAAACTCCTTGGTCAGAGATGGAATGATAGACACAAGGAGAGTCTCCACAATCCTAATTCTCACTTGCAGTGCACAGGTTCAGCTTACTGCCACTAAGCTGACACCTGAACACCTTGCACAGTGAAACAGGATTTAGGCAGGCAAGTCTTAGAATACAGCCGCAAACTTGCTAAGTTCACAGAGTAGTAAAAGAACCCCAGCAAGCTAAACGACTGACTCCAGTCTTACTGCTAAGTCTGGATTGGCAGAGTGTAGTACCAAATCCCCAGGCCTATTTGCAGTAAGCAACAACAAATACAAAGCTACACAGTACTGGCTAACTTTCAGGAACTGACTAACCAACAAAGATTCAGCAGCATCTGCTTAACCTGAGAAGAGGCCTTATAAAGCAGGTGCTGTCCACGCCCCACTCAGACCTCACAGACTGTGAGCACAAAAACCAGCACCGGATCCCCTGCCGTGCACAGAGCCTGTAACCACTGCACAGCAAAAGACCCGAACCGGAGTATCAGCTGCGCTCAGGTTACTCCGCTAGCACTTGTCTCCCGGTTGCCATGACGACGTGGCAGCACAGGGCAGGAGACCCTAACAGTACCCCCCCTCTGACGAGGGGTCAAAGAACCCCTACCACCGGGTTTATCGGGGAACTGCGAGAAGAAAGAGCGTATCAGTCTGGGGGCATGAAGATCACAACTGCGCACCCACGACCGCTCCTCCGGGCCATACCCCTTCCAGTGCACCAAAAATGACAGCCGACCCCGAACCATCTTGGAGTCAAGAATCCTTTCAACAACAAACTCCCTCTGGCCACGTATCAGAAGAGGGGAAGGTCTTCCACTGGAAGAAGGATTACTAATCGCCCGTTTTAAAAGGGAACAATGAAATGTTTTATTGATACCCAAAGAACGGGGCAGATCTAACTGAAATGCCACCGGATTGATAACCCTGGTGATCTTATAAGGGCCGATGAACCGGGGGCCTAACTTATGAGATGGCTGTCTCAACTTCAAATTCTTGGTAGACAACCAGACGAAGTCTCCTAATTTGAAGCTGCAGGGTCTTTTCCGCTTATCAAAAACCCTTTTGGTCACTAATGACACAGACACAAGGGCTTTCTTCACTTTCCGCCAAATACCTCTAAGGACCGAAACCACAGAGGAAACACCAGGCGTGGAGTCCAGGGGATCAAAAGAATTGGCCTTAGGATGATGCCCATACACACAAAGGAAGGGAGAGATCCCTGTAGCAGAGTGAGCCGCGTTGTTATAGGCAAACTCCGCCATGGACAGATGAGCAACCCAGTCAGTCTGACACTTGGAGACATAACACCTGAGGAACTGCTCCAAGGACTGGTTCACCCTTTCAGTCTGCCCATTAGACTGCGGATGGTAGCCTGACGACAAGCTGACAGAAATCTGGAGATCAGAACAAAATGCCCTCCAGAATTTGGCCACAAACTGGGATCCGCGGTCAGAGACCACATCAAGTGGCAACCCGTGGAGACGCACAACATGCAGCATAAATAATTCAGACAGGCGTCTGGCCGATGGCAGCCCAACCAGTGGAACGAAGTGCGCCATCTTCGAAAACCTGTCAACGACAACCCAGATGGCTGTCATCCCCGAGGATTTGGGCAAGTCCACAACAAAATCCATTGAAATGTGGGTCCATGGCTTAGATGGGATAGAGAGTGGATGTAATGGGCCAACAGGAACCCCTCTAGGAGTCTTATTTCGGGCACAGATGTCACATGCCCGAACCCACTGATCCACATCCTTAGCCACCGAGGGCCACCACACCGCCCTAGATAGCAACTCCCGAGTTCTGGCAATACCCGGGTGACCTGCCGACTTCTTGGCATGGAATTCCAGGAACACTCGCTGTCTTAACCTAGGAGGCACAAACAAAAGACCTACCGGAAGGTCTGGAGGAGCCTGCTCCTGTGCTCTAAGGACTAATGATAAGAGGTCCTGGGTAATGCCCACTTTAATACATGATGGGGACACAATGGGCAACGGCTCCTCGGTGGTTTCCTGGATTGGAGCAAAACTCTGCGAGAGCGCATCAGCCTTGATGTTTTTTGACCCAGGGCGATATGTTATCAAAAAATTAAAGCGAGCAAAAAACAAAGCCCATCGTGCCTGCCTGGCATTGAGACGCTTCGCTGACTCTAAATATGCCAGATTCTTATGGTCGGTGAGAATTGAGACCACAAACTTAGCCCCCTCAAGCCAGTGTCTCCACTCTTCGAGTGCATCCTTAATAGCCAACAATTCCCGGTTACCCACGTCATAATTCATCTCGGCAGGCGAAAATTTATGGGAAAAGTAAGCACAGGGATGAAGGCGATTATCAGACACTCCCATCTGAGAAAGCACTGCCCCAATACCCATCTCAGAGGCATCCACCTCCACTACAAAAGGACGCTCTGGATCTGGGTGTCGCAGCACCTTGGCCGATACAAATGCCTTTTTGAGACGGGCAAAAGCCGCTTTGGCCTCACAAGACCAGTGAGCAACATCCGCCCCTTTCTTAGTGAGTGCCACCAAGGGCGCCACTATAGATGAAAATCCAGCGATAAATCGTCTATAAAAATTTGCAAAGCCCAGGAAACGCTGAAGCGCCTTCAAACTAGTGGGCTGCACCCAATCCAGGACTGCCTGTACCTTGGAACCCTCCATTTGGAAACCTTCTGGGGAGATAATATATCCTAGAAATGCGATTTGCTGAACTTCAAATTCGCACTTCTCCAGCTTCGCCCCAAGCCGGTGGTCTCTGAGTTTCTGGAGGACTAAGCGTACATGCTTCCGATGTTCCTCCAGGGAATGGGAGAAGATTAGGATGTCATCTAAGTATACAACTAAGAATCTATCCAAATATTCCCTGAGCACATCATTCATGAAACCCTGGAAGACTGCCGGGGCATTACAGAGCCCAAAAGGCATCACCAAATATTCATAATGCCCTGAGTGGGTATTAAAGGCAGTCTTCCATTCATCCCCCTCTCATATTCGGATTAGATTGTACGCACCGCGTAGGTCAATCTTAGAAAAAATGGTGGCAGTACGAAGCTGGTCAAACAAGACCGAAATGAGGGGCAGTGGGTATGAGTTTTTAATCATGATACGGTTCAATTCCCTGAAGTCGATGCAGGGTCGCAACGAACCATCCTTTTTACCCACGAAGAAGAACCCCGACCCAACTGGAGACTGTGAAGGTCTGATAAATCCCTTAGCCAAGTTCTCCTGAATGTACTCTGCCATAGCCTGAGTCTCAGGACGTGACAGGGAGTACAACCTGCTCTTGGGAAGCTTAGCATTTGGCAACAAATCAATGGCACAGCCATAGGGGCGATGGGGAGGTAGTACCTCTGCAACTTTTTTGGAGAACACGTCCGCAAAATCTGCATAACACCCTGGCAATCCTGGCAAACTTAGCTGCGAGAGCCTGACTGGAAGGCTCAAGCAACTCCTGAAACAATCAGTACCCCAACTAAGAATCTCCCCAGAGACCCAGTCAAATTGAGGATTGTGGGCCCTTAACCAGGGTAACCCCAACACCAATGGGGCAAAAGTACAGACAGTCACATAAAAGGACAATTGTTCAGAGTGTGTGGCTCCAATAAACAAAGAAATCTGGCTAGTGCAAGAGGTAATTTTACCATTGGATAACGGTTCCCCGTTTAACCCACAAATCTCAATTTCCGATGCCAGGGGTACTAAGGGAACAGAGTGTTTCAGGGCGAATTGGCGGTCCATAAAAACCCTGTCGGTCCCACTGTCCACAAAGGCCTCAGTCTTGACAGTTTGACCGAGGATCTTCAAGGTCACCGGAATGATAAAAGTCTTCTTGGGAAATTCTGACTTCTGGCCTGACAGGATATTTCCCATCACCCTCAGGCCCTGAAGTTTTCCGGCTTTTCTGGGCATGATACTACCACATGACCTTTATTCCCACAGTACAAACACAACCCCTGCTGTCTCCTCCGCGTCTTCTCACGCGAGGAGAGGTGGGTAGCCCCAATCTGCATAGGCTCCTCGGAAAATTCCTCAGAGTCTGAGGTTCCCTTGGGAAAGAAGGAAACCTCAGTCTCCCTTTCAAGCCTACGCTCTCTCAGCCGTCTATCCACCCGGATGGATAACTGCATGAGCTGATCCAAGCTATCAGGCAAGGGATATTGTACCAGTTGGTCCTTTATCTGGTTAGAAAGACCTCTTCGGTACTGGTGTCTCAGGGCTGGGTCATTCCACTGGGTATCATGGGCCAACCTCCGAAACTCCGTACAGTAAACCTCAACTGGCCTTCGCCCTTGCTTAAGGATCGAAATCTGAGCCTCGGCTGAGGCCGTCTTGTCAGGGTCATCATACAACATGCCCAGTGCCGTAAAAAAAGCATCAACACTTTTAAGCGACGGACAGTCAGGCTGCAACCCATATGCCCAGACCTGTGGGTCTCCTTGTAGCAAGGAAATCACTATGCCCACCCGCTGAATCTCCGACCCAGAAGACTGAGGCCTAAGCCGGAAGTATAGCTTGCAGCTCTCCTTGAAACAAAAGAACTGCGAGCGATCTCCAGAAAAACGATCCGGGAGATTTACTTTCGGCTCCTTAACCCCTGAAGGTGCTGCTGCTGCGGGAGCTCCGCCAGCGGCCTGGGAGGTGTGCATTTTAATGGACAAATCATTAAATTGTCGAGTCAGGACCTGCACCTGATCGACCACCTGTTGCAACGTATTTTGAGGGGTATGCTCCATATTCCCACAAAATTTCAACAGGAGTATTAGGCTGCTGAATATGTTATGCACACCAGTGCCTGCAGGAATGTACTGGTGTCAGAACTGTTATGCACTCCAGTGCCTGCAGGAATGTACTGGTGTTTGAACTGTTATGCACACCAGTGCCTGCAGGAATGTACTGGTGTCTGAACGGATAGGTATGCAAAACAAATGAACTCACAGACAGACTGGGGAATATGACATTACGTACACAGAAGGTGATAGGGTAACAAAATACACACAAAGTGAACAGAGAAGCCCAGAGGCTAAAGAACTGGGTGTCTCCCTAGTATTAGTAATGCTCAGATGGGAAAAGCAAGATGTTGTGTTTTAATACGTAGAGAACCCGAAATGCTGTTGCTAAGGGCAACAGCAAAACCCTAAAGGGTTACCAACGGGTGTGGCAGTAAACTCCTTGGTCAGAGATGGAATGATAGACACAAGGAGAGTCTCCACAATCCTAATTCTCACTTGCAGTGCACAGGTTCAGCTTACTGCCACTAAGCTGACACCTGAACACCTTGCACAGTGAAACAGGATTTAGGCAGGCAAGTCTTAGAATACAGCCACAAACTTGCTAAGTTCACAGAGTAGTAAAAGAACCCCTGCAAGCTAAACGACTGACTCCAGTCTTACTGCTAAGTCTGGATTGGCAGAGTGTAGTACCAAATCCCCAGGCCTATTTGCAGTAAGCAACAACAAATACAAAGCTACACAGTACTGGCTAACTTTCAGGAACTGACTAACCAACAAAGATTCAGCAGCATCTGCTTACCCTGAGAAGAGGCCTTATAAAGCAGGTGCTGTCCACGCCCCACTCAGACCTCACAGACTGTGAGCACAAAAACCAGCACCGGATCCCCTGCCGTGCACAGAGCCTGTAACCACTGCACAGCAAAAGACCCGAACCGGAGTATCAGCTGCGCTCAGGTTACTCCGCTAGCACTTGTCTCCCGGTTGCCATGACGACGTGGCAGCACAGGGCAGGAGACCCTAACACCTTTTGACACTGTGACCTTTTGACTGTTGGTCTTTTGACCCTGCCAACCTTTTTGCTGTCGATTTTTGACCCTGTTGACCTTTTAACTGTCGACCATATGGAGTAGACCTAATGACAGCTTATCTTTTTAATGTCTATCTTCTATATCACACCCTTCTATACTGCATTGGAAACACTCTGTGCACTCTTCGCTGTGATCTATACAGTTTCTGTGTATGCACTAGCTGACACACTGCGCTGTAAACACTCTGTGCTGTATTCACTGTATTCTATGGCAATCTGTGTCTGTATCGGTATTCGGATGCTAGGTTGACATGGATAAGGTCGACAGTTAATCGGTCGACTACTAATGGTCGGCAGGCATTAGGTCAACATAGTCAAAAGGTCAACATGGACAAAAGGTTGACATACTAACATAGTAACATAGTTTCTGAGATTGAAAAAAGACAATTTGTCCATCAAGTTCAAACTATTTGTGGTATCCTACACTGTATTCATTTTAGGACTAATTTTATCTGTTGTGAATGGCATCCATTCTGTTTATTTCTCTCTTTTTTTTAACTATAGTGCGTGATCTACCCGCCATAATTCTGTATATCCTTATCCATTAGGAATTTATCTAGCCCATTCTTAAAAGTGATGACCGAGTCCTCCATTACTACTCTCTCAGGCAGGGAATTCCAAATACGTATTGTCCTTACTGTGAAGAAACCTTTTCATCTCTGTGTGCGAAAAATCTCCTCTCCTCCAACCTAAGCAGATGTCCACATGTCCTTTGTATTGATCTTACCAAAAACAAATCCTCCGCAAGCTCTGTGTATTGGGGGTCATTCCGAGTTGATCGCTAGTTGCCGTTGTTTGCAGCGCAGCGATCAGGCTAAAAATCATCATTTCTGCGCTTGCGTATACTCCGCAATGCACATGCGCAACGTACGGGTACAAAGCCCATTGTGGTTGTGCACAGGTTCTAGCAAAGTTTTCAGTCACACTGGCGGCCGCAAGAAGATTGACAGGAAGGGGACGTTTCTGGGTGTCAACGGCCCGTTTTCAGGGAGTGTTTGCAAAAACGCAGGTGTGTCTGAAAAACTGCAGGCGTGGCAGGGTGTTCGCTGAGCGGGTGTATGACGTCAAATCCGGACATGAATAGGATGAAGTGATCGCAAGCGCTGAGTAGGTTCAGAGCTACTCAGAAACTGCACAAACTGTTTTTACAGAGCTCGGCTGCACATGCGTTCACACTTCTGCTAAGATAAAATACACTCCCCAGTGGGCGGCGGCATAGCGTTTGCACGGCTGCTAAAACTAGCTAGAGTGCGATCAACTCGAAATGACCCCCATTGTCCCCATATATATTTGTAAATGTTAATCATGTCCCCTCTCAATCTCCTCTTTTCCAGTGTGAACAAGCCTTGCCTATCAAGCCTTTCCTTGTATTCTAGAATCTCCATCCCCTTAATCAATTTGGTCACCTGTCTCTGAACCTTTTCTAGTTCCAGGATATCCTTTTTAAAGTATGGTGCCCAAAATTGTGAACAGTATTCGAGATGTGGCCTCACTAGGGATTTATATAATGGGAGTATAACACACTCTTCCCTTGCATTAATTCCCCACTTTATGCATGCTAATACCTTGTTTGCCTTCTTTGCTGTAATCCTACTTAGGGTACTACTGCTAAGTTTGTTATCTATGTGAACACCTAAATCTTTTTCCAGTACAGAATCCCCTAATTTTACCACTTTTAGTATGTAGGTGGTATTTGTGTTGTTGCTACCAAAGTGTATTACATTACACTTGTCTGTATTGAACCTCATTCCCCATTTTGCTGGCCGTGCTTCCAGTTTAAATTAGAGATGAGCGCCTGAAATTTTTCGGGTTTTGTGTTTTGGTTTTGGGTTCGGTTCCGCGGCCGTGTTTTGGGTTCGACCGCGTTTTGGCAAAACCTCACCGAATTTTTTTTGTCGGATTCGGGTGTGTTTTGGATTCGGGTGTTTTTTTCAAAAAACCCTAAAAAACAGCTTAAATCATAGAATTTGGGGGTCATTTTGATCCCATATTATTATTAACCTCAAAAACCATAATTTCCACTCATTTTCAGTCTATTCTGAATACCTCACACCTCACAATATTATTTTTAGTCCTAAAATTTGCACCGAGGTCGCTGGATGACTAAGCTAAGCGACCCTAGTGGCCGACACAAACACCTGGCCCATCTAGGAGTGGCACTGCAGTGTCACGCAGGATGGCCCTTCCAAAAAACACTCCCCAAACAGCACATGACGCAAAGAAAAAAAGAGGTGCAATGAGGTAGCTGTGTGACTAAGCTCAGCGACCCAAGTGCCCGACACAAACACCTGGCCCATCTAGGAGTGGCACTGCAGTGTCACGCAGGATGTCCCTTCCAAAAAACCCTCCCCAAACAGCACATGACGCAAAGTAAAAAAGAGGCGCAATGAGGTAGCTGTGTGAGTAAGATTAGCGACCCTAGTGGCCGACACAAACACCGGGCCCATCTAGGAGTGGCACTGCAGTGTCACGCAGGATGTCCCTTCCAAAAAACCCTCCCCAAACAGCACATGACGCAAAGAAAAATAAAAGAAAAAAGAGGTGCAAGATGGAATTGTCCTTGGGCCCTCCCACCCACCCTTATGTTGTATAAACAGGACATGCACACTTTAACCAACCCATCATTTCAGTGACAGGGTCTGCCACACGACTGTGACTGATATGACGGGTTGGTTTGGACCCCCACCAAAAAAGAAGCAATTAATCTCTCCTTGCACAAACTGGCTCTACAGAGGCAAGATGTCCACCTCATCATCATCCTCCGATATATCACCGTGTACATCCCCCTCCTCACAGATTATCAATTCGTCCCCACTGGAATCCACCATCTCAGCACCCTGTGTACTTTGTGGAGGCAATTGCTGCTGGTCAATGTCTCCGCGGAGGAATTGATTATAATTCATTTTAATGAACATCATCTTCTCCACATTTTCTGGATGTAACCTCGTACGCCGATTGCTGACAAGGTGAGCGGCGGCACTAAACACTCTTTCGGAGTACACACTTGTGGGAGGGCAACTTAGGTAGAATAAAGCCAGTTTGTGCAAGGGCCTCCAAATTGCCTCTTTTTCCTGCCAGTATAAGTACGGACTGTCTGACGTGCCTACTTGGATGCGGTCACTCATATAATCCTCCACCATTCTTTCAATGTTGAGAGAATCATATGCAGTGACAGTAGACGACATGTCCGTAATCGTTGTCAGGTCCTTCAGTCCGGACCAGATGTCAGCATCAGCAGTCGCTCCAGACTGCCCTGCATCACCGCCAGCGGGTGGGCTCGGAATTCTGAGCCTTTTCCTCGCACCCCCAGTTGCGGGAGAATGTGAAGGAGGAGATGTTGACAGGTCGCGTTCCGCTTGACTTGACAATTTTGTCACCAGCAGGTCTTTGCACCCCAGCAGACTTGTGTCTGCCGGAAAGAGAGATCCAAGGTAGGTTTTAAATCTAGGATCGAGCACGGTGGCCAAAATGTAGTGCTCTGATTTCAACAGATTGACCACCCGTGAATCCTTGTTAAGCGAATTAAGGGCTGCATCCACAAGTCCCACATGCCTAGCGGAATCGCTCCCTTTTAGCTCCTTCTTCAATGCCTCCAGCTTCTTCTGCAAAAGCCTGATGAGGGGAATGACCTGACTCAGGCTGGCAGTGTCTGAACTGACTTCACGTGTGGCAAGTTCAAAGGGCATCAGAACCTTGCACAATGTTGAAATCATTCTCCACTGCACTTGAGACAGGTGCATTCCACCTCCTATATCGTGCTCAATTGTATAGGCTTGAATGGCCTTTTGCTGCTCCTCCAACCTCTGAAGCATATAGAGGGTTGAATTCCACCTCGTTACCACTTCTTGCTTCAGATGATGGCAGGGCAGGTTCAGTAGTTTTTGGTGGTGCTCCAGTCTTCTGTACGTGGTGCCTGTACGCCGAAAGTGTCCCGCAATTCTTCTGGCCACCGACAGCATCTCTTGCACGCCCCTGTCGTTTTTTAAAAAATTCTGCACCACCAAATTCAAGGTATGTGCAAAACATGGGACGTGCTGGAATTTGCCCATATTTAATGCACACACAATATTGCTGGCGTTGTCCGATGCCACAAATCCACAGGAGAGTCCAATTGGGGTAAGCCATTCTGCGATGATCTTCCTCAGTTGCCGTAAGAGGTTTTTAGCTGTGTGCGTATTCTGGAAAGCGGTGATACAAAGCGTAGCCTGCCTAGGAAAGAGTTGGCGTTTGCGAGATGCTGCTACTGGTGCCGCCGCTGCTGTTCTTGCGGCGGGAGTCCATACATCTACCCAGTGGGCTGTCACAGTCATATAGTCCTGACCCTGCCCTGCTCCACTTGTCCACATGTCCGTGGTTAAGTGGACATTGGGTACAACTGCATTTTTTAGGACACTGGTGAGTCTTTTTCTGACGTCCGTGTACATTCTCGGTATCGCCTGCCTACAGAAGTGGAACCTAGATGGTATTTGGTAACGGGGGCACACTGCCTCAATAAATTGTCTAGTTCCCTGTGAACTAACGGCGGATACCGGACGCACGTCTAACACCAACATAATTGTCAAGGACTCAGTTATCCGCTTTGCAACAGGATGACTGCTGTGATATTTCATCTTCCTCGCAAAGGACTGTTGGACAGTCAATTGCTTACTGGAAGTAGTACAAGTGGGCTTACGACTTCCCCTCTGGGATGACCATCGACTCCCAGCAGCAACAACAGCAGCGCCAGCAGCAGTAGGCGTTACACGCAAGGATGCATCGGAGGAATCCCAGGCAGGAGAGGACTCGTCAGAATTGCCAGTGACATGGCCTGCAGAACTATTGGCATTCCTGGGGAAGGAGGAAATTGACACTGAGGGAGTTGGTGGGGTGGTTTGCGTGAGCTTGGTTACAAGAGGAAGGGATTTACTGGTCAGTGGACTGCTTCCGCTGTCGGCCCAAGTTTTTGAACTTGTCACTGACTTATTATGAATGCGCTGCAGGTGACGTATAAGGGAGGATGTTCCGAGGTGGTTAACGTCCTTACCCCTACTTATTACAGCTTGACAAAGGGAACACACGGCTTGACACCTGTTGTCCGCATTTCTGGTGAAATACTTTCACACCGAAGAGCTGATT
Organism: Pseudophryne corroboree; assembly: GCF_028390025.1. Lineage (NCBI taxonomy): Eukaryota > Metazoa > Chordata > Amphibia > Anura > Myobatrachidae > Pseudophryne > Pseudophryne corroboree. Next base: position 120,819,902 of record NC_086451.1, on the reverse strand, counting down.
TTTTTGGTATTTTCACCAGGCATGTCAACGGCCCTATTCCTCCCACGGACAACAGGTGTCTCCCCGGGTGCCTGACTTAAACAAACCACCTCACCATCAGAATCCTCCTGGTCAATTTCCTCCCCAGCGCCAGCAACACCCATATCCTCCTCATCCTGGTGTACTTCAACACTGACATCTTCAATCTGACTATCAGGAACTGGACTGCGGGTGCTCCTTCCAGCACTTGCAGGGGGCGTGCAAATGGTGGAAGGCGCATGCTCTTCACGTCCAGTGTTGGGAAGGTCAGGCGCGAAGCCGACACAATTGGACTCTCCTTGTGGATTTGGGATTTCAAAGAACGCACAGTTCTTTGCGGTACTACTGCTTTTGCCAGCTTGAGTCTTTTCATTTTTCTAGCGAGAGGCTGAGTGCCTCCATCCTCATGTGAAGCTGAACCACTAGCCATGAACATAGGCCAGGGCCTCAGCCGTTCCTTGCCACTCCGTGTGGTAAATGGCATATTGGCAAGTTTACGCTTCTCCTCCGACAATTTTATTTTAGGTTTTGGAGTCCTTTTTTTACTGATATTTGGTGTTTTGGATTTGACATGCTCTGTACTATGACATTGGGCATCGGCCTTGGCAGACGACGTTGCTGGCATTTCATCGTCTCGGCCATGACTAGTGGCAGCAGCTTCAGCACGAGGTGGAAGTGGATCTTGATCTTTCCCTAATTTTTGAACCTCAACATTTTTGTTCTCCATATTTTAATAGGCACAACTAAAAGGCACCTCAGGTAAACAATGGAGATGGATGGATACTAGTATACAATTATGGATGGACTGCCGAGTGCCGACACAGAGGTAGCTACAGCCGTGGACTACCGTACTGTACTGTGTCTGCTGCTAATATAGACTGGTTGATAAAGAGATGTAGTAGTAGTATGTATGTATAAAGAAGAAAGAAAAAAAAACCACGGGTAGGTGGTATACAATTATGGACGGACTGCCGAGTGCCGACACAGAGGTAGCTACAGCCGTGGACTACCGTACTGTACTGTGTCTGCTGCTAATATAGACTGGTTGATAAAGAGATGTAGTAGTAGTATGTATGTATAAAGAAGAAAGAAAAAAAAACCACGGGTAGGTGGTATACAATTATGGACGGACTGCCCAGTGCCGACACAGAGGTAGCTACAGCCGTGGACTACCGTACTGTACTGTGTCTGCTGCTAATATAGACTGGTTGATAAAGAGATGTAGTAGTAGTATGTATGTATAAAGAAGAAAGAAAAAAAAACCACGGGTAGGTGGTATACAATTATGGACGGACTGCCCAGTGCCGACACAGAGGTAGCTACAGCCGTGGACTACCGTACTGTACTGTGTCTGCTGCTAATATAGACTGGTTGATAAAGAGATGTAGTAGTAGTATGTATGTATAAAGAAGAAAGAAAAAAAAACCACGGGTAGGTGGTATACAATTATGGACGGACTGCCCAGTGCCGACACAGAGGTAGCTACAGCCGTGGACTACCGTACTGTACTGTGTCTGCTGCTAATATAGACTGGTTGATAAAGAGATGTAGTAGTAGTAGTATGTATGTATAAAGAAGAAAGAAAAAAAAAACACGGGTAGGTGGTATACAATTATGGACGGACTGCCCAGTGCCGACACAGAGGTAGCTACAGCCGTGGACTACCGTACTGTACTGTGTCTGCTGCTAATATAGACTGGTTGATAAAGAGATGTAGTAGTAGTAGTATGTATGTATAAAGAAGAAAGAAAAAAAAACCACGGGTAGGTGGTATACAATTATGGACGGACTGCCGAGTGCCGACACAGAGGTAGCTACAGCCGTGGACTACCGTACTGTACTGTGTCTGCTGCTAATATAGACTGGTTGATAAAGAGATGTAGTAGTAGTATGTATGTATAAAGAAGAAAGAAAAAAAAACCACGGGTAGGTGGTATACAATTATGGACGGACTGCCGAGTGCCGACACAGAGGTAGCTACAGCCGTGAACTACCGTACTGTGTCTGCTGCGACTGGATGATAAATAATGATATAAAAAATATATATATATCACTACTGCAGCCGGACAGGTATATATTATATAATGACGGACCTGCTGGACACTGTCTGTCAGCAGAATGAGTTTTTTATAGAATAAAAAAAAAAACACCACACAAGTGAAGTCACACGACGAGTGTTTAACTTTTTCAGGCAATCACAATATAGTATACTATACTACTAACTATACTGGTGGTCAGTGTGGTCAGGTCACTGGTCAGTCACACTGGCAGTGGTACTCCTGCAGCAAAAGTGTGCACTGTTTAATTTTAATAATAATATGTACTCCTGGCTCCTGCTATAACCTATAACTGGCACTGCAGTGCTCCCCAGTCTCCCCCACAATTATAAGATGTGTGAGCTGAGCACAGTCAGATACGAGTGTTTAACTTTTTCAGGCAATCACAATATAGTATACTATACTACTAACTATACTGGTGGTCAGTGTGGTCAGGTCACTGGTCAGTCACACTGGCAGTGGCACTCCTGCAGCAAAAGTGTGCACTGTTTAATTTTAATAATAATATGTACTCCTGGCTCCTGCTATAACCTATAACTGACACTGCAGTGCTCCCCAGTCTCCCCCACAATTATAAGATGTGTGAGCTAAGCACAGTCAGATATATACATAGATGATGCAGCACACTGGGCTGAGCAGTGCACACAGATATGGTATGTGACTGAGTCACTGTGTATCGTTTTTTTCAGGCAGAGAACGGATATATTAAATAAAACTGCACTGTCTGGTGGTCACTGTGGTCAGTCACTAGTAAACTCTGCACTCTCTACAGTTCTACAGTACTCCTAAGCTCCAGTAAATCAGGTCAATCTCTCTCTCTCTCTCTTCTAATCTAAATGGAGAGGACGCCAGCCACGTCCTCTCCCTATCAATCTCAATGCACGTGTGAAAATGGCGGCGACGCGCGGCTCCTTATATAGAATCCGAGTCTCGCGAGAATCCGACAGCGTCATGATGACGTTCGGGCGCGCTCGGGTTAACCGAGCAAGGCGGGAAGATCCGAGTCGCTCGGACCCGTGAAAAAAAACATGAAGTTCGTGCGGGTTCGGATTCAGAGAAACCGAACCCGCTCATCTCTAGTTTAAATAAGTTGTTCTGAAGAGACTCAGCATCCCCCTCCAAATTTATAACCTTACACAGTTTGGTATCGCCTGCAAAAATTTACACCATGCACTCTAGACCTACTGCTAGATCATTTGTGAAAATGTTGATTAGTGGTCCAAGCACAGACCCTTGTGGTACACCACTTAGTACTTTATTCCAATTCCGAAAGTTCCATTTACCACAACTCGCTGCTCCCTATTATCCAAACAATTTCTAACCCATGTGAATATTATGCTTCCTAGCCCCAGTTCTTGTAGCTTATAGATAAGTCTCATGTGCAGTACTGTGTCAAGATCTTTAGCAAAGTCTAAAAAGATTACATCCACCTCCTTACCATGATATAGGTTTGCGCTGTTTCATGAAAGCCTAATTAATTTGTTTGCCATAATCTATCCTTCACAAATCCATGTTGGCTCCTAATAATAACCTTATTGGCTTCAAGGAACTTCTGTATACAATCCCTTAAAATACATTCCAGTACTTTCCCCACTATAGATGTAAGACTTACTGGTCTATAATTACCCAGTTCAGATTTACTTCCCTTTTTGAATATCGGCACAACTTCCGCTATACGCCAGTCTTTGGGAACCATACCTGATGAAAAATAGCAGTATTGCTTGTTCGGAGTGCAGCTCCATGTGAACCCTTGGGTGAATTACATCGGGACCAGGTGATTTATTAACCTTATTTTTTTTAATCGGTCACAGACTACTTCCTCACTTAAATAAGCACTTAGCAGTGGGACATTATCATTGCTGAGGTTATGTGCTAATCCTGGCATCTGGTCCTCTCGTGAATACAGATGAGAAAAACTCATTTAGTTTTTCAGCTCTGTCATTATTGTTTTTGATTAAGATGCACAGCTTGTCCTTACTCTCCTTCTTTAATCTTTTGCTGTTGATGTATTTAAAATACTTTTTGGGGTTTGATTTACTTTCCTTTGTTACTAGCTTTTCAGTTTCTACATTATTAGCTGCTTCTTTTTCTTTTTGGCATATTTTGTTACAATCCTTATAGTACTGGAATGACTCCGCTTTCCCGTCTGATTTATATTTTTTAAATGCATGCCTCTTTTTGCCTATTAGTTCCTTCATTATTTGTTAAGCCACATTGGTTTGGATTTATTACTCTTTTGTTTGCTGTCCATGAGAATAAATTTACGAGTATAATTATTGAGCAGCGTTTTTAATACCTCTCATTTCTCCATAGTATTTTTTCCTTGAAACAAAATTTCCCATTCAATGTTCCTTAAAGCTTCCCTCATCATGTCAAAATTGGCTTTACTAATGTTTAAAGTCCTAGTTGAGCCTATATAGGGCTGCTTATGAAAACTGATATTGAATGTGACCATATTGTGGTCACTGTTTTCCATGGGCTCCCCTACTATAATATTTGATAACAATTCCCCATTGTTTGTTAATACCAGGTCCAATATTGCATTGTACCTAGTTGGTTTCTCAACTAGTCGAAGTAAGTAGTGATCATTTATTGTGTTTAAAAACCTATTACCCCCTAACAGTATCAAATGAATCATTTGTCCAATTAATCTCTGGATAGTTAAAATCTCCCATCACTACTATATCTCCTACTCCTGCTGCTCTTTCAATTTATTTCAGTAACAATTCCTCATCAGACACATTAATACCAGGCAGCTTGTAGCATAGCCATATAAGTATCTTTTTAGTTCCCTTTCCCCTGCATGCAATTGCTTCCCATAAAGTCTCAACAGTATTTGCAGTCCCCTCGTGAATATCTTCCCATTTATCAGGTTTTAAAAATGGCTTTACGTAAAGACATACCCCTCCACCCCGTTTATTTAACCTGTCTTTCCTGAACAGCGTATAACCCTCCAGATTGACTGTCCAATCATGAGATTCATCCCACCAAGTTTCAGTAATGCCTACAATGTCATACTGTTTGTTCGCTGCAAGGACTTCTAGTTCCCCCTTTTTCCATGTAAGGCAGTGATTTTCAACCTTTTTTTACTCGCGGCACACCGAACAATATTTTAAAATTGCCATGGCACACCATCAGTTCCCCACAGAAAAAAAAACAAAACACACATTGGCCGTCACAGTAAAAAAAAAAATCCACACATACATTGGCCTACACAGAAAAAACAATCACATTGCTCCCCACATAAATCATGTTGCTCCCCACATGAATTATTCACATTGTTCCCCCCATAAATCCATAATTCCTTATTCTCCACACATAAATCCTATTGTTCCTGACAGGAGAAATAAAATAACAAATATTAGCCCCTACCAGTCAGCTGTCCTCCTTCCTGTCCCTCAGTGGGAGGCGTTGTTCATAGTGGAGTGATGCGAATACTGAGCAGCGGGTGGTTGGACAGGTGTGGATGTGGGTGGGAAAGGAAAGCTGTGTCTGCATGCGGGAATTGGAAGATGTATATGCAGGCGGGTGGGCTGGCTAGGTGGTGAGACACGGCGACCGTGACCTATGATATCGCACCGCCGTGTCTTCAAGGCATAGGTCACGGCCAGAGCACGACTGATCCTGTAAGAAGAGCCCAGGCCAACAGTTCACTCTGAAGGTGCAGGAAGCTGCTCTGGCTCCACGGCACACCTTGCAACTGGTCGCGGCACACTAGTGTGCTACGGCACACTGGTTGAAAAAGCTGATGTAAGGCTTCTAGCGTTGACATACAAACAATTAAGATAAGTATTCCTTCTTATGCTAGGGACATCATTTTCTACATGCAATATTGGTGACCCATTATCGTTGTTAGTTAGTGTTGTGGCAATACCCTTGGTATTACCATCGTTAACAACCTTGCCAGCTGCTCTTCCTCCCCTTCTCCCTTCTCCACCCACATTCAGCTCACTACCTCCATCCTTATGGTTCTCACAACTTGACCTGTAGTTTCTATCTAAACCCCCCCCAATCTCCTAGTTTAAAATGTCCTCCAGCCTTCTAACCATCCTCCCCTCCAGCACTGCTGCCCCTCCTCATTCAGGTGCAATCCATCATGGCAAAAAAGATCGTGCCTGACTGAGAAGTCTGCCCAGTGTTCCAGGAACACAAATCCCTCTTTCCTACACCAGTCTATAAGCCACACATTTACCTCCCTAATCTCCCTCTGCCTCCCTTGGCTAGCGCGTGGCACAGGTAATATTCTGGAGAATATTACCTTAGAAGTCCTTGCCTTAAGTTTCTGATCTAAGTCCATAGGCCTATAGTCTTTTTTAAGGACATCCCACCTACCACTAACTTTGTTGTTAGTGCCGACGTGCACCAAGACCGCTGGGTCGTTCCCAGCCCCTCCCAACAACTGTTCTACCCGTTCCACAATGTGTCATACTCGAGCACCCAGGAGACAGACTGTATGGCAATCATGATCCCGGTAGCAGATTTACCTGTCTGTCTTCCTGGTAATAGAATCCCCTACCACCACAATCTGACAAGGTACCTCGCTTTCTTTTTTCCCATCTGTGCTGAAGGGGCCGCTCCTTCGGTTCAGAGCTGTAGCTATAGGCAGGCTAAGCATTTGCCTAGGGCATCCAAGCATGTCTAGGGACATCCAAGCATGTCCCTGCAGTATCTCATGCTGAGAGGGACAGTCTTCAAACTATCTGGTACTTTACAAATGTATTAAATCCGTACTGGTATACACTGCTGTTTACATTTGTCAAATAGAATGCAGACAGTCCATTAAACTCCCTCCAACATGCTTGAATGCCCCTGACTTGTAAGACCTCAGACAGCAGAAGCCCAGTAACTGCAATTCCTGGACCTAGGACATTTTTACTGACTATACAAGGTTATTACTGGATGGCTACTTAAGATACCACATGTCTATTTTGGAAGACTGCTTCACATAAATTTGACATCACCTATACTGCTTGCGCACATGGGGTAGGGGAACCCTGCCATCATGTGTGTATCCCTTATCCCTGTGCAAACCCCAGGTGTCTGCAGGGACGTAACATGTGCAGTGTTCTCCCCAAACTTTATTTCTCAGTCAGTACATGCCATAAAATTCTCCTGCCATCTAGCACTGTAACGTGGTCAGTAAGTTGTGTTGCGCTATTTTTATATGAAACATCAATGCAGCATGACTTTTGGAGGTGTCAGACTGGGGGGCAGAGCATAATGCTCCCGCAGTTTAAAATAAAGGGCATGCAGTTGCCGGGAATAAAAGACATCAGCAAACACACTGAACAGTGAAGAGAATGCACAGTTGCTACATGTTTGATAGTCTTTGATGGTCTTTTTGTATAACCAGCAAGTATGGCAGTATCTGGACATAGCTGCTATCTGTGTTCAATTAGCAAGCGGAAATAAAGGGTGAGCCTTGCATAGCATGGCATACCCTGTGAGGTCACATCCCTTGCAAGGGTGCCCCTTTAACGGGTGTTAATGCAAGCATGCAACAATCCATCCTGCCACCACCATCTCACAAAATGCAGTCACAGATCCAGGGAGCTGCATGGGCGCTCACACTGACTGTAAGCACACCAGCAAGCAAAAATACTGTAAGTTTTATACAAAAAGCTACTAGCATTACTAATGTGGGGCATATGTGTAAGGTGCATTACTAATATGGGGCATATGTGTAAGGTGCACTATTGGGTGGAATTATGTGTATTTTTGACATTACTGTATGGCATTACGCAGTGTTGAACTGGCCATCAGGGGCAAAGGGTAAATCCCACAGTGGGCCCCACTGCCTGAGTGTTGCTGAGTCAGATGCAGAATTAGCAGCGGTGCTAGGGGGCACCAGACAACATTTTGCCTAGGGCATAAAATTGGCTAGGACCAGCTCTGCTACGGTTGCTAGAGGAACAGTCTCCTCCAGCTCCGCCATTTCCTCACTGCCATCCACAGAATCTTCATCCAATCGTGCAAATTTATCGGGGTATGGCAGTTGAGAGATGTCCTGCCTCCCCCTCTTTTTTGCCTTCTAACCGTGACCTAGCTTGCTACCTGGTTGTCCTCATCCTCCTCTACCAGTGCCACCCCCCCCCCCCCCACTGCAACTCCTCCACCATTTTATCTAAGCTTTGCTCGAGATTGTGAATAACTCTTAGTCTTGTAACGGTTTGCTCCAGATCAGTTACCTGGGCTTCCAGCGCAACTGTTCGCACACACCTCACACAGATGTATTCACACTGGGATGGTTGCTCCAGGTGCGCATACATCTTTCACGACATGCACTGAGTGAGATTCTGAATCACGGCCCCACCCATTTGGTTTGTAATGTCTAACTCCCTGTTACCTTCACAAAACAATACAAACAATGCAATACAATACGATACTAAAGCCTACCTGTGAAGAGAAACAATATTCAACAACAGAACAGTAATAGATAATATAATGTGTAAAAGTGTATCAATGCAAAACAGTCAATACAGTAATGATAATGATACTTGCGTGTCCGGGGGGAGTCTGGACCTCCTGCTGCAGTACCCGCTCACTAGTTTACTGGTTACTGGCTTCTATAGCTCGCAGTGCCTTATCCCTGGCACCTGGCTTCAGCTCCCGTCCCGCTGCGGCTTCCCACTCTCGGTGCCTTACCCCCGGCACCTGCTCTCGACGGCTTGCTCCCCGGCACCCGGTTCTGTCTGGCACAGGCTCTGTCCGTGTACTCGCGTGCATGCGTCACTTCCGCTTCCGGATCACAGTGCGTCCTCCTCTCACCATCTCACATTGCAATGGTTGATACAGGAAAAGGTCGACATGACTTTTTTACAAAATTCTTTTTACCTTTTTCATCCACGTGGACTACAATTGGGAATAGTAACCTGCCCGAAGTATGGCGAATGAGGCGAGTGTACGCTGTGCACTAATTGATATTCCTGGTCATTTACAGAGTAATTGACACCCAAAATAATAAAAACCCTTACGTTGACCTGTTTTTGTGTAGATCTTTTCCATGTCAACATTTTTCAGGTGTCGATCTTGTGCCTGTTAACCTTTTGGGGTTAACCAAGATACTGTCAACCTTTTACTAGTCCACATAGAGAGCCATACCCCATGTGTCCAATATGGTGTCTTTATGTTGATCTGGGCATCCTAGTTGCTTGAGGCTTGTGTACTTAAAATTTGTGTGTCTAGGGCCAAAACCTGTAGAAAATGATGTGTGTGCAAATGGTGAAAGAAGAAAGGAAGGCTCTTGTGTGGGCGCACTCTTAATTAGTTGAAATAAATTTCAATGAATTTTAAGTAATCAAGAATAAAATATAACTTTTATTAAGTATACATTAAAAAATTCTGATGATTACCCATTGGAAAATATAGGATCCAACGTAGATGCGGTGAAGGATAAAATAAGTATTAAATTGAAAAATATAGCAATGTTCTGGTCCTGTCTCACAGAAATGTGATAAGAAAGGCTGTAGACACTTCAGAGTTCTACACCCATTTCAGCCCGACCAGTATAGAGAATCTGTATTGATAAGACCAACATGTGGTCAATTAGTCAATTTATAATAATATTATTCAACAGGTCAGGAAGTAATTAGTGAGACATAAATCCATTCATGCCGGTCACCAAGCTAATGCACAGATATATAATAATTTTAGAGGACTCAGGTGGTCTTGATGAATGAAATAATCAAATATGCATTTCACAGGAAAAAGGTAATGAAAGATAGGAACAAGTGGTGATACTGCTGTTGGTGTCAAATGACGCACATCATAAAGATGATTGATAATCTACAACACTGGGTATTCCCTGTGAGTCTCCTCCCCAGGTACTGACCCAGCCCAACACTGTTTAGCTTCCAAGATCGGACGAGATCGGGCACTGGCAGTGTGGTTTGAAAGTAGAAAATAGGTGGGTCAGATGCCAATGAGAGTGCACCTATATAAAGAATGAGTGTGACAACTAGTCACAGTAGATGTGGATCTGCTTTCTACGTTAGGCTGGATGCAACAAATCCCACACTGGTGGTATTGTGCACCCTGGATCGTAGATGAGAGTCCATGGAAATAAGAGCAAGATGGAGGCAGAAAACAGAAAAAGTCATATGCAATGTATCCTGATGGTAAATATTTCAATCAAGCACATGCATAAATGTAATTTACATTGATTATAAACACTGATGACACAGTAAATAAATTTAACCCCACAGATATGGAGAACAGATTATGTGCTGATATACCAGCCACATGTAAATTAGATGCACTGACTCAAAGTACCCTAAAAAAAGAGTTATATGCACAATATTCCTTGATTTATAAGAGAAAGCTGATACCATCCTGAAATACTGGTTGAAGTAACAGCCTGGCTAATATATGCACGTAAGTAATGCAACTGACATAGAGAACAAGAGGTAAACATATGTGTCGAAGTACACTGGACAATGTCCTAATCTGATACTGTTATCTATGCGCAGGCATATATTGGGAGAATAAGGTCACCTATGAAAATTGTTTGAATAGATACTCAAAAAATGTGCTCACACAGGCACTTAAGGTGTGCTTAATCTGTGTGGAATCGGCGACCTGGTGTCCCTCAAAAACTGTGGGAAGCAGAAATCAGCAAAAATCATATGCAATGTGTCCAGATAAAATATTTCAATAGAGCACATGCATGAGTGTAATTCACATTGGTTATAAACACTGGTGACACAGTAAATACCTGATACAGAAAACAGAAAGTAAACATATATCTCGAAGTACACTGGACAATGTCCTAATCAGATACTGTTATCTATGAACAGGCATATATTGGAACGATTAGGTCACCTATAAAATTGTTTAAGTAAATACTCAAAAATGCCCACACAGGCACTGAAAGTGTGCTTAACCTGTGTGGAATTGGCGACCTGCTGTCCCTCACTTCCTGGACGTGCGGGTGGGTGATCAGAGCAGTTTAAAACTGCCTAGCGTGGCGGCATGGGCCAATCATTGCCGGCGCATCCTTTTGTGGGCGGGAGGGAATGCGTGGCATTAGAGCCTACAGGTTGATACCGCTTGCATAAGCGGCTGTCGCCCCTGTGATAGGGCCGCTCACGTCAGCGGTCAATAAGAGCTAAAACTTTAGTTATATGGGGTGGAGCCGAGAACTGGTATGATAAACGTCGATGGCACCATGTTGGTAACGGGCAGATTTGCCCATGATGCACAGAGGGAGGGGGAACATGGGGATCGTTTCATTGAGGCCTTATCACCGTGTCGCTTGTATCAGCGGCTGATTGTCCCTAAGGTAGGGCCGCTCGTATCAGCGGCTTGTATAGGTAATGAGCTATAGAGGGTGAACGGGAAAGAAGGACGTGGCGTGCTTTGAAGTAACTGGGGCCATTTGAGTGAAGGGCAAGTTTGCCCATAGTGCGCGGAGGGAGGGCTGCTGACAAGTGAATGTTATTATAGATGCTGACCTAAGGGGTACTAGTGATTAAAATTAAAATAAATAAAAAAAATGAAAAACAAAAAACAATGATAATAATAATAATAATAATATTATATATATATACACATACACACACACACACTAGTGATGAGCGGGTTCGGTTTCTCGGAATCCGAACCCGCCGAACTTCAGCTTTTTCTACACGGGGCCGAGCAGGCTCGGATCCTCCCGCCTTGCTCGGTTAACCCGAGCGCGCCCGAACGTCATCATCCCGCTGTCGGATTCTCGCGAGGCTCGGATTCTATCGCGAGACTCGGATTCTATATAAGGAGCCGCGCGTCGCCGCCATTTTCACACGTGCATTGAGATTGATAGGGAGAGGACGTGGCTGGCGTCCTCTCCGTTTATAGAGAAGAGAGTAGAGAGTTAGAGACACTATTTACTAATTTTGGGGAGCATATTAGGACTGGAGTACTACTACTTGCTGATAGTGTGACCAGTGACCATTGACCACCAGTTTAATTAATCCGTTCTCTGCCTGAAAAAAAACGATACACAGTGTGACACAGTCACATACCATATCTGTGCTCAGCCTCAGTGTGCTGCATCATCATATGTAATACTGTATATCTGACTGTGCTGAGTGCTCACTGCTCACACAGCTTAATTGTGGGGGAGACTGGGGAGCAGTTAGAGCAGGAGTACATAAATAATATATTTTAAGTACAGTGCACACTTTTGCTGCCAGAGTGCCACACTGCCAGTGTGACTGACCAGTGACCACACTGACCACCAGTATATTGTGATTGTCTGCTTAGGACGGAGTACTACTTGCTGATAGTGTGACCAGTGACCAGTGACCACCACCAGTTTAATTAATCCGTTCTCTGCCTGAAAAAAAACGATACACAGTGTGACACAGTCACATATACCATATCTGTGCTCAGCCCAGTGTGCTGCATCATATGTAATACTGTATATCATTATCTGACTGTGCTGAGTGCTCACTGCTCACACAGCTTAATTGTGGGGGAGACTGGGGAGCAGTTATAGCAGGAGTACATATTTTAAGTACAGTGCACACTTTTGCTGCCAGAGTGCCACTGCCAGTGTGACTGACCAGTGACCACTGACCACCAGTATATTGTGATTGTCTGCTGACCACCAGTATATTGTGATTGTCTGCCTGAAAAAGTTAAACACTCGTCGTGTGGTGTTTTTATAAAAGCATTCTGCAGACAGTGTCCAGCAGGTCCGTCATTACATAATATATACCTGTCCGGCTGCAGTACTAGTGTGATATATATATATATTTTAATTTTATCTCATTATCATCCAGTCTATATTAGCAGCAGACACAGTACGGTAGTCCACGGCTGTAGCTACCTCTGTGTCGGCAGTCGCTCGTCCATCCATAATTGTATACCACCTACCCGTGGTTTTTTTTTTCTATCTTCTTGATACTAGTAGCTTACTTTAGGAGTCTGCAGTGCTGACAGACAGTGTCCAGCAGGTCAGTTATTACATAATATATACCTGTCCGGCTGCAGTACTAGTGTGATATATATATATATTTTAATTTTATCTCATTATCATCCAGTCTATATTAGCAGCAGACACAGTACGGTAGTCCACGGCTGTAGCTACCTCTGTGTCGGCAGTCACTCGTCAATCCATAATTGTATACCACCTACCCGTGGTTTTTTTTTCTTTCTATCTTCTTGATACTAGTAGCTTACTTTAGGAGTCTGCAGTGCTGACAGACAGTGTCCAGCAGGTCCGTCATTACATAATATATACCTGTCCGGCTGCAGTACTAGTGTAATATAAATATATTTTAATTTTATCTCATTATCATCCAGTCTATATTAGCAGCAGACACAGTACGGTAGTCCACGGCTGTAGCTACCTCTGTGTCGGCAGTCGCTCGTCCATCCATAATTGTATACCACCTACCCGTGTTTTTTTTTTTTCTATCTTCTTGATACTAGTAGCTTACTTTAGGAGTCTGCAGTGCTGACAGACAGTGTCCAGCAGGTCCGTCATTACATAATATATACCTGTCCGGCTGCAGTACTAGTGTGATATATATATATATTTTAATTTTATCTCATTATCATCCAGTCTATATTAGCAGCAGACACAGTACGGTAGTCCACGGCTGTAGCTACCTCTGTGTCGGCAGTCGCTCGTCCATCCATAATTGTATACCACCTACCCGTGGTTTTTTTTTTTTCTATCTTCTTGATACTAGTAGCTTACTTTAGGAGTCTGCAGTGCTGACAGACAGTGTCCAGCAGGTCCGTCATTACATAATATATACCTGTCCGGCTGCAGTACTAGTGTGATATATATATATATTTTAATTTTATCTCATTATCATCCAGTCTATATTAGCAGCAGACACAGTACGGTAGTCCACGGCTGTAGCTACCTCTGTGTCGGCAGTCGCTCGTCATCCATAAGTATACTAGTATCCATCCATCTCCATTGTTTACCTGATGTGCCTTTTAGTTGTGCCTATTAAAATATGGAGAACAAAAATGTTGAGGTTCCAAAAATAGGTAAAGATCAATATCCACTTCCACCTCGTGCTGAAGCTGCTGCCACTAGTCATGGCCTAGACGATGAAATTCCATCAACGTCGTCTGCCAAGGCCGATGCCCAATGTCATAGTACAGAGCATGTAAAATCCAAAACACCAAATATCAGTAAAAAAAGGACTCAAAAATCTAAAATAAAATTGTCGGAGGAGAAGCGTAAACTTGCCAATATGCCATTTACCACACGGAGTGGCAAGGAACGGCTGAGGCCCTGGCCTATGTTCATGGCTAGTGGTTCAGCTTCACATGAGGATGGAAGCACTCAGCCTCTCGCTAGAAAAATGAAAAGACTCAAGCTGGCAAAAGCACAGCAAAGAACTGTGCGTTCTTCGAAATCCCAATCCACAAGGAGAGTCCAATTGTGTCGGTTGCGATGCCTGACCTTCCCAACACTGGACGTGAAGAGCATGCGCCTTCCACCATTTGCACGCCCTCTGCAAGTGCTGGAAGGAGCACCCGCAGTCCAGTTCCTGATAGTCAGATTGAAGATGTCAGTGTTGAAGTACACCAGGATGAGGAGGATATGGGTGTTGCTGGCGCTGGGGAGGAAATTGACAAGGAGGATTCTGATGGTGAGGTGGTTTGTTTAAGTCAGGCACCCGGGGAGACACCTGTTGTCCGTGGGAGGAATATGGCTATTGACATGCCTGGTGAAAATACCAAAAAAATCAGCTCTTCGGTGTGGAAGTATTTCAACAGAAATGCGGACAACATTTGTCAAGCCGTGTGTTGCCTTTGTCAAGCTGTAATAAGTAGGGGTAAGGACGTTAACCACCTCGGAACATCCTCCCTTATACGTCACCTGCAGCGCATTCATAATAAGTCAGTGACAAGTTCAAAAACTTTGGGCGACAGCGGAAGCAGTCCACTGACCAGTAAATCCCTTCCTCTTGTAACCAAGCTCACGCAAACCACCCCACCAACTCCCTCAGTGTCAATTTCCTCCTTCCCCAGGAATGCCAATAGTCCTGCAGGCCATGTCACTGGCAATTATGACGAGTCCTCTCCTGCCTGGGATTCCTCCGATGCATCCTTGCGTGTAACGCCTACTGCTGTTGGCACTGCTGTTGTTGCTGCTGGGAGTCGATGGTCATCCCAGAGGGGAAGTCGTACTCGTAAGACCACTTTTACTACTTCCACCAAGCAATTGACTGTCCAACAGTCCTTTGCGAGGAAGATGAAATATCACAGCAGTCATCCTGCTGCAAAGTGGATAACTGAGGCCTTGGCATCCTGGGCGTTGAGAAACGTGGTTCCGGTATCCATCATTACTGCAGAGGCAACTAGAGACTTGTTGGAGGTACTGTGTCCCCGGTACCAAATACCATCTAGGTTCCATTTCTCTAGGCAGGCGATACCGAAAATGTACACAGACCTCAGAAAAAGACTCACCAGTGTCCTAAAAAATGCAGTTGTACCCAATGTCCACTGAACCACGGACATGTGGACAAGTGGAGCAGGGCAGGGTCAGGACTATATGACTGTGACAGCCCACTGGGTAGATGTATGGACTCCCGCCGCAAGAACAGCAGCGGCGGCACCAGTAGCAGCATCTCGCAAACGCCAACTCTTTCCTAGGCAGGCTACGCTTTGTATCACCGGTTTCCAGAATACGCACACAGCTGAAAACCTCTTACGGCAACTGAGGAAGATCATCGCGGAATGGCTTACCCCAATTGGACCCTCCTGTGGATTTGTGACATCGGACAACGCCAGCAATATTGTGTGTGCATTAAATCTGGGCAAATTCCAGCACGTCCCATGTTTTGCACATACCTTGAATTTGGTGGTGCAAAATTATTTAAAAAACGAGAGGGGCGTGCAAGAGATGCTGTCGGTGGCCAGAAGAATTGCGGGACACTTTCGGCGTACAGGCACCACGTACAGAAGACTGGAGCAACACCAAAAACGCCTGAACCTGCCCTGCCATCATCTGAAGCAAGAAGTGGTAACGAGGTGGAATTCAACCCTCTATATGCTTCAGAGGTTGGAGGAGCAGCAAAAGGCCATTCAAGCCTATACAACTGAGCACGATATAGGAGGTGGAATGCACCTGTCTCAAGCGCAGTGGAGAATGATTTCAACGTTGTGCAAGGTTCTGCAACCTTTTGAACTTGCCACACGTGAAGTCAGTTCAGATACTGCCATCCTGAGTCA
Organism: Pseudophryne corroboree; assembly: GCF_028390025.1. Taxonomy (NCBI): domain Eukaryota; kingdom Metazoa; phylum Chordata; class Amphibia; order Anura; family Myobatrachidae; genus Pseudophryne; species Pseudophryne corroboree. Next base: position 120,803,643 of record NC_086451.1, on the reverse strand, counting down.
GGTCATTCCCCTCATCAGGCTTTTGCAGAAGAAGCTGGAGACATTGAAGGAGGAGCTAACACAGAGCGATTCCGCTAGGCATGTGGGACTTGTGGATGGAGCCCTTAATTCGCTTAACAAGGATTCACGGGTGGTCAATCTGTTGAAATCAGAGCACTACATTTTGGCCACCGTGCTCGATCCTAGATTTAAAACCTACCTTGGATCTCTCTTTCAGGCAGACACAAGTCTGCTGGGGTTCAAAGACCTGCTGGTGAGAAAATTGTCAAGTCAAGCGGAACGCGACCTGTCAACATCTCCTCCTTCACATTCTCCCGCAACTGGGGGTGCGAGGAAAAGGCTCAGAATTCCGAGCCCACCCGCTGGCGGTGATGCAGGGCAGTCTGGAGCGACTGCTGATGCTGACATCTGGTCCGGACTGAAGGACCTGCCAACGATTACGGACATGTCGTCTACTGGCACTGCATATGATTCTCTCCCCATTGAAAGAATGGTGGAGGATTATATGAGTGACCGCATCCAAGTAGGCACGTCAGACAGTCCGTACTTATACTGGCAGGAAAAAGAGGCAATTTGGAGGCCCTTGCACAAACTGGCTTTATTCTACCTAAGTTGCCCTCCCACAAGTGTGTACTCCGAAAGAGTGTTTAGTGCCGCCGCTCACCTTGTCAGCAATCGGCGTACGAGGTTACTTCCAGAAAATGTGGAGAAGATGATGTTCATTAAAATGAATTATAATCAATTCCTCCGTGGAGACATTGACCAGCAGCAATTGCCTCCACAAAGTACACAGGGAGCTGAGATGGTGGATTCCAGTGGGGACGAATTGATAATCTGTGAGGAGGGGGATGTACACGGTGATATATCGGAGGATGATGATGAGGTGGACATCTTGCCTCTGTAGAGCCAGTTTGTGCAAGGAGAGATTAATTGCTTCTTTTTTGGTGGGGGTCCAAACCAACCCGTCATTTCAGTCACAGTCGTGTGGCAGACCCTGTCACTGAAATGATGGGTTGGTTAAAGTGTGCATGTCCTGTTTATACAACATAAGGGTGGGTGGGAGGGCCCAAGGACAATTCCATCTTGCACCTCTTTTTTCTTTCATTTTTCTTTGCGTCATGTGCTGTTTGGGGAGTATTTTTTTGAAGGGCCATCCTGCGTGACACTGCAGTGCCACTCCTAGATGGGCCAGGTGTTTGTGTCGGCCACTAGGGTCGCTTAGCTTACTCACACAGCTACCTCATTGCGCCTCTTTTTTTTTTCTTCTTTGCGTCATGTGCTGTTTGGGGAGTGTTTTTTGAAGGGCCATCCTGCGTGACACTGCAGTGCCACTCCTAGATGGGCCAGGTGTTTGTGTCGGCCACTAGGGTCGCTTAGCTTACTCACACAGCTACCTCATTACGCCTCTTTTTTTCTTTGCGTCATGTGCTGTTTGGGGGGTGTTTTTTGGAAGGGCCATCCTGCGTGACACTGCAGTGCCACTCCTAGATGGGCCAGGTGTTTGTGTCGGCCACTTGGGTCGTTGAGCTTAGTCACACAGCTACCTCATTGCGCCTCTTTTTTTCTTTGCATCATGTGCTGTTTGGGGAGTGTTTTTTGGAAGGGCCATCCTGCGTGACACTGCAGTGCCACTCCTAGATGGGCCAGGTGTTTGTGTCAGCCACTTGGGTCGCTGAGCTTAGTCACACAGCTACCTCATTGCGCCTCTTTTTTTCTTTGCGTCATGTGCTGTTTGGGGAGTGTTTTTTGGAAGGGCCATCCTGCGTGACACTGCAGTGCCACTCCTAGATGGGCCAGGTGTTTGTGTCGGCCACTTGGGTCGTTGAGCTTAGTCACACAGCTACCTCATTGCGCCTCTTTTTTTCTTTGCGTCATGTGCTGTTTGGGGAGTGTTTTTTGTAAGGGCCATCCTGCGTGACACTGCAGTGCCACTCCTAGATGGGCCAGGTGTTTGTGTCGGCCACTTGGGTCGTTGAGCTTAGTCACACAGCTACCTCATTGCGCCTCTTTTTTTCTCTGCGTCATGTGCTGTTTGGGGAGTGTTTTTTGGAAGGGCCATCCTGCGTGACACTGCAGTGCCACTCCTAGATGGGCCAGGTGTTTGTGTCGGCCACTTGGGTCGCTTAGCTTAGTCATCCAGCGACCTCGGTGCAAATTTTAGGACTAAAAATAATATTGTGAGGTGTGAGGTGTTCAGAGTAGACTGAAAATGAGTGGAAGTTATGGTTTTTGAGGTTAATAATACTTTGGGATCAAAATGACCCCCAAATTCTATGATTTAAGCTGTTTTTTAGGGTTTTTTGAAAAAAACACCCGAATCCAAAACACACCCGAATCCGACAAAAAAAATTCGGTGAGGTTTTGCCAAAACGCGTTCGAACCCAAAACACGGCCGCGGAACCGAACCCAAAACCCGAAAAATTTCAAGTGCACATCCCTAACACACACACATACATATATATATATATATACATATATACATGCATGCACATACACAAGATGACAGTGACGATTGATAAAAACAAGGAGTCTGCCCTGAAACATAAAAATAAATATATGCACGAGGGCAAATCATAACAGATGGCCCCTTGCATGTAATATGTCATGGAGCCATATGGGTGTAAGTAGTTGAGGATAGGTATGTGTTGGGATTTAGAAAGTATTAATAGTGGGTGCGAGAAAGGTTATAAGTGTGGGCATTAATTAAGTTGAACGTGAAAAGGTGTGTTGAATAGGAAATCAATGGTGCAGTAGAGTCATTTGGTCAGTGGGAAAAGGTGAGGAGTGAAGAAAAATTTATTTTATTTATATATGCCCATGCATGCATGTACGCACGCGTGTGCACACACCAAAGCACAAGTATATATATGCCCTGAGGTGCACGCACGCACGCATGCACGCACGCACACAAACACACACACGTGCACAAGGTGTAGAAAAAGGGGGGATAAGATGTGCCATGAGAGGAAAATGTGTAGCACTAGTGATGTGGTTATAAGGAGATGTGATCATGTTTAAAAAATAATAAGGTCACATTAAAGCTAAACAAATTGCTGTAGGATTTGATGAGAAATGAATCTTGAAAATTAGCAATAGATGTAATCAGTGAAAAAGGTTGATTTATATTGGTAATTAATTCACATGACTATTGTTAGGAACTAGGTAGGTTAAGTGGGGGAAACAATAGGGGAATATGCGAGGGGGGGGGGGGGTTGGGGGGTTGTGGGGGAGGGGGGAAGGGAGGGGGGGAGGGGGGTTTTGGGGAAGTGAAAGAAGTGGGTGGAGGAAGGGGGAAACAGAAAACCAGATTAGGAATAATACACAGTCATGAAGTCAATGGATTAAAGACCGGCTCACAAGAAGACTCCATAATTAATATTTTCATTGATGCAAAAAAAGGTGTTACTGTAACAAATACAAACGATGGCGCAAGGGAAATGCTGCCTATGGAAACCACTGACTCAATACTGGATTTCACCTATTATCCAACAACATGTACAAGAAAAGAGGGGCGAGTCAGTTAAATCCTTTCATTGAGTCCACATGGTTTCAGAGTGTCCAGTCGAAAAATCCACTCACTCTCCCTTTTCAATAATTCCTTGGTAATATCTCCACCTCGGATCCCCAGATGGATACGATCAAGACCAAAGACTTTCAGTTCTTTTACCGATCCTTTGTGAACAAAATGAAAATATCGAGCGACTGATGTGAGTTGCTTCATTCGTATAAGATCTTGTTGGGCACTCTGAATATTGCCCATATGTTCCAAGACCCTCTCCTTCAATTTCTGTGTGGTCATGCCTATGTATTTCAACTCGCAGCTGCAGGTTATGCAGTAAGTCACTGCTTGTGTGTTACAGTTGAAGAAGTATTGTATCTTTATAGATTGTCCATATCTGTCAATGACCATCTTTTATTGTAACATTTGTGGGCATGACTTGCAATGACCACATGGGAAGGAGCCAGATGTTATGGGTTTCTTAGGGAGTGAAGTCAGGAAATGGCTACGAACTAATTGATTTTTAATGTTTTTGGATCTGCGCCAACTCATCTGGACAGGAGTATTGACAAAAGGGAGTAGGTCAGGATCAAGTTGCAATATTGGTAGATGTTTAGATATGGCATTCTTCAACATTTTCCATTCTGGACAGAAGGTACCGATAAATCTAATACTGTCCTCCTGTTTAGAGCCGGCGTTTTTCTTTCCAAAGATCAGTTTATTCCTTTGGACCATTTTAGTTGCTGAATAGGCTCGTTTTAGTGAGCGTTTACTATAGCCCCTGGCTTGGAGACGTTTGGTCAGTTCCCAACTCTTCTTATTGAAGATATGGTCTTCAGAGCAGTTTCTTCTCAGCCTTAAATACTCTCCTTTAGGGATGTTTTCAATAGTGGGCGGGAAGTGTGAACTGGTCTGAAAAAGAATGCTGTTTGTCGCTGTCTCTTTTCGATATAATTCAGTGGCCAAGTATCCTGTATCTGATTTGTAGATGTTGAGGTAAAGAAATGGGACGCTCTCTGAGCTGATAGTATGTGTGAGCAGAATGTTGAGATCATTGGTATTCAAAATTTTGATGAAATCCAACAGAAGTTCTTTGTTACCATTCCAAATAATAAATATATCATCGATATATCTGAGCCACAAGGTGACATGTGTGGTATAGTGTTCATTGGTAGTATGGAAAACAAAGAAATGCTCCCACCATCCTAAAAATAGGTTTGCGTATGTAGGTGCACAAGCTGCTCCCATTGCTGTCCCCCTTACCTGCAGAAAAAAACTGATCTTGAAAGACAAAATAATTCTTGGCAAGGACGAAATCAAGCAAATTCTGAAGGAAGGTTTAAAAGTCACTTTCTCCTTCCTGGTCCAGGAAGTACTTAACTGCTTTGAGGCCATGTTGGTGACTGATGCTAGTATATAGTGCCTCTACGTCTAACGTTGCCATAAGAAAATCACTTTCAAAATGGATATCATGAATTTTACGTAGTAGGTCGGAAGTATCCTGCAGGTAAGAGGGTAGAGATAGTACAAACTCACAGAGATGCAAATCAAGAAACCGACATGGTTGCTCCAAAAGACCCCCATTGCCGGACATAATAGGTCTTCCAGGGGGTCGGGATGCGTTCTTATGTATTTTAAGCAAAAGGTAAAATGTCGGTGTTTTGGGATTCAGCACCGTCAAATATTTGTATTCTTGTTGTGTGATGGTGCCCTGTGCTGCAGCTTCTAGTATCATCAAATTATACAGCTGAAGAAAGTCAGTGGTGGGGTTGTTGGGAAGTTTATTGTAACAGGAGGTATTGTAGAGTTGCCGGTGAGCTTCCGTGATGTACATCTCATGTGGCCAAATGACAATATTACCCCCCTTATTCGATGGCTTAATAACAATGTCGCTCCAGCCTTGTAGTTCTTGTAATGCCTGTCTCTCATTGAATCTCAAATTTCTAGAAAATCGATGTATGCCTTCTTGGTTTGGGCATAAATATCATCAAATTCCTTTGAAACCAGGTTAAGGAAAACTGTAATCTCCGGGCTATTATTATTTGGAGGAAAGAAAGTTGATTTTGGTCTGCACTTGAGTCTGAATGGAGATGATTCACTGTTGCCGGATTCTATTCGTAGTTCTTCCAACATTCGGAGGGCATTATGATCCTCTATGGTGAGATTGGAATCCAATGTGGTTTCTGATTGTCTTTGTGATTGTTCGGAAAATATTTTTTTTAGGAGAAGCTTTCTCCCAAAAAGTCTAAAATCTTTCTCCCAGGAGAATCTATTGAAAGACCTTGAAGGTGAAAAAGAGAGTCCTTTCATGAGCACTGCCATATGGTCCGATGATAGGATCCTGTTCGATAGATTTATGACCTGTAATTGTGATGTCTGGTCCTGATCTATCGTACTGTCTTCCTCTGGCGTGCAGGATATCTGGTAGTCCTCGGTATATCCCAGTCTTGATTTCTTGGATTTTCTCTTCTTTCCCCCTCGCCTTGTCTTCCTCGCAATTTGATACGGCCTCTCCCTCTCTGGTCTCGATCTCAAAAACGTGGGGAGAAATCTTCACTCACCTCACGATTGTAATTGGGTGCATCAAAATTTTCACTGGCAGAATCACCACTATTAGAAGATTCAAATTCAGATAGGGTTGGGTCTTCTCGAGGTCTCCTGCTCCTATTGGTAGGGGATTTAGGGTTCCATCTAAAGATGTCTCCTTGAGCAAAGTCTCTTTTATCTCGTGTGAATTTACCCCTTTTGCGATCAACTATATTATGTTCGTAGTTATCGATTTCTTTCTTAAATTTTTAAAAGCTGCCTGAAAGTCAGAATCCTTCTCCCAGGGTTCCAAAGTTTTCCCTAAATCTACAATTTCTTTCTCTACTTGATCAATTATCAAGGTATCATGTTTCACTAATATATGTAATAGTTCATTAAAACATTTGAGAAGGGCTGTTTCCCACTCAGCCTTCAAATTATCCGTGGCGAGTGGAAAAGAAGGAAATATTTTTGGTCGTAGTCCCCTGGGAACAATCTTATGTTTTATATAGTTTTCTAAGGTAGTCACATCCCACGACAGCCGTACTCTTCTCTGTAAATTCTTTTGTAATTTAGAGAAGGAAGTTCGCCAGTCAGTATTGGGGGAGATTTGCTCGAATGTTTCTGAGAAAGGATCGCCAAAGTTTTCTACATTCTGGCGCCTTAGTAATTCAGTCTTTAAAGAGAATGTGGTCATAATAAGACGTGAAAGGCGAGAGCACTAAGATCCTAATAATAGGAGACAGTTTAGGTGAAAGCGTGAATGACTGCTAAAAATTGGATCACTAGGTAATCAAAAATAGGGAAAGAAAAGCATTCATAAAGATAAAGAAATAAAAATAATGGACCGTGCCAGAAGGTCAGAGGCTGATATTATCTTCAGCATAGACAGTTACTTGAAGAAAAGAAGGGGCGACCCGGCACTGGTCTCATAGACACATTTCAATTTACATAAACCAAAATTCGGACGATTATATTTAATTTACTACATTTCTGTCCAGGTTGGTGGTGCGCCCAGAGCCAGGAAGAGCAGATGCAAATGGTAAGAGAAGAAAGGAAGGCTCTTGTGTGGGCGCACTCTTAATTAGTTGAAATAAATTTCAATGAATTTTAAGTAATCAAGAATAAAATATAACTTTTATTAAGTATACATTAAAAAATTCTGATGATTACCCATTGGAAAACATAGGATCCAAAGTAGATGCGGTGAAGGATAAAATAAGTATTAAATTGAAAAATATAGCAATGTTCTGATCCTGTCTCACAGAAATGTGATAAGAAATGCTGTAGACACTTCAGAGTTCTACACCCATTTCAGCCCGACCAGTACAGAGAATCTGTATTGATAAGACCAACATGTGGTCAATTAGTCAATTTATAATAATATTATTCGAAAGGTCAGGAAGTAATTAGTGAGACATAAATCCATTCATGCCGGTCACCAAGCTAATGCACAGATATATAATAATTTTAGAGGACTCAGGTGGTCTTGATGAATGAAATAATCAAATATGCATTTCACAGGAAAAAGATAACGAAAGATAGGAACAAGTGGTGATACTGCTGTTGGTGTCAAATGACACACATCATAAAGATGATTGATAATCTACAACACTGGGTATTCCCTGTGAGTCTCCTCATCAGGTACTGACCCAGCCCAACATTATTTAGCTTCCAGGATCGGACGAGATCGGGCACTGGCAGTGTGGTTTGATAGTAGAAAATAGGTGGGTCAGACGCCAATGAAAATGATGTGTGTGCAGGTGTTGACATAGTAGAGTTATATAGGCACACACCAGTGGATGACTCAAACTATGAATAGCCCAGATACTTAACCAGCAGTGTTGGTTTATTGATAGATAGCAGGTACAGCCATACTCACTGTTAGGACCAGCATTATATGCATGTATTAACTGGGTCTATCCGGTGTACCGGTGGGTTATCTCACCTGCTGCTGTGTATTTCCTGCTTACCACTCTAGTGGACTCTGCTATACATCTGTGTCAGTTACTTCCTGGTATTGTGCTCACAAGTATTACTCAGTTCATTCAGGTTTACGGCATTGCCTTTGCTGACTCTGTGTTGGCTTCCCTGTACTGTGTGCTATTGCCTGGGCTGGCCGAATAGGCTGCAGGTTCCAGGGATGGAGTTTGGGGTTAGGTTGTGGTCTGTACACTCTAGTGCCCAGTGCTGTGTTACCTATTCTGATTTTTCAGGCTATAAATTATTAGACAATTTTTCTCCTATGCAAGAAACTTTCTCCCACTTCCCCTTTCCCACATAATATTTAAGGGAACATTGTAGGCAAAGCTTCAACAATAAAACTGGGATTGAGCTGATGTAAGGCAATTTATGAGTGGTCTCCCCAGAGAAACCCAACACTCTCAATGGCTGCCAAGCTATGCCCCCTACCTAATCCTGTTCATCTTATTGGCATGCCTTCACTCAGTGTCATTAACAATTCTGCTATAACAATTAAGGTACTAAAAAGGAAACCAGACATAAGAACTGAATAAAGATCTACAAAACCAAGACTGGAATTATATTTAGTAGACCACTGAGCTTACTACTGCTCACACTGAGCAGGTGGTCTTTTTTCCACATTTTAAACCAGCAGTCTGTAAGCCAGCAGTCATGGAATTAAAATAGCATTTGAATTAGCACCTACTAGTACATGCTTTCGGCTCATATAGGAACAGGTAAGTAGCTCCCTGCATCAAATGCACTTTAAATAAGTCATGTGTATTTCAACTATGTTGTTCGACAACCAGATGTAACATCCAAAGTATTAAAGGCCTATTCAGACAAGGAATTCGAAAGCATAACCCTAACCCTATTTTTTCTAGTAATATTGTTTCTATTGTAAGAAAAATAGAATGTGATAAGTGAATATGCGCACTTCAACCCACAATAGCAACCAAAGAATACAACAAGGAAAAACACCAAGGTTCCTTAGGCCAGATACAAACAAAATTCTGAACTCCAATAAGCGCTGATTGGGGTTACATGTAAACCAAACCGGGTGTGACCCCTGTATATTAAGAGAACTTCCCTCAGGTAATAAGGTAGTCTTTAATTCCCGAAGAACTCACAGACTCTTTCACTCCTCCTCTAGCAGGAATAGTTTCCTCTATGTGATCCTCCAAATGGTACCCAAAAAAGGAAGAAGACAAAATATGGTGCAATATTGCTACAATATTCTTACTACGATTAGGAAGGGAATCGCACTCACATTAGAATAGTAATAAATAGTATTCTCACAGGAGATTTCAAGCATCTTTGACCAAATGAATCACTAGGAGGCAAGTGTTTCCACAAACCCCCAGGATTGAGAAAAATAAATAATAGTTCAAATCATTTTTCCAAAAGGGATAACAATATTTAATAAAATACACTCACAAAGTAAAAACATTCATATAGCATATCTACCACACAGCTGGTATTCATAGAACCAATAGGAGAACGATAAGTCCTGACTGATGGTAAAAAGCAATGGACCAAGGGGGTGATTCAGACCTGAACGGCAGCATGCAATCAGGTCAGAATCTTCCCCCAAATCCGGATACATCCACGTGCTTACCAGGAAAGATGTCTCAAGCTAGTTCAGGTTCCCCACTGGCGGTTCTCAAAGCAACTTAACGCGTTTCAGACCCTAATTGGGTCCTTCATCAGAATTTATATACTTTCAAACAGCCTAATGTAACATAAACAATATTAAAGAGTAAATGGGATGTGAACCATTATTTATTTGTTTATTGCATAAATAAACCTGTTATTAGTCCACAGAGCCAAATAACACTGCATGGAAGTAGAGTCTTTTTTTTCATGCTGTCAAACAGTCTTTTGTAACATCCAAAAAGGGTATCATACTAAAAAGAATGCAAACAGGAATTGTAAAAACCCTAATATTACTTTATCGAATAGGAGTGTCTTCATTCCATGTCTTCAACCAATGTGCTTTAACATTTATTGTACTAAAATGTAGTCAAGCTACTGTACGGAATATGACCCAAGACATACTGTACACTATACCATTGCTTTTAGAAGTGCAAGCCGAATGAACCAACCACTCTGTGACTTTCTTTCATGTCTTCATTCAACCTTTTGTAACATATGTGGAATTAAGAAGTAAATGGGTTGTAAACCAGCACCTGCTGTACCTGTGTACCTGTTTACTGCTTACCAGGTTACTAGACTTCAGAGTTATAGAAGATGTGATACAAGTGAATGTTCTTTCCTCCATTACCAGCGTATGGCTGTAAAATGGAAAACAGCCTAAACCTACCCCCCCCCCCACATCCTGGCCATCCCCCACCCCGCAGCCAAACCCTAACACTCCCCCTAGTGCCTAACCTTAACACCAAGGCCAGTACATACAAGGATTCTGACCATCGGGATCCCTATGTTGGGACCTCGACTGACGGGATCCTGACCACATCCCCTCAAAAGAATATCACCAAGACCAAGTTACCAAGTGTGGGTGTTTTCAAATGATTCCATAATCTATTAACCTTTTTTATTTTAAGAGAAAAATACTGTATAACACTAACTGATTAAACGATTAAGGCAACCTACTGTCAGGCATTGTTATAGACCGCGCTGTTGCGGGCCGTGGTCTATGTCGCCAGCAGTGTCCGGTTGCCAGGCGACCAGGGCACTTGCGTACTTCCATTCCCAGCTGCTGGGTCCATGGAAACCAGGACGTTTTGCCTGTGGCAGGCGAGGGGAGCTTCCGCTCAGTATCCTAGTGAGTTGCCTAAATTCCAGGCACTCACAAGACAGCAAGGACGTGCGGAAGGGCAACTGTAGGTAATTATAATTAGGGGATGCTTGTGATTTGTTTATGCTCCCTTTAACTTTCTTGTCTGCTCTCACTTGGTGCGGTTCATAGTTTCCTGGCTGCAATGGGAGCATTTGTCTCTTGGACTATTTCAGCCTGTGATCCCCCGACTGGTTTTCTGCTGTCAAAGTCGAAAAATATTGCAGTACACACATCACGTACAAACAACACACAGATGGCCTCTGCGCGTGTACTTGTTCTGCTGTGCGTGCACATATTCGCAATTTGCGTATGGTCGCTCCCGCGGTCGTGCGCATCAGCGCGTGGTATGGGTATTTACGGTAGAGTTTGTGAATGCATGGAGAGCTATCAAAACACATTACATATTTAATCCAAATAGTGCACAAAGTACACATAGTCCCCCTGCACCACATATGAAATTAACAACAGTTTAAATGGTTTCAGAACAAAGGGATTCACCTTTACAGAATAGGAGGGGACAGAACAAGGTCATAAGGTGGTGTTTGGTATCCAGCTGTAGGGTATTTTAAGGGTAACATTCCGGTGTTGGTTTGAGGAAGATCGCATGTTCCTGCAGATACTTATGTGCAGAAGCAGAATATAGATATAAACTGTATTTACTGTACATTATGTATGCGGCGGGAATCCAGAGGAGACCACCCACAAGAGCAGTTGGGAAAGACATCGCCTACCTATTCAAACCGACCTATGACCTCTCCTGTACTGTAAAAGTGCATTCCTGTGTCCAATGGACAAAGGGATTAGAGTATCTATTGTATTGCTTTTGGAAGAAGTGTATAAAGAGAGCCTGCTTCTGGCCTGGTAAATCACAAAACTCACAAAGTTATCTATTTGATGACCGAGGACCGGGCCGGGAAGCGCAAGCGAATCTACTCAAGTATGTACCATTGAATGTAGCCATTTACTCTGTTATATTGTATTGTATTATTTGTATTGTAACCCCCTTTCAGCAATAATCCACTGTGGTGTCGGAACCCAGCGGTTAAATCACAATTGGTGTCGTGTCTTCATTGCCCTGCTAAGGTTTAAAGTGTTTTATCATTGCATTGCATTACTGTGAAGGTTTAAATTGTATCTCTGGGTGTGTGGGCGCTTTGTGTACTTTGTACCCCCAGTGCGGCGTTTGTACGCTAAGTCCGTACAGTGATACGGGACTCCGTACGCAAACAGTGTATAAAGTACGTAGCGTGTGTACTAAGTTTAGCGGCCGCAGCGGCTCCATGGTAAAGTGTATTCTAAGTGTGTATAAGGTATAGCTTTCTTTCCTGTAAGATAATCGACATTATCAATTGGGGGCTCTCCGGTTTTCCACATACTTACTACCTAACAGGTCACAGCAGACGTAATCTATCAGCAAAGGGTGGGAAGTTATCCTACGTATCCTTTTCTTGGTCGATGGATGCACTGAAAACCCTACTTAATTGCTGATTAGATGGCGTCTGCTCTGTATGGTTTGTAGAGATGCTGGTAGAACTCGTAAGGTAAACAGGAAAAAAGCTATTTAAAATCTGTGAAATTTCTTTTGGCGCCAAAAGCGTACACAGCACCCATACTCTTTGCATACTCTCTCACAGTGTTGCCATAACATTCAGATTGCTAGATTCATTTAAACTTGTGTGAAACCGGAGATATTTGTTGCTATATAGTTAAAACTAAAATAAATGTTAAGGAAGTAAGTGTAAGACACACACGCAGCCTGGCCTAGTTATAAAGTTTTATACAGAAAGAAACTGTGTGTAGTGTTAAGTGAGCAATTATAGTTGGTATTGCTCACATTTATAGAAGTTGTGGAATTTGTTTGATTGCGGACGTACGGTTTTGTACACGTGTCTCGGACAAAGTACAGGACTGCGTACGCAGCGTAAGAAGACACGCACGATCGCGTGTTTACGCAAATTGCGTAAGAAATACGGTCGCTAAGTACAAATTACACAATAGTTTGTTTAGTTTAAAGGCGGGACAGTAGCTACGCTACAATAGCACCAAACTACCCAGTTTCTAAAGAAATTTAATATAAAAACAAAATTTAGTATAAATAAAAAATTTTTTAAATTGCCTCTGGGGGTAAAGCTGCCAACTTGAATGAATCCTAATTTTCTGTACAGAAAAAAAAATAACGTGTATGTGAGTGAGCGAATGCAGGAGTGAGTGGATACTGAACCCAAGAACTAAGTGGTCTAAGTGGTCTAGGTGGTCTAAGTGGACACACTGGGTTAGTAGAGGCCCGGTGGCGTAGGGTTTGCAACCCTGCGTTATTAACTAGGTGGTCTTAGTGGACTGAGTGGTATCCCATACAACTCTTAGTGGTCTAGGTGGTCTACAGCAATCGTAGGGCATATAGATAACTAGTATCTATAGGCTGTGCTATTGCATCACATGTCCGTTTGTTCAGCACAGAGCAACGTGATATTATTGTGTCATATGCGCTGTGGAAGAGCATACGCAGACGTGATTGTATAGACAAAGGGGTTTTTCTTTGATAACTTCGGGAAATCTCCCTGGTGGGCTTCACTGGAAAGGGTGAAAGATAGTTATCTAATTTCTCTGTTTTTCACCCTACAAACAATTCCAGTTGAAAGATACCAAAAAGGAAATTTTCACTGCCTTTCTCAGGAAAATATTCCAAACAGAACTTCCACCGAAAGAAATTACGGTGTAAGGTCTGATAGGAGCCCTAAGTAGGGTACATTGCGATCCGCTATCAACAGTGTATCATTGTATTGGCCAGCGTGGGTGAGAGCGAGTGGAAGGCGCTCAGGTATACTTCCACCGTCTACTTATATTGAGTATTTTGGTGTTTGTGGGAATTTTTTAAAGATATTAGAAGAGACCCACAAATATGGGAGCCAGTTGCTTAAGTAAGAGACGTTTAGACAGAGTTCAGGCAGAATTGTGGCCAAAAGGCTCAGCAAGGTTTATCATGTGTGAAAAATATGGTTCACACACAGAAGTTTTATGCAATGAGTGGATATGTATGACTAACAATGATAGGGAACCATTCCCTAGGGTGGGCAGCTTTGAACCAGAGGTATTACAGAACTTAAGGTTAAGGATTTGTCTGATAAAATCCAAGAAGCGAAGGATTAAACATACAGATTGTTTAAATTTGTGGCAACAGGAGGGGGATATGCAAAGGGAATTAGCTCGTGCAGCAGGTTCCAAAGCTAGCGGTAAAACAATGGCGACCGCACCACCACCACCATATATTGTTGGGGAGAAAATGGCTACAGGCAATGATACATTGGTACAGAATAGAAGTGTAATTGCAAAATGTACTAACGCTAACCCTTGCCAGTTGTACCCTGTTTTAAATTTTCCCCAGGACTGCGAACAAGAGGATGAGTCCAGCACGAAATCGGCACTCTCTCTAGCAGCCACAATACAAGACACTCAGGTGGGCACGGCCCAACCAGCAAGAGCAGTAGTCAGGCCCCCTAGTGGAGGGATAAGTGAGGTCGTGTCCACAGGTAAGTACGGTTCCGTACATTATGCAGAAACCATAGCACCTCACATTGTAGAGTCAAATCAAAATGATGTAATTGAATTAAATCCTGTCAGGGTGATCGCAGTCCCCAATGGGAAGACTGACGCTCAGGGAGTAACTCCCGTCAGGAACATTGCCATGCATTGTCCCTGGTCCCGGACAGAATTAAGGTCAATTATGTCAGAATTTCCCGATCCCAGAAAAGATCTAGTCGCATGCCAGAGGTTCATTAAAGAGTTAGGTAATGCCACCGAACCCACAAACAAAGATTGGCAAACAGTGCTACGGGTATGTTTACCCTCAAATATTGACCCCGCGAAATTAATAACTGATTGCAACTTAGATGCAGAAGTACCTCTCACTGATGAGTACACTCAGGAGAATGTACGACAAATCAATATGCAATTAGGAATATATTTTCCTACTGTTGTCAAATGGAATAAAATCTTTTCCATAAGACAAAAGGAAGGTGAAACGGCATCCGAATATTTCCATCGAGCACTGCAGGAAATGGCTAGATACACTGGGATCGAGGACATTAGAGACAATGTACATCACAGGGAGGTAGCTGTTTCAGTATTAATGGGCGGGTTGAAGGAGGCACTCAGAACAAGGGTACAGACTACTCTACCAAACTGGAGAGGTATCTGGGGGGCTGCATTGAGAGAGTCCGCTATCGAGCATGATAGGAACATCATTAAACACAGGGAGTCACAGGGGGAAAAACTGATGACGGTAAGTATACAGCCCCTTACGGCAAAACCCCATCAGCCGAAAACCCGGACCCCTGTTGTTTTGGACAGACCTAGAACATGTTACACTTGTAGGAAGGAAGGGCATTTTGCCAAAGACTGTAAGAGTAGTAGAGCGCATAGCCAAGATAGACCCCTAGACAGAAAATATGAACCACACTACTACTCACATAATTGGGATCAAGGACCACATAGGAAAAGTTACGAGCCACATGCAGGGGAAATAAGGTGGTACCCACCAAGGAGAGTTGGGCAGACCTCCGAAAATTCTCAGCTACCTCCCCCACATATCGTAGCTGCCAATGCGCTGCGGGTGGGTCTCACCACACAATAGGGGTTGGGCCACACCTGTAGTCTGCAGCCAGTGAAGTTGATTGCTAGCCTTGGTAGTGAAACTGAGGTCACGGTTGATGTAGCTGGTGTACCATTACCTTTTCTTGTAGATACAGGGGCGGCTAGGTCAGTGCTAAATTCGAATGTAGGTATAGAAACCACGGGTAAAACAATTTCGGCAATGGGAGTAACAGGAACGGTGCAACACTACCCTTTGAGTAGACCGGCAGAGATTACGATAGGGCCCCTGCAGATCAAACACTCTTTTCTGCTGGCTGCATCGGCTCCGACTAATCTGCTCGGCAGAGATTTATTGTGTAAAATGCGGTGTGTCATATATTGTACTCCTGAGGGTGTCTTCTTGGATATACCCGAGAATCACGTTCAAGAAGTGCAAGATATATTAGACACCCCTCAAAGGCTAATGTCGCACTCTGCTGTTATAGACAAGTGTCCATCAAAGGTAGAGGAAATGATCTCACAAATACCGGGTTCCCTTGGGACCAAAGATGGACAAGACACTGGATTGATGGCAAATGTAGCTCCAGTAGTAGTGCAAGTAAAAGATGGTAGGATAGCTCCAAAAATCCCTCAGTATCCTCTGAAGCCAGAGGTAGAATTAGGAGTGTACCCCGTCATAGAGCGGTTGCTACAACAGGGCATCCTAGTCAGGACGTCCAGCACTGCCAATAGTCCCATCATCCCTGTGAAAAAGAGTGGGGGGAGGGGGTTACAGGCTAGTGCAGGATTTAAGGGGGATAAACAAGATAGTTGAGAGCAATTCCCCGTAGTGCCCAATCCAGCTGTCATCCTCATGCAAATTCCCCCTACTGCGAAATATTTCACTGTTATTGACCTCTGTTCTGCTTTCTTTTCTGTCCCTCTGCACCCTGACAGCCAATACCTCTTTGCATTTACATACAGGGGAGTACAGTACACCTGGACTCGTCTCCCCCAAGGTTTCATTGACAGCCCAAGTATTTTCTCCCAGGCTTTGCATGACTGTTTACAATCCTTTCAACCTGAGAGTGGATCAGTGCTAATACAGTATGTCAATGACTTATTGTTGTGTTCTGATTCACTCGAATCATCCTTGAAAGACACGAAACAGCTTCTGTTTCATCTTTCCCAAACGGGACACCAGGTTTCAAAGGATAAGTTGCAGTTGTGCCGGACCAGGGTAAAATATTTGGGACATTGCTTGACTTAGACACCTCACCGCTGATAGAATACAGGCGATTCGCGACATGACTCTGCCACAAACGCAGCAACAGATCCGCACTTTCCTTTGAATGTGTGGGTACTGCCGAAACTGGATCCCAGGGTTCTCCATACTGGCTTTACCTTTGCAAGAGATGGTCTCTTCGAACAAACCAGATCGGATCTCGCACACAGATGAGTCCGAGCTGGCATTTGAGAGACTCAAACAGTGCCTATCACAGGCACCTGCATTAGGTATGCCAGATTATGGGAAACCCTTCGAATTATACGGTACAGAAAGTGCAGGGTGCGCAGCAGGAGTTTTAACCCAGAGACATGGGGATGCCAGCAGGCCGGTAGCTTACTACAGTGCACAGTTGCGAAGTGTTGCAGCGATAGCTTTGCTAGTAAGTAAAAGTGAAGACGTAGTGTTAGGACACAACCTGACCATCCATACACCTCATGCTGTATCAGCCTTACTGAACTCCGCCCAAACCAGACATGTCTCATCCGCGCGGTTTACAAGGTGGGAATTATCACTGATGGCCCCTGTAAACATCAACATTAAGAGATGCAGTGCACTAAATCCTGCAACCTACTTGCCAAGTGTGCCTGTACAGGCACAAAGGGTGGATGATGAGAATGATGGTGAAGGAGGATTTAGTGCAGACACTGATACGCATGACTGTATGGAATACCTGAATCAGACTTTCACTGCGAGACCTGACATTAATGACAACCCACTGGAAGGCGTAGATTTTACCTTTTACACTGACGGTAGTTGCCACAGACAGACGGACTCGGGAGACCTGTGTACTGGATATGCAGTTGTAGACGACAGAGGTATCATAGAAGCTGAACCCCTGGGCCCACCGCACTCAGCACAAGTTGCTGAGCTGGTCGCCCTAACCAGAGCGTGTGAATTGGCCAAGGGTAAGTCAGCTAATATATACACAGATTCTAGGTATGCCTTTGGAGTGGTACATGATTTCGGGGCCCTATGGTGCCTCAGAAATTTCATGACGGCAGCTGGCACACCTGTAGCGCATGCGTCCCACATAAAAAGGCTCCTAACAGCGATACAGGAACCAGACAGAGTGGCTGTTATCAAGTGTAAAGCACATACTTACAACGAAGACCCAATTTCACTTGGTAACAGCCGGGCAGATGAAGCTGCTAAATCAGCAGCCAGCACCCCCATACAAACGAACATCACATCACTGATGACATTTAACACGATCAATACACAACAATTAATTGAAATGCAAGATTTGTGTTCTTCACAGGAAAGGGCAGTCTGGAGGTCAAAGGGATATCGCCAGGAACCCTCGGGACTGTGGACAGGTGGACAAGGTAAGCCAGTAGCCCCCAGAGCATATCTTCCAAGCTTAGCTGAGGCGGCACACGGTCTGACTCATCTGGGTAAAGAGGGTATGTGTAAGCTGGTGAGAGCCTACTGGTGTGCGCCAGGATTCTTTTCTCATGCAGGTAAAAGAGCAATGACATGTTTTACTTGCTTGAGGAAGAATATTGGAAAGTCAATACCAACAGAGCCATCCCATATCCCTCCAACAGACGGTCCTTTTCAGGTAATACAAATCGATTTCATACAGTTACCACCCTGTAGGAATTTAAAATATGTGTTAGTTTGTATTGACGTATTTTCAAATTGGGTAGAAGAGTTCCCTGCTGCCACAAATACTGCTACGTTCACTGCAAAGAAAATTGTGCAGGAATTTGTGTGTAGATATGGTATCCCTAGAATAATTGAAAGTGATAGGGGTACCCATTTTACAGGTGAAGTCTTTCAGGTCATGTGCAAACTGATGGGAATTAATAGCAAGCTGCATACTCCGTACCGTCCACAGGCGAGTGCAAAGGTGGAGAGAGTGAATAGCACTATTAAGAACAAGCTGAGCAAATAAATGGTTGAAACTGGATTGTCATGGCCAGAAGCTTTGCCACTAGTGTTGTACAGCATCAGAACCACTCCCAGGTCTCCCCTTAACCTATCACCCTTTGAAATTCTTTTTGGTCGACAACCTCATGTAATGATAGACCCCCAGGATGATTTGAAATGTAATAATGAAGTGACTGTGAAATATTTGGTTGGGATGAGCCAGCAGCTGAGAAATCAACAAAGAAATTTAAAGCTGGTGATTCCTGACCTGCCGAACAGTAATTGTCATGACATTGAACCTGGGGATTATGTAATGATTCGAAATTTCTTACGCTCAGGTTGCCTCATAGACAGGTGGGAAGGACCATATCAAGTCTTGTTAACCAGCACAACAGCATTGAAAGTCGCCGAAAGAGAGACGTGGATCCACTCATCCCACTGCAAGAAGGTCGCTGACCCGGAGAGAACTCGTGACAAAGAGCAGAGTGTAGAGAATCTCGTACCACTGGAGTGTCTGTTCCGGGAAAGTTGAGAGGCAGGACTGTTGAAAGGCATCTGAGCACAGAGAGTAACAAGAGCTAGAACGGTTGTCGTACCACTTTCTTTTTTTCACCTCCCCCTACATTTTTCCTTTCTTTTCTCCTTCTTATTTTCCTCCTTTCCCCTAACGAAATGGATCGATCACAAGAGACTGCATTTCGGGTTCTGTTAGTAATTCTGGTTTTGATAAGGACAGTTTGTTTTGGTGAGGGTCCCAGAGAGGTCGAGCAGGGATATGGAATGGGTTCTGATGGCAAGTACGAATTTGTAGGATCTCAGGATCAGCACATAATTTTGGTAAAGGCTGGCATCAGTAAGCGCTCTGGTAGTCAAGCAGCTCGGAGGCACTGTGAGGGGTTATTGTCTGCTGAATATTGTATTTGTAGGAATTGTGAGAATATAGTTGAGGATGGGTGCATCCAGAGATGTCAGTCCAACCTTAATATCGACATGGACCGGCATCCGTTGAGTGATTACCACTCACTAGTGGGTAAGGTCTTAAACCAGACAGAATGCTGGGTGTGCTCACAGGTACCCCAAGGTCAGAGCAAGTCAGGATTAGTACCATACCCTTTAGCAATAGATGAGGTACTCGAATTACGGGGTGGGAGACCGGTGGACAAGAAATTCAATATTTCTAGGCCCCCTAGTTTAAAGCTCCACCAGTATCATGTAGATAGATCCTTATTATTTTTTAATATTTCCAATTACCGAAAACCGGGAAATTGGGAAGTGACGTGGAATAACCAGACAATGACCTTTTCACACAGAGCTGATAGGATACCCATAGAATCTGAACTTGTACGCCAAATAGCCAACAGTGGGAGGTATTTTTGGTATAGGTATACTCGTGGAAGCAATACCATGTGGGTTGGAAAAGTATCGCCAGGGTATTGTGCTCATATCATCCAGCCCGATACTTGTACTGAGCAGATGGGAGAACTGGGGATGGGTTTCCTTACTTTGAAATTTTGTAATATGGTGATGTTATATTTTGTCCCCTATGTTCTCCCAGATGATGCCTATTTCATATGTGGGAGGAAGGCGTACAAGTGGCTTGCCCCGAGCTCAGAGGGATTGTGTTATATTGGGAGAGTACTGCCAGAGGTCATGACCATAACCCATGATAAGATGAAAGACGTTCACCGCAGTGCTCAGGATCCTTATACTCATACTCACTATGAACACATCGTCAAGAGACACCTCATAGATAGGACAGAGCACGCTGCCTCTGATTTGATCCACGAATCCACTGGGATTCAATTCCTTCTCGCATTAGACATCACCCGTACTGCCAGAGGAATTATAAATTATAGGTATATCCATGCGCTAGCGAACTTGATAGATAATATCACTGAGATGTATGACGACACCTTCAGGTATACGGGAAGGGAGTTACAAGCTTACAAGAAAAAACTGATACAGCACAGGATGGTCCTGAATTATATCACAGCTGTGACAGGTGGGTACTGTGCAGTGACGTGCGGTGGGGTGAGGCAGGTGAGGCAAAGCCTTTCCTGTCATACTTACGTTTAAACTAGAGTTTTGACTGTATAAAGTATATGAAAAATACTAATAATTTGTTTGAAATATCTTCTTTGCATTATTCTAATAATTTTTATAGCCCAAACTCTGGAGTAAAAAGTCTATGGCAGGTGAGGCAGTGCCTCACCTGTGTATCTTTTCAGCACATCTCTGATCAAAACTCACCAGATTTCCAGGAGTTTATAATAATGCACCTGTGTATAATGCCCAGATGTACCCTTTGGCTCATATATTGCATGGAATTCTGGCTCTGGTGCTAGCCAGTGCCTCCTGAGCCATTTAGCTTACCGCACGTCCGTGTTACTCTGGCAACTCAATATGGGGTGAAGTGCTGTACGTATATTACAAACAGCACTGATGACCCAACGGAGATTAGCGATCAAAAGAAGGACGATATCTTACAGTTGAAGTGGGAGTTCAGGAGGAAAAACAACCTTACCTTGGCGACTGTGAGTAATGAACTGACCGGCTGGGTCTCATGGTTGAACCCACGAAACTGGTTCTCAGGTTTAGGAGAGTGGGCTCAAAATTTTATTATGAGTGTAGGGAAGTCTCTCCTTTGTATCCTGGGAGTCCTCATAATTATTGGTTTGATATTTAGGTGTGTTCGAATTCTGATGCGGCGCAAGCATGGCACAAAGTTGATGAGTCTAAGGAGCGAGGGCGCTGTTATAGCAGCAGATTTAATTTATGACCCATCCATAGAGACAGTGTTATGATAAGGATTGTAAATGAATTTCATGGCCTGTTTCTTTCACCCGTTTGTCTTGTGTTCCCCCCTCTGCCCAGATACATCCATCCGGAAAAGACATCTGCCCTACCCAAAATGTTTATGTGAATGTATTTTAGATATGTGTCTTATCTTCATCTCTGCAACCTCCAGTTAATAGCACACATAGTCGACAGGTGATACCCACATATACTAGCACTCACATGTCTCCCCTCCATGTATCACCAACTAAATGTGCACCCCATTTGTTGGAACAATCCGACAAGAGCTCGGTAGTGTTTGTTGGCCCATTTACAGACCCTTAGTATGGGATGAGAAGGATTTAATGTATACTTCGCAATACCTCAAAGCTTATTTAGAACATATACGGCACGATGATACATGCCCCTCAGACACGGATTCATACATACATGCTTTTTACTATCCCACTAGGTCATACATTTCCTACCTACCCCTCTCTCACGACTATCCAAACTTCTGTAGATATTGTGTAGATATTTTTCTGTTTAGTGATTAGATAGTGGCAGTTATTGGTGACTGCCAAAGGGTGGACTTTCAAAGTCGAAAAATATTGCAGTACACACATCACGTACAAACAACACACAGATGGCCTCCGCGCATGTACTTGTTCTGCTGTGCGTGCAAATATTCGCAATTTGCGTATGGTCGCTCCCGCGGTCGTGCGCATCAGTGCGTGGCATGGGTATTTACGGTAGAGTTTGTGAACGCATGGAGAGCTATCAAAACACATTACATATTTAATCCAAATAGTGCACAAAGTACACATAGTCCCCCTGCACCACATATTAAATTAACAACAGTTTAAATGGTTTCAGAACAAAGGGATTCACCTTTACAGAATAGGAGGGGACAGAACAAGGTCATAAGGTGGTGTTTGGTATCCAGCTGTAGGGTATTTTAAGGGTAACATTCCGGTGTTGGTTTGAGGAAGATCGCATGTTCCTGCGGATAGTTATGTGCAGAAGCAGAATATAGATATAAACGGTATTTACTGTACATTATGTATGCGGCGGGAATCCAGAGGAGACCACCCACAAGAGCAGTTGGGAAAGACATCGCCTACCTATTCAAAGCGACCTATGACCTCTCCTGTACTGTAAAAGTGCATTCCTGGGTCCAATGCACAAAGGGATTAGAGTATCTATTGTATTTCTTTTGGAAGAAGTGTATAAAGAGAGCCTGCTTCTGGCCTGGTAAATCACAAGACTCACAAAGTTATCTATTTGATGACCGAGGACCGCGCCGGGAAGCGCAAGCGAATCTACTCAAGTATGTACCATTGAATGTAGCCATTTACTCTGTTATATTGTATTGTATTATTTGTAATGTAACCCCCTTTCAGCAATAATCCACTGTGGTGTCGGAACCCAGCGGTTAAATCACAATTGGTGTCGTGTCTTCATTGCCCTGCTAAGGTTTAAAGTGTTTTATCATTGCATTGCATTGCATTACTGTGAAGGATTAAAGTGTATCTCTGGGTGTGTGCGCGCTGTGTGTACTTTGTACCCCCAGCGCGGCGTTTGTACGCTAAGTCCGTACAGTGATACGGGACTCCGTACGCAAACAGTATATAAAGTACGTAGCGTGTGTACTAAGTTTAGCGGCCGCAGCGGCTCCATGGTAAAGTGTATTCTAAGTGTGTATAAGGTATAGCTTTCTTTCCTGTAAGATAATCGACATTATCACTGCTTAAGCCTGTTGCAGCAACCCTGCATCCAGCTCTGTGTCAGCTGGGTCATCTGTCACAAATATTTTCTAGTTAACTATTTCTGTTTGTTTTTTGTCTCGTCAGCTTGATGCGTGGTTATGTGTCTCCTCTGTGCTTTCGGCTCTGAACTGTCATTTTTCAAACCCAGCCTGTGACATGGCAGAAAGGAGCCAATTGGCTGGGACTTTATCTCTGTCGGGTTTATCTCCATCCAAGGCTTAGTAAATAGACGTTTCCTCTAGTAATCCTTCTGTACCTGTATGACCTATAGCTCCATCAGGAGGTTTAGAGTCCTCTGTGGTTTCGTGCTTCCTGTCTTCCTATACACTCTAGCTCTTGTATTAACTCGCCATGTCACCGTCTGGGACCCACCTGTCTTTACTTCTTTGGCTACTCCTTTGAGCCTTTGCCTCGTAGTGTTTTCTCTCATTTTTTTCCTTTTGCCTCTTCTCTCTTCTTTGGGGCCCGCCTCCTCATCGGCATTGATTCAGGTCTCCCTGGGTTGAGCTCGTACTACCACCAGTTCAGTAAGTCCTGGTGGCATCCCAGTACCAGTAGGCACATCACACCTTAAGAGAAAATTGGCTATTATAGGCTAGAAGTTCTATGAGTCTCAACTCAGGGTGTACAGGGATCAGTGCCCAGAAGACCTCTGGAGAACTCAGACTCTTCAAGAAGATGACCCCTCAGTTGTAACACCTAACAGTAGTAATTATATCAATCATCTGTAATAAATTGCACAAATGTAAATAATAAATTAAATAACACATTGACAGGGATGCTTGTCAAACAATAATTATAGTGTAGCCATGTATCCTAGGTTCTGTAGACCAGTGATTTTCAACCTTTTTTTAGTCACGGCACACCGAATAATATTTTAAGATTCCCAGGGCACACCATCAGTTCCCCACAGAAAAAAAACAAAAAACACACATTGGCCCTCACAGTAAAGAAAAATCCACACATACATTGGCCTACACAGTTGCTCCCCACATAAATCATGTTGCTCACACATAAATCAATCACATTTCTCCCCACATAAATCGTATTGCTCCCCACATTAATTATTCACATTGTTCCCCCCATAAATCCATATAAATCCTTATTCTCCCCACATAAATCTTATTGTTCCCCACAGGAGAAATAAAATAACAAATATTAGCCCCTACCGGTCAGCTGTCCTCCTCCCTGTCCCCTGGTTGCGGGCGTTAATAGTGGAGTGCTGCAAATACTGAGCAGGGGGCGGTTGGGCAGGTGTGGATGTGGGTTGGCAAGGAAAGCTGTGTATGCAGGCGGGAACTGGAAGATGTGTAAGCAGGCAAGTGGGCTGGCTGGGTTGTAGACGCGGCAGCAGTGACCTATGATATCACACCGCCGCGTCTTCAAGTCATAGGTCACGGCCGGAGCATGACTGATCCTCTAAAAAGAGCCCGGGCCAACAGTTCACTCTGAAGGTGCAGGACACTGCTCTGGCTCCGCGGCACACCTTGCAACTGGTCGCAGCACACTAGTGTGCCACGGCACACTGGTTGAAAAAGCCTGCTGTAGACCAATTGTTACAGAATTGAGTGCACCATTTTAAAATAGCATTTCCCTTTTCTTTGTTACAAGTACTGTAAGCATACAGTATATAGAATCAACAGTGGATAAAGAGGGCCTTTTCATTCCTGAAAAATTAACAAAAACAAGAAAAATGTATGCATTCCTAGCCCCTCAGTGCTCAGTTGACAAATGGATGATCCAGTCATGCGTAGAAAGTTAACATTGGACATTTATATGATACACCAATTAACAATAATATGCATTTCGTGGTAACCAATAGGAATCAAGTTTATAAAATGTTTAAGATTGTGGTCAGTCTATTTTCATTTTGCTAACTCCATTAGAAAATACATAGAAAGCACAAGAGCCAGTCTGCAACTTGTGTCTGCATTGGAACGGATTTGGGGGCCTTCACTTTTTTCTCATACTTATAATGATGTAACTGAATGTACTAAAAAAATAAATGTTAAAAAAACCACTGCAGTGAGCCCTGTGATAATCATGGGGGGATCGATCCAGTGGCTGCGGTAGCGGTAATATCAGCGGTAGTGGCGCATGCACAGCAGGACATCAGGGTAATGTTTACAAAAAATGCCCCGATAATGCTGCACAGTGGCATCACAGGGATAGAGCTTTCTCCCAAGCTCTGTTCCTGCACGCGGTAATTGATACCGCCATGAGATGTAATCAATTATAGCAATGCAGATTGGTTTGATTTTATCACATCATGGCCCTCATTCCGAGTTGTTCGCTCGCTAGCAGATTTTAGCAGCATTGCACACGCTAGGCCGCCGCACTCTGGGAGTGTATCTTAGCTTAGCAGAATTGCGTATGAAAGATTAGCAAAATTGCGAATAGAAAATGCTTAGCAGTTTCTGAGTAGCTCGAGACTTACTGCTACACTGCGATCAGCTCAGCCCGTTTCGTTCCTGGTTTGACGTCACAAACACGCCCTGCGTTCGGCCAGCCACTCCCCCATTTCTCCAGACACTCCCGCGTTTTATTCTGGCAGGCCTGCGTTTTTCCGCACACTCCCAGAAAACGGTCAATTCCGGCCAGAAACACCCACTTCCTGTCAATCACACGCGGATCACTTCAACGATGGAAATTCTTCGTTCGGACGTGAGTAAATCTACTAAGATTTGTGCTAAAATACTTAGCGCATGTGCGCTGCGTACCATGCGCATGCGCATTTTTGCCTTAATCGCTCCATTGCAAAAATCGACAATGAGCGAACAACTCGGAATGACCCCCCATATCCACATCCTCAGATGCGGATGGTGATAAATCAGACCCTAAATCATACAATTTTTTAGGGTTAATAGAATAAGCTTATACACATAAAGGTAAAAGTGTATTAAGAATTATATTCATAATGAAACTTGAATGCAGTGGGTTAAAATGCTCGATTTTTAAAATGAGATACCGCTAATAGAATTCTATAACAATGGCATTCAAATCTGCTAGATAATGATGCATTAGTATTTCAGTGTAAAAAATGAAATGCGTTAAAATGTTACGGTTCAGTTCACAAGTTGCGTAAAATATAAAACATGAATTAATAAATCTGTTCAAATTGAACATTTATGACAGGAAAGGACATATTGAAAATTGCATAAAAATAACTAAAAACACATGAATAAAAAAATGAAAAATCTGCAGGCTTTGGAAAAGTATTCTAAAGGTGCTTTGTGCTATGAAAGTCTGTTTCATGCTCAGAGGAAGTCTTTCATGCTGAATGAATCTATGAGTCAAAAGTATCCAAAACCTTTATGTATTTTAAAAGCACCTGCATATACTGTACTGTAGATGTTGCCTGAGGCATGGGGGGACCTGGTAGTCTTCAGGGTGGAACATTTGTACTTGTGAAATCATTGCTTTCTGGGAATGTGGATAGTTGTTGTACAGAAGCTTCTGGACCTTGGATCAATGGAAGAAGGTCACCTGATCCAATGAATCACATTTTCGGTTGCATCATGTTGACAGCTTGGTAGGTTGCATACTATGCAGAAAATAAACCTGTGGAAGGAGTATGATGCTTTGAGCAATATTCTGCTGAGAGACTCTTGGTCATTCATGTGTATGTTAATTTGACACATACCACCTACCTACACATTGTTTCAGACCACATAAATCTTTTCAATGCAATGTATTCTCCAATGGAAGTGGCCTACTTTAGCAGTCTAATATGCCCTGCCACACTGCAAGGATTGTTTAACAATGTTTTCTGAAATATGTTGAAGAGTTCAAGGTGTTGCCCTGATCTCCAAATTCTCCAGCTCTCAGAACCTGATTCAGAGATATACGCTAAAGCCACCGCATCTGCGAATTAGTATAAATCAGCTGTGCATAAATATGCAAATGTTGCAGCCACCAGGATTGTTATTGAGATGTTCTCTGGCAGCACCTCTGAATTGGCACTTGTGTACAAGGATGCAACCATTGGATGCACAACGATCAAACATAATTGCAACCCAGATCATAGACATTTTGGTGGCCTGTGCCAAAAATAAAATTGATGCCCCCCATAAATAAAAAAGGGGCACTGCACGCCAATGGCGAGCATAACAAATATAAGGGCGTGGATTCATGGGGAAGGGCATGGTCACAAAATAATACCAATTCATATTATGCAGCACAGTAGTCTCCATTATTCAAATTGCGCCACACAGGAGTGTCACTTTATACCAGGTAGAGCCCTTTTTACACATTACGTAAGGTAAAGCCCCAGTTACACATTGTGCCAGGTAGAGTCCACTATTACACATTACACCAGGTAGAGCCCCCTTTTACACATTACGCCAGGCAGAGTCCCTTTTTACACATTACACCAGGCAGTGTACCCTTTTACAACACCAGGTAGAGCCCTTTTTATACATTGCGCCAGGTAGAGTCCCCTTTTACACCACATAGAGCCCTCTTTTACACATTGCACCACATAGAGCCCCTTTTTACACATTACGCCAGGTAGAGTCCCCTTACACAATGTCAGGTAGAGCACCTTTTACACACTGCACCAGGTAGAGCTCCCTTTTACACACTGCACCAGGTAAAGCCCACTTTTACACACTGTACAAGGTAGAGCCCCTTTTACAATGGTGTGTGTGTGTGTGTGTGTGTGTGTGTGTGTGTGTGTGTGTGTGTGTGTGTGTGTGTGTCTGTGTTATACTTATGTCCACCTTCGAAGCAGCTGCTTCTCCACCTGCCAGCATCATCTGTCTCTCTGCTCTTCTGCTGAGGGCACACAAGAGGATGTCAGGACTCGGGAGTGGCGGAGCCGGAGCATAATGAAGTACTATATGACATCTAGTATGCTGCATCGTGCCTGGCACTGAGCAGTAGTCGGGTTAGTCCAGTGGTGTTAATGCCATGTGGATGCTGCTGGTAGTACTAGCAAACTGCTAGATACGGACCTGGCATAACCATATTGTTGTGCAACATGGCCATTGGCAGCAAAACAACAGAGTCATTCAAATTGCATATGGGATTGCAGTATGCCTGCGTTTGAGTTGCCACTCTTCCATTACCTCCAACAATTGGTCCCTTACTGTCAATCACTTTGCCAATACAAGATCATTGCAGCACATGCGCACTTCGACTTACTGTATATGCATGCGCAGTGGCAAACAATCACTCAGCTGTGTACAAATCAAGTTTGGGTCCTTCTCTGAATCCTGCCCTCAGTCCTAATAGGCGTGTGGGGTATACAGATGTGTCCTCATACATCATTGCTGCAGTTGTGCCAAACAGCCCCTCTCAGCGCACCAGGTCCCATGAGACTCTGCAAGCATCAGGCATCTTTTTTGCAGAAAATGCATCTCAGTCACAACGTGATGTGATTAGGATGTACCAGGAGACTGTGTTGATTAATTTCCATGGGACCTGACGGCTCACTCTCGCCAGGCATTTCCTGTTGCATGGCTTATAAGGCTAGATGTATGTTATAACAACAAGTCCGACCTGCAGTGGCTCGACCTTGCAGCTTACAGGAGTTAAAGGATCTGCTGGTAATATTCTAGTTTCAGATATTACAGGGCACCTTGGGCAATCTCATAGAGACCATGCCTTGCAGACCAGAACTGTTTTAGCGGCACTAAGGGTTTGTAATGGTATGCACATTGTAAGTTCTCTCTAATTGTTTCCCTATCTGTTCAAGGTTTATTCCTCTTAAGACTACTACCACTAGGTACTCACTGCAGCTAACTTTACGCACGCCACGTGTGTTGCTTTGGATATGCTTTGACCTGTGACTTGGGGGTCTATGTACTAAACCTTGGAGAGATATAAAGTACCAACCAGCTCCTAACTGTCATTTTTCAAACACAGCCTGTAACATAGCAGTTACAAGCGGATTGTCCGGTACTTTATCTGTCTCCACTTTATCTCTCTCCAAGACTTAGAAAATCTCCCCCTTTGTCCTTAACAAAGTATGTAGGTGAAGTCACTGGGTTCATGATGCCCGATGTGCCAAAGTAGCCTGCGCACTACCGATAAGAGGCATGGCTTTGTGGCATGCCATTATTTTCATAGCTCTGGGTGCGTGTCTAGCAATCCCAGTGACAGGACCTGGGTGCAGCATGATAATATCATAGTGTAACATCCGTCTTCCCATCACTGAAGAGGAGCCTGCATTTTGCTGTCAACTCCAGGATGCGTGACACCTGGGTATGGTCCACGCCAATGTGCTCTGTGCTTCACCCGCCCCCTGGACAGTGCTCATGCTCAGCACTGGGGAAAAGACATAGCATATCTCCCCACACAGCACAGGAGCTGTGAGCCAGAGGAGGGGGTGGCCTACTGCTGACGGCAGGAACAGCTGATACCACCCCCAGGCTGTCCCACCCTGTGTTGCCACTCCGGGTGTACATCCCTCCTTACGGCCCTGCACCCCGCACCACCCTAGTGATGCCTCTGCAGTACCTTCTGCATTAAATACAATGACTAAGAGGGGACGTAGTTAATATCCCGGCGGTCTAGATCCCGGCAGTCAAAATACAGACGCCGGGACCCAGACCACTGAGAATGCCGACAGCTGCGCCAAGACTATTCCCACCCGTGGGTGTCCACAACACCCATAGAGTGGGAATAGAACCTGTGGCAAGCGCAGCAAGCCACCGAGCCCGCATCGTGGCGAGTGCAGGGTGGCGAGCGCAGTCGGTATACAGACCTCTGGGATCCCGGCCTTCGGGATTCCATCCACAATCCACTGAGAATCCCTAATGCCAGCTTACTCTCTAATATAAAAATGTGAAGCCTGGCCTTAGCAGTCTCAACTAGCAGAGACTGAGCAAAATCATTGATGTTAACATTGATGTTAAATACATCACAAAGATGCATTACAAAAGGAAAAAGGATAGAATAATAATGATAACCATACCGCAACCAAAGTTGTATTAAAGTAACCCTCACATATTTGTTTGTAAAACTGTTTCCCACTTTTCTTTGTTTTTCTTAAATTCTAACCTTGTATAGCACTTCGGATAATGGAAGAGGACTTTTGGGCTAATTCAGTAAGGATTGCAAATTTTGCTAATTAGCTGAATTTGCAATCCTTTCGTTTGCATACTGGGGGCCGCCCATCGCAGGGCAAGGCCGCCCAGCATGCTGACCGCTAACCCCACCCCCACCCCCACCCTCGATCAAGCAAAAAAATTATGATTGCTTGATAGCAGAAATTAAGGTTGCCTCCTGCCGGCGTCCACAGGAGATCCCCCGCCATGTTTCTGATCACGGCGGCTGCATGTGACGTCATGCAGCCGCCACGATCACGCCCACGCCACACCTCCCGTTTCACTGATGCCGTCCCCGTTTATCTGCCTCTACCCCCACAACATTACATATACGCCTAGGAAACAGAGCGTTGCCGTCCCCACCCCGCCCCGCCTCCGCCTCTGCTTGAAAAACATTTGCGTCATAGTCACATCATTGGTCATTTGAAAAATTAGCCACGTGCCCACCCCTAGAAGTGAGGTGCCAGTGGCGAACTGATGGCAGAGCACAATAGAAAGAAAGGTTCCAGCCCAGGAATTGGTAATTAGAAGTCATGTGTCATTTTGTAACACTAAACAGCAGGATTTTTTCATTAATGAATACCTTTTTTTCATCCTAGTCTTCAACGTGATCCATCAATTAAATAGAAAAAAACAGGGTCCTAGATGTTTTTAGTGTGTTTGACCAGGAAATCTTCAAAGTTACATGGCTAGTGTGATTGCTAATGAAAGTGTTCATATCAGATCTTAGCAGAGGTGTGATGTCAGTGATGCAAGTTCTTTTAAGTTCTTTTATGTATATAGGGGGGTCATTCCGAGTTGATCATAGCTGTGCTAAATTTAGCACAGCTACGATCATCTGTGCCATCTGTGCCCAGCACAGGGCTAGTCTGGCCCGCATGTCAGTCCAGCCACCCCCACACAAATACAAAAGCATCACACAGCGGCAATGCTTTTGTATTTGTGGAGTAACTCCCAGCCAGCGCAGCTCCTGTAGCTAGCTGGGAGTTGATCGTCGCTGCCACTGGCCGCAGCGGCTGCATGAGACATCACGCAGCCACCGCGGCCCACCACCCAACGGCCCGGCCACGTCTGCTTTGGCCGGACTACGCCCCCTGAACGGCAGCTTAACGCCGCCGTCCAGCCCCCTCCCACCCTGCGACCGCCTCTGGCTGTCAATCAGGCAAAGGCGATCGCTACTGACCGATGGCCTTCAGCCGGCTGGCATGCGCCGGCGCACTGCGGGGCTGGCACATGCGCAATTCCGACCCGATCGCTGCGCTGCGATAAACTGCAGCGAGCGATCGGGTCGGAATGACCCCCATAATGTCAGCTACTAACAACTTTTGTTTGACTTCACAGACAAATTTCCACTGTTTCCTTTTGGCTTTGGATAATAGATTGTAATGTTAAGTACATTTTACAATGGAAATCTACTTTGAAATTACTTGTGAGCAGGACTGGATTAAGGCATACTTGCCGACTTCTCTAATCACATCTCCGGGAGATACCTGAAGAGGAGAAGCAGGTGGGCGGTGCTGAGGGCAGAGTTAATTGCGTCATTAAGCAATTAGCACATAATTGTGTCATTAGGCTCCGCCCCATCCGCTGGGTCCGCGATTTCACCATGTTATTCTCCCCATTCTGCCCACTTCAATAGGAAGTGGGCAGAATGCGGGAGGGGTGCCCACTCTTCCGGGGCTGTGGGGGACTTCTGCTCCCTCTTAGTGGCCCCCAAGTGACGCACGTGCGGGTCGATGACCAAGCATGCTCAGTGTGTACTGGGCACCTGAGCTAGGAAGCAATGTGATAGTTTTACCAGGACCAAAACTAGGCTTTTCATCACCCGAGGCAAGGCAGTGATTTGGCGCACCCCCCCTCCCCCCAAAAAAACAATAATAATAAATAAATAAAAAATAAAATAAAAATAATATTGCTGAACGGCAAGACAACAGGGTTATACATATGTTACAGTGTGTTATCTAGCTTTATTCCATAGGAATGCCACTGTATTTATTATTGCTGTGTGACCATACAACACCCCACACAGGTAGGCACTGGTTCAGGCTTTGGTGACAGCTGCATATGGTGGCTGTTGGACATATACACACACTGTGCCCCCTACATACACACACACTGTGTCCAAATATACACACACATTGTGCCCCCACACATATACATCCACATATACTGTGCGCTCATACACACACACTATGCCTCCATATACACATGCACTGTTCACAAACACACACACACTGTATTATTATTATTTATTTTTCTTTTTTTTAACAGTTTCTTATATAGCGCAGCAATTTCCGTTGCGCTTTACAATTGGAAATAACAATGATATAACAAACTGGGTGATAACAAACAGTCATAGAGGTAGGAGGGCCCTGCTCACAAGCTTACAATCTATAGGGAAATAGGCATGTGTACACAAGGAAAGGTGCTATCTATTGCATAGTTGTCCGCCAGATTGCAAAGGTTCTTAGAGGGCTGTATGATATGGTCATACAGCAATGATGAACCGGGTTCGAGAGGAAGGGAAAGTGAAGAATAAGAAAAATTGTGAGGATATGTGTGGACTGTACAGAGTGGATGCAATTTGATAGGAAGGTTTATGAATGTTATATGGGCGGTGCTGGAATTTGATATGCTTGCCTAAAGAGGTGAGTTTTCAGGGAATGCTTGAAGGTTTGGAGACTAGAGGAGAGTCTTATTGTGCGTGGTAAGGCATTCCACAGAGTGGGTGCAGCCCGATGAAAGTCCTGCAATCGTGAGTGGGAGCGAGTAATGAGTGTGGATGAGAGACGCAGGTCTTGTGAAGAGCAAAGAGGTCGGGTTGGGAGATATTTTGAGATAAGCAAAGTGATGTACGTTGGTGTAGTTTGGTTAATGGCCTTGTGTGTGAGTAAAAGTATTTTATATTGAATGCGGTAGAATACAGGTAACCAATGGAGGGACTGACAGAGTGGATCTGCAGACAATGAACGTCTAGCGAGGAAAATAAGCCTCCCCGCTGCATTAAGAATGGATTGTAGTGGTGAGAGTCTCATTTTGGGAAGACCAGTTAGGAGACTATTGCAATAATCAATGCGGGAGATAATGAGAGCGTGGATTAGAATTTTAGAGGTGTCTTGTGTAAGGTATGGTCATATTTTGGATATGTTTTTTAGATGCATGTAACATGATCTTGAGACAGATTGAATGTGGGGAACAAAGGACAGATCAGAGTCAAGGATGACACCTAGGCATCGAGCTTGTGGGGTAGGGTAGATAGTCGAGTTTTCAACAGTGATAGAGATATCAGGTTGGTACCTACTATTGGCCAGTGGAAATATAATTAACTCTGTCTTTGAAATATTAAGTTTGAGGTGGCGAGATGTCATCCAGGATGAAATGGCAGAAAGGCATTCAGTGACACGGTCCAGTACAGATAGGGACAAGTCAGGGGAGGATAGATAGATTTGAGTATCATCTGCGTACAGATGATACTGAAATACAAAAGATCTGATTAGTTTACCAAGAGATGAGGTATAGATAGAGAAAAGCAGAGGACCCAAGACTGAGCCTTGCGGTACTCCAACTGAAAGAGGTAGCGAAGAGGAGGTAGATTCAGAGAAGCGAACACTGAAGGAGCGATTAGATAGGTAGGATAAGAACCAAGAAAGGGCTGTGTCTTTAAGACCTAGGGATTGTAGTTTCTGTATGAGAAGAGAGTGGTCTACAGTGTCAAATGCAGCAGATAGCTCTAGAAGAATAAGTAGTGAGTAATGGCCTTTAGACTTCGTAGTGACCAAATCATTAACCACTTTAGTCAGTGCTGTCTCTGTGGAGTGTTGGGAACAGAAGCCTGACTGAAGTGGGTCCAATAAAGTGTATGAGTTAATAAAGGGGGTAATTCCAAGTTGATCTCAGCAGGAAATTTTTTAGCAGTTGGGCAAAACCATGTGCACTTCAGGGAGGGTAGATATAAAATTTGCAGAGAGAGTTAGATTTGGGTGGGTTATTTTGTTTCTGTGCAGGGTAAATACTGGCTGCTTTATTTTTACACTGCAATTTAGATTGCAGATTGAACACACCACACCCAAATCTAACTCTCTCTGCACATGTTATATCTGCCCCCTCTGCAGTGCACATGGTTTTGCCCAACTGCTAAAAAATGTCCTGCTGCGATCAACTTGGAATTACCCCCAAAGTGTGTGAGTCGAGTGTAGGCAAGTCTCTCAAGTAGCTTAGGAAGACAAGGGAGCTGAGAGATAGGGCGGTAGTTTGAGAGAGCATTAGGGTCAGAATTTTTTTTTTTTAAATAGGAGTAATCGCTGCATGCTTGAAGAGTGAAGGAAAAATACCAGTAGAGAGAGAGAGATTGCAGATGTTAGTTAAGGTAGGGACAGAGCTTTACTTATTTGTGAGGGTAAAGGATCAAGAGGAGAGGTAGTAAAGAAGCAGGATGAGAAGAGTGATGATACTTCATCTTCATTTGTGGGATTAAATGAAGAGAGAGTGCCAGAGGGTTCAGGTAAAGAATGGTGCAGGTCACTGGCTGCCGAAGAGCATACCATTTCATATCGGATCTTATCAGTCTTCTCCTTGAAGTAGGAAGCAAGATCCTGTGCCTTAATAGTGGCTGGTGGGGTAGGTGAGGGAGGATTCAGAAGTGATTTAAATGTATTAAAGAGTCGTTTGGGGTTAGAGGCTTGAGCAGAGATAAGAGTTTGAAAATATGTTTGTTTGGCAGTGTCCAGGGTATTTCTTTAAGAGTGGTAGACAGTCTTATATGTGAGGAAGTCACTTGAAATACGAGATTTACGCCACTGACTTTCAAGTTTTAGTGGGAGTTTTTGTAGTTGTCTTGTTCATTTGGAGTGCCATGGTTGACATCTAGGCCTACATGGCCTGTGATGGATAGCTGGAGCCACTTCATCAAGGGCTAGTTCTAGAGTCTCGTTCAGGTGTGATACAGCCATCTCAGGAGAGGTGAATGCAGAAATAGGTGAAAGCAGTTGTTGGAGTGAAGTGGAAATTTCTTGAAGATTAATTGTATTAATATTTCTGCGGGTTTGAGGAAGATTGGAGAACTTCAGCAACACAGGGTTTGAATTAACGGAGGAGAGCATGCAGGTGATAAGGTTGTGATCTGAGAGGGGGAAAGGAGTGTTAGTGAGTTCAGAGACGGAGCATAGTCTGGTGAATACTAGATCAAGGCAGTGGCCCTCCAGATGAGTAGACGAGTCAGTCCATTGGGAGAGGCCAAGAAAGGAGGTTAGAGAGAGTAGATTGGATGCGTGAGCATCAGATTTTGGACAATCAATAGCAATATTGAAATCACCAATGATAATGGTGGAGATGTCAGAGGATAAGAAGTGAGGGAGCCAGGCAGAAAGATCTTCCAGAAATTGTTTGGGATGCCCAGGTGGGCGGTAGATAGCTGCAACACGCAGAGAGAAAGGAGAGTAAACCTTAATGGAATGTATTTCAAATGATGTAAATGTGAGTGATGGAACCTGTGGTAAAACAGTGTATACGAAAGGTTGGGAAAGTAAAAGTCCAACTCCTCCTCCTTTATAGTTACCAGGCCTGGAGGTGTGTGTAAAGTGGGGACCACCATATGCCAGTGCTGCAGGGGAGGCTGTGTCAGATTGTGTGAACCAGGTTTCTGTTATAGCCAGCAGATTGAAGTTGTTGGATATGAAGAGGTCATGGATGGATGTTAATTTGTTACAAATAGAGCGTGCATTCCATAAGGCACATTTTAGTGATCTGGAGGGTGATGGAAGACACGTGATGTTTATGAGGCTAGCTGGATTTCTTTGTTGCTGTGAATTAGGTGAATGTGAGCGATGCAAGTGGCTGGATCCTGGATTTGGTGAAATGTCACCAGCTATCAGAAGCAGAAGATAGAGATAAATGTGAGTGTCAGCGGTTTGTGAAAATTTTTATTATGGTGAGAGGTTGTAGATGTTATTGTCAATGAGTATAGGGAAGTAAAAAGCTCATGGGCTAGATGCATCATCGCTTCGAAAGTCATAAAATGGAGAGTGAAAAAGTACCAGCCAATCAGGTCCTACCTGCCATGTCACAGGCTGTGTTTGAAAAATGGCAGTTAGGAGCTGATTGTCACTTTTCCACTCTCCATTTTATCACTTTCCAAGCGATGATGCATCTAGCCCCATGAGTGCTAATAAGAGGGGAGTGTATAATTGAGGGGGCAACATGTACAGAGGGCTGAGTTGCTGGGAGACTGAATGATGCAATGATATTTATGAATACTCCATGAGGAGCAATGCAGAAAATCAAATTGTGGTACATAGTTTGAGATTAAACCAGTGTTATCTAGGCTGAGAGTGTAAGGTTTCACTTGTTCGAGTTAAAAGTTCAGGTGCCTATTTACTGGTGTTGTTCCGCTGTATGTTAACTGTGCATGATAGAGCAAAGTGACAAACAGGTATGTACAATGGCCCTCATTCCGAGTTGATCGGTCGCAAGGCGAATTTAGCAGAGTTACACACGCTAAGCCGCCGCCTACTGGGAGTGAATCTTAGCTTCTTAAAATTGCGACCGATGTATTCGCAATATTGCGATTACTAACTACTTAGCAGTTTCAGAGTAGCTTCAGACTTACTCTGCCTGTGCGATCAGTTCAGTGCTTGTCGTTCCTGGTTGACGTCACAAACACACCCAGCGTTCGCCCAGGCACTCCCACCGTTTCCCCGGCCACTCCTGCGTTTTTTCCGGAAACGGTAGCGTTTTCAGCCACACGCCCCTGAAACGCCGTGTTTCCGCCCAGTAACACCCATTTCCTGTCAATCACATTACGATCGCCGGAGCGATGAAAAAGCCGTGAGTAAAATTACTTTCTTCATAGTAAAGTTACTTGGCGCAGTCGCAGTGCGAACATTGCGCATGCGTACTAAGCGGATTTTCACTGCGATGCGATGAAAAATACCGAGCGAACAACTCGGAATGAGGGCCAATAACATGTAAATCACAATGTAACTGGTTTTATGCAAAATTGGTTGCATTTTGTTCTTAGAGGTCATGAGGATTGTAGTTGGTAAAATATATACATACGCTGAAATGCACAGATGATTTAGATTGGGAATGAAAGGAAGGGTGGTTGTTTTTCTGCAACGTCGGTGGGATGTTTCTGTCTGTTTTCGTCCTCGTAAGTCCTGGGTAAGTCTATATTGTAATA
The DNA here is from genome assembly GCF_028390025.1 of Pseudophryne corroboree. Lineage (NCBI taxonomy): Eukaryota > Metazoa > Chordata > Amphibia > Anura > Myobatrachidae > Pseudophryne > Pseudophryne corroboree. Next base: position 120,766,354 of record NC_086451.1, on the reverse strand, counting down.
TTTTCTTAACCCTTTTAAAACAACCCTTATAATACAACCCGGATCAGCCCGGCTGATCAGCCTAGCATCTTTCCTTATGAATGGTAAGTATCCATACATCCACACATATTGTGCTCCCATACACACACACACACACACACACACACACACACACACACACGCACACACACTGTGCCCCCATACATATACACACAAACACACACACACTATACCTCCATATATACTGTACACACACACAGACACACACACACTGTTCCCCATACACACACACTTTAATCCCATACATATACACCTACACACATACTGTGCTCCCATATAAAGTACACACACTGTGCCCCCATACATACTAACACACACACACACACACACACACACACACGGTGCCTCCATACATACACACACTAACTCTGCCCCCTGTATACATATATTATGCCCCCATATACATATCTTAACTAACCTCTGTGTACAATAGAGTTGACCGCTCAACACCAGTCATCCGAGATGTCCTTGCTCCTCCCCATGGCCCAGCTGCTGCTCTGGCTTATCCTCCGGCAGCCTGGCTCTGTCCCATATTTCCCTGCCTCCGCGCCCCCCTGTTGTTCTTCTCTGGAGTCGGTCTTGGAGTCCGGCATGTCCGATATACTGCTACATAGGATAAGTGCAGCCACAGAGCCACGGAGATCTCCTGCTAGCTGGAGCTACCTGTGTCCGATAACATGGGGGGAAATCACATCACACAGCCTGTGCTCTGTCGTCCTCCTCAGTGCTCCGACTGAGCTGCTTCGACAGTGGAGGTTGAGATGTAATCCTCTCCACTGATAATAGGATGCCCCGCTAATCCTGCGCCCTTTCTACTCCTGCGCCCAGGGCGCCCGCCCCCTAGCCCCCACAGTTACAGCCATGATTTTACGCTATTACACTAGCTCCTTGCTATTATTGGAGCTTGGCTCCTGGCAATAGATTGTTAGCAAATTTGGGTGAAGATATTTATTTTCACTTTGAAATTAAGCAAAAAAAAAAAAATTTATGTCTGAATTAAAAATGTGTATTGTGTTAAATATGTCCATTAAAGAATATTTCTCTCCATGCTGGGTCCACATCAGAACTTGAGTTATCATATAATAATCAGTGATACTCAAGAAAACAGCTTTACATCCAAGCATTTGCGCAGTATGTCAGGAATGACAAATATATATATATATATATATATACATAGTAACATAGTAACGTAGTAATTGAGGTTGAAAAGAGGCAATTTGCCCATCATGTTCAACCTGTATTAAGTTGCGATGAATCTACATACCCGCTGAGTATGTTTTATGACTAGTTAACTACTATAACTCATATAACACCCGGATTACCCATTTTGATATTTTAAATATTATAACCTTGGATATCATTTTCATTCAGAAATGTATCCATTCCTTTTTTAAATCCATTTACAGAGTCCGTCATTACCACCTTCCCTGGCAGGGAATTCCACATCCTAATTGCCCTAACAGTGAAGAACCCTTTCCTCCGTCGTGTTCGGAACTTTCTCTCCTCCAGCCGCAGCGAGTGCCCACGTGTCCTAAACTGTGTTCTTTTAATAAATAATTCCTCTGATAACTCTTTGTAATGCTCCTTTACATATTTGAAGATATTAATAATATCCCCTCTTAGACGCCTCTTTTCTAGTGTATACATATTTAACCTATTAAGCCTTTCCTCATAATCCAGTCCCTCTATGCCTTTAATCAATTTAGTAGCTCACCTTTGAACCCTTTCGAGTTCACGATATCTTTTTTATACAGTGGTGCCCAAAACTGAACACAGTATTCCAGGTGCGGACGTACCAATGCTTTATACAGCAGCAGGATTACATCCGAGTCCCTTGACTCAATTACCCGTTTTATGCACTCTAGCACCTTACTTGCCTTGTTTACTGCGCTTTGACATTGTGTATGGTTATTAAGCCTATTATCAATGAGTACCCCCAAATCCAAATCTGTTTTACCTAGTAATTCCCCATTTAGTATGTAGGCTGCAAGTTTGTTTTTAGTGCCAAAATGCATAACCTTGCATTTGTCTGTATTGGACCTAATTTTCCATTTAGATGCCCACAGTTCAAGTTTAGATAGATCATTCTGTATGGACTCCACATCCAATTCCGAGTTAATTACCTTACACAGTTTAGTACCATCTGCAAAGATTGACACTGTGCTTTCCAGGCCTATTTCTAGGTCATTGATAAATATGTTGAACAGTAGTGGACCGAGTACGGACCCTTGTGGTATACCACTGACTACTGGGGACCAGGTTGAGTACTTCCCGTTGACCACTACTCGCTGTACCCTGCTATCCAACCAGTTGCTTATCCATGTGCAAATAGTTTTTCCTAGACCAAGCTCCTTTAATTTGATGATCAGTGTCATAGTCAAAAATATCACATAGAGAGAACATACAGACTCCACACATTATGAGTCGCTATGCTTGCAAATACGCGCAGCGAGCACAGCAATATATGGTAACATACGCATTTACACAGACATGCCACAGAGATAGATCCGACACATATTTGATACAGCACATAATTATAACATATCAAGCGCCAGACATCATAATATTTTAAATGTATTTAATGGAGTAACGTCATGTATGTGTATTATTGGAACAAACAAGATAGACATGTCGTGTTTGGTATTAAAGCAACCAGATTAATGTGTATATCAATTTGATGCCTGTTATTAAGTTGTAGCTCATTGCAACAAGTAGATATGATTAAATGTATGAAAGCTAAAGTCACTCTTATTAGAACAATGGATTTCCTGGAAGACAGCATGCCTGACCAGTGGCTATCTCCTGTAATTTGTCCATCAAGGCTGAACCTTGTTTGCATATAAACTGATCAGTGACTCATCATGAATGAGAAAGTTCCCTCCCCTAGACTAGATGTGTGCACTCCCCCAAAATACATAGTATATAGGTGATTACACACACAGAGCCGGCTGCTTCTTTCCTGTTTGTCCCAGATGATGATGGAGATGCTGTCTGTCCAGTGCCTGTATGATTTTACAGAGAGAGAGAGTGATATGGAGGGGAGACTTTATATGAGAAAGATATGGTGATGTATTTGCTGTCTGTGGCTGTATTTTGAATTAGATTGTAATAAGTGCTTACTGTATAAATTGTAACCATGTAACTATATATATACTGTACATATCCTTTTAATATCAAATATATACATCAATGAGCTTTAGAACTCAGACAATGTGTGCGTGTATTGTTTTCTCTTAAGGGATGTAGTGATTTGCGATGTACAGCGCACTTTTATCGTATATGGTAATAAGATGTGCCTGGCGTCCGCAGTTTATATTAGATTTAGCATTTTAAATATTTGTCAGCAAGCAATTTAGTATTTACAGATGAGGGCTGCGTCCGCGATATCACGTTCTTGATTATGCACTGTACATTACAAACGCGACGCTGTGGTCGATCAGCTAACGATGGACGCATCGCGACATGCTGACAAATCACATCCGTGTGTTCTGTTGTGTTATTAGTAAGGCACTGATATGAAATTCAGGCACAGTGTGTTTCTCATAATATTTAAAATGCTAAAACGTATTTTTATTGTTGCAAAACAAAGTTCAAATAAGTCATATTGTGTTTGATTCAGATTGGATTGTTTATCTGTTAAGTAGAATTTAAAAGTACATTTAAAAGTTGCTGCATATCCATGATATACTGTAGCTTTTTTTTTTTAACTCAGGCCTAAAGTAACATTGGTGCCTGTATAGAGTGTGATTTCTTTGTGACAAAGGAGCCGCATGGTCTGTCCTCCATTTTGGACTAGCCACATGGTGTGTCCACCATCTTGTGTAAACCCCATGGATGTGGAAGGGGGAGGAGCAGTGGCCATTTTAGGAAGGTCACTTTCTAAATAGCTGATTTTCAGTCTGCTCAGAACAATCAGTTTCCTTTGTCACAAAGTTTCCGTATATCTAAAAATCCAGCACCACTGAATTTATTTAACCCATGCCATAGTCAATTACAAATAGCTGCAATTGGGCCTAGTGAGAGTAAATGGTGAGATAAGTGAATGTTTTTTTTCCTTCTTGTCTGTGAAAAAAAAAGAGTTTGGGGGGGGGGGGGGTTCTTTCTTTTCTTCCAAGACTTGTGGAGTATAGCCATTGAAATGCAAATTAACTTTGTGACTACTTTTTTTTAGTATAGGCAAGGCAAATATCTTTGATATGCAAATTAGAGGCCCTGAGAGAAACAAGTCATTCAGTGTGCCCACAAATACATATGAAGGTGTCTCATAGGAGGCCAGTGAATGGTACATATATATAATATTATTATAATTATGTGTATATTTATATCAGTGTATGCTCTGCAAGATGGCTATCCAATCTGAATCATATCATTTAAATTATAGATTATTGCAGTCATTATAGATCTGTGTGAAATCGGATACATTTATTTTCTATATAGATAAATTTGAAATAAGTGTATTAAGGAAGAAATTATAAAGACATGAAACGCAGTTCTGGCCTAGTCGTTAAAGGTTTATATAGAAAAACTGGGTGTTGTGTTAAGTGAGCGATTATAGTTAGTATTGCTCACATTTATAGAGACTGTATGGTTTGTTGAATTGCGACGCACTTTTTGTACATGTGGTACGGACAAAGTACAGGGTCGCACACGCGGCGTAAAAGGCACGCAGTCGCGTGTTTACGCAAGGTTGCGTAAGAGTGCGGACGCTAAGTAGAAATCACACGATAGTTTGTTCAATTAAAAGGTGGGATAGTATACCTTAAATACAATAGCACATACTGTAACTATCCGATTTCAAAAGCAGATTAGTGTAAGACTTTTGTCTAAACTGTAAGTGCCTCTGGGGTAAAGCTGCCAATCAGAAAGAGTGGAAATTTTCTGTACAGAAAAACGCTGTGTATTTGTGTGAGCTGAAAGTAAGAGTGAGTGTATTGAACCCTGTGAATTCGGGATCCCGTCGTTGGTACACCAAGTAAGTAGAGGCTTGGCGGCATGAGGCGGCTGACTCACGTTAGTATAGATAGTAAAGTACGCAAATCATGAGGAGATTTGCAGAGGAGCGTAATAGGGAATTGTGCTTTGTGAAGTATTGAAGTAAAAGGTTTTTGTTACGCTCCGGCTGAGGATCGCAGCTTGTGAATTCGACTCCAGTGGTCGCAGAGCGGATAGGTAACAAGTACCTATATGCTGTGCGATTGGACCACGCATTTGTGGGTGCGATACGTGACGCAACTTGATACCCTTGTGCGGACTTTTTGCGCAAAACCGCAGTATCATTAGTGCCGTGTAAAGCATACGCAAGCGTGATTTGTGTATAAGTGCATAGGGAGTTTTCACTGGCCCCTCTCAGGAAAATCTCCAACGGTAGATATTCAATGGAAAAGGTAAGTCACTCCTAAAAACTTCCAGTGAATAGAAGCCAGTTAGGGGCCCTAAGTTGGATACATTGCGATCCACTATCGACAGTGTATCGTTGTACTGGCCAACGTGGGCAAGAGCGGGTGAAGAGCGCTCAGAGAACTTTCACCGTCTGCTTGCATTGTGTATTTTGGTGGTGTTTGTGGGAAAAGGACCCACAATGGGAGCCATTTGCTCAAGTAAGAGATGTATGGTAGCCAGGGTTCTGGCTGAAGTTATTATGCTGAAGTTATTATGTGTGGGAAATATGGTCCACACGCAGAGACTTTCTGGTTCTGAATGGGTATGTATGACTGCTAAAGATAGGGCATCATTCCCTAGGATGGGCTGCTTTGAGTTAGAGGTACTGCAGAACTTAAAGATTAGAATATGTCTGATAAAATCTAGAAAACAAAGGGTCAGACATACAAATTGTTTAAACCTGTGGCAGCAAGAGGGGTTGGTGAGTTTGATCCTAAGGTATTGCAGGTTGTATGTCTAATCAAAGTCATAGAAGACAAGAATGGAAATATAAGAACTGTTTGAACCTGTAGCAACAATAAACAAGTAGGAAGAAAAAGAGAAAGCAAGTACACCACCATATGTAGATGTGGAAGCAGTTACGGCCAACATACAAACTATAGAAAATAATAAAAATATGAAAAATGTGACTGTAACCTAGATATGTACTAATGAATGTTGAAGTTTTATTTAGGAGGAGAAGGAGACCTGATTGGTTTCAGCCATTTCTCATGCACTCAGAGGAGTATCCAACTGGTAAAATAAGAGCAGTAGCCTGTGGGGGAAGTGGCTGAGACCAGTGGAACTGGTAAGTATGGTATCATTCGTGTACATATATAGTAAAATCCAAAAATAAAATAAAAAATCAAGAAAGTAACGTCAGAAATGGAGAAAAACCTGTCCGCACATTAGTATTTGCCAGTAGGAAAGCGGACAGAGACAGGGTAACCCCCGGATATTTCTTTTAGTTACCATATAAGAAGTATTCATTCCTAGTAATGCCCCTAGTCAAGATGAGCTCGGAAATGTTTGTTGGACCATGTACAGACCCTTAATACGGGATGAGAAGGATTGAATGAATACTTTGCATGACCTAGACGCTTATTAAAAAATGTTTTTGTCTTTTGCAGTAATAGAAAACTCTCCATCTGGATAAGATCACTAGTAAACACTAATTCGGCAAATGGGAGGTGGCTGTCTCTGTGCTAATGGACAGGCTCAATAAGGCATTGAGGGTCAGGGTGCAGACTTCTTTGCCAAATTGGAAAGGGGTCACAGTAGCTAATCTTAGAGAGTGCGCTATTGAACATCACAACAATATTGCTAGGCGCAGAGAACAGGAGGAGAGGTTGAGGACGGTAAGTATACAGGCACATACAGGAAAGACCCATCAGTCCAGATCCCTAATGGTAAGTCAAGGTCAGTAATATGTTACACTCATAGGCGTGCGCAGCACATTTTATAAGGGGGTGCACGACTGGAGTGTGTACCTAGCACCATATATTAGCAGTCAGAGAGAAAGAGGGAGAAAAATAGAGGTGAGACAGAGGGTTGAGAGAGAGGGCCAGGGTAGAGAGGGGGTACAGGTGGCACTGTGTACCTCGTTCTGTCACCGTACCCCCTAGTACAAGCATTACTGAATGTGTGTGTACCTTCAGTACAAGAGGCACTGGGTACCTGAGGCAGTGGAGGGTCCCCCTTTCAGCACCGGCAGCAGCGGTCCCCCTCTTCTGGTTTCCATTGGAGTGTGATGTCGGGCAACAGGATCAGAGAGGAGAAGAAAAGGTGAGAGGAGGGGCTGGATTGCCTCCTCCTACTAGTACTGCGTTGACGGGTGTAGCCCGTCAAAAGGGGGCATGCCCTTCAGTGTAGTTTAACACACCATATAACCCTTATATACATTATGCATCACAATAGTAGGACCCCTTATACTATCTAGTACTGGTGCCCCTTTCACAATATAGCACAAGGTATGAGCCGAAATTCACTTTATAGCACACAGTATGAGCCGAAATTCACAATATAGCACAAGGTATGAGCCGAAATTCACATTATAGCACACGGTATGACCCGATATTCACTTTATAGCACACGGTATGACCCGATATTCACTTTATAGCACACAGTATGAGCCGAAATTCACAATATAGCACAAGGTATGAGCCGAAATTCACATTATAGCACACGGTAAAAGCCGAAATTCACTTTATAGCACACGGTATATATATATATATATATATATATATATATATATATATATATATATAAAAAGTAATGTCCCTTCTTTTATACAGAATTTTATCCCCCCCACCGACTCTCACCCTGAATCAGGCAGGAGGGCTCAGCTGGACACAGGCAGCGGTGTATAGTCTTAGGCTCCAGTCTTGGCGTGTGTCGGCCGGGCTGTAGGAAATGGCAGGGCAGGGCACACTCATGGAGTCACTGGAGAGAGACTGAGCGCAGGGCGGGCAGGGAGGAAGGGCGCAGGGTGCTAGGCAGTCACTGGGATCATGACGGCGGCTGGGCTGTGCGGCCAGCCACCCCAGGGCCGGCCCTAGCGTGATTATTTTGGTATGCGAAAATATATTTTGGCACCCCTTAGTAAAATATATAGGGATGTGGCTTCATGGTGAAGCGGCATGGCCACAGAATAGTATCAATTCACATTACACTGCACAGTAAAGCCCCTTATACATGCTACGCCACACCACAGTAGAGCCGCTTATACACGTAACAGCACAGTAGAGCCTCTTATACATGTTACAGCACAGTAGAGCCGCTTATATACGTTACAGCACAGTAGAGCCGGTTATACACGTTACAGCACAGTAGTATACATGTTACACTACAGGAGGGTAGTGCACCGGAGGCGGCGCAGTGTGACAGGAGAGAGGAGGCAGCAGGGTCTGGCAGTGGTTTAGTGTGGGCGTGGAGTCCGACTGCTGGGAGATTAGTGGTAGAACAGTGACTGTAGCGCACCCTTATCAGTCCTGCACTCTACGCAGCTGTGTAGTCGGCGTGTGCGTAGGGTGTACAGAACCCTCACTGATACATTACTACACACCACATTCCAACTCCTCCACCAGTAATATTGTCTATACCACCCATACACACACATCTATCCTCCCCACTGCTGTCTCTCAAACCCCCCCCCTCCCCGTAATATTAGTGTACAACCCCTCTCCCATACATTACTTTATTCACCAACCCACCTCCCCTCCTCTCCCCTCACCCCCCCCCCCCTCCCAGGTAATATTAGTGTACAACCCCTCTCCTATACATTACTATATCCACCAACCCACCTCCCCTGCCCAGGTAATATTATTAGTATGCACCCCCTCTCACACACCATGACCACCCACCATTCCAGACAAAAGGAATAAGCCCAGGTACTTACCACTGCCTGCAGGGTGGCTGTGCTCTCCTCACACACTGGCTGCTGCAGGGGAGAAGCCAGAACAGGACAGGCCAGGGCAGGAGGCGGGGACTCGGGAGCACATTGTTGTTGTACCCAGTGCCAGGGCTGACTCCAGTCCCCAGCTCCTGTGTGGATCAGTTTCATTCTGCAGGGGGACCCAGTCACAAGAGCAGAGTCTGAGTGGGACACTGCACCTGTAGCAGGCACAGGTGCTGACAGTGCAGGGGATAGTGTCACATGGGCTGGCTCACATGTCACCTCCTGTAGGGGAAGTGAGAGGAACGGGAGGGGGCGGAGACTGGGAGGAGTAGACAAAGGACGGATGGCACATGTCTGTGGAAGGAGAGGGGAGAATCAGTGTGACAGCGCCCCGGGCAGCGCAGTGTGACAGGGGAGAGGAGGCAGCAGGGTCCGGCAGCAGTGTAGTGCAGGCGTGGAGGCCGGTTGCTGGGAGGTTAGTGGGAGAGAACACTGACTGCAGCAGCGCCCTCTTCAGTCCCGTGCTCTACGCAGCCGCGTAGTCGGCGTATGCGTAGGGCCGGGCCTGAGCCACCCACAAACCACTACAACTCTGTCTGAACGGCGGCGGCGCAGTGGGAGGGGGCCGGGCAGCGATGCGCAGCAGGTGATCCAGTCATCGCTGTCTGTGTGCTGCTGTAATAGCACTGCTACAACAGCAGCACACAGACAGCGATGATCGGATCGCAGGCATGACGTGCGGGGGGGTGCCGGACATTAGGGGGTGCCTGTGCGCACCAGGCACCCCCCGTGCGCACGCCTATGGTTACACTTGTAGGAAGGAAGGGCATTTTGCCAGAGATTGTAGGAGTAGTAGGACACATAGTCAATATAGACCCCCTAGACAGAAAACTCAAGCCACATTATTAAACACATAGACTGGACCAAGGGACATATAGTAAGGAATCACAAGCCATATAGAAAACACAGATTCGGCTAATGGGAAGAACAAAATAAATGCGACATTACCCTTTGACAAAACTTGCTGGGGTTAAGATGGGGCCTCTAAACTTTTGATTCTTTTTCCTAGCAGAAATGGCCCCTGATTAACTTAACAGGAGCTTTGTTAGATATGATACACATATAATGTGCTCCCTCTCAGGAAGTACAAAGTATGTTAGATACCCACGAAGACTAATGTTACATTTCACTGTTCTAGATTCATGTCCATCACAGGTAGAGGAAATTATCTCACAGATACCGGGTTCCCTATGAATTTAGGATGGACAGGACACTGGATTGATGGCTGGGATAGTCCCAATAGCGATACAACAAACACAGAATTTTTTAAGGGGAGTAGACCAAGTAGAGAATCACTTCCCCGTAGTGCCCAATCCAGTTGTCAAATATTAATAAAATCTTCTCCACCTCTACAAACTCATCTGTCACCAACCTCTATTCTGTTTCTCCACAGTTTCCTCTTCATCTTTTGCGTTCACACAGGGTGGTACAATACATGGACCCGATTACAGTTCAAACACTACATGCCTAATTGGTCCTTCAGAGTTCTGCCCGAACCCAGTATATCTCACCAGCATGATAACACCATTATTACTGCAGTGTGCATTGTCATGCACAAAGGGTGGAGGAAGGTTGAGAATACTGGTGAAGGGAAATTTTGTATAGACACTGATATGCCTGTTGGTGAATGTCAAACCTGACATTTTTCTTTTTCATTTTCTTCTTCTTTCTCTCCTCTAGATATGTTTTTTTCTTTTTTTTTTTTTTTTGAGTTATGCTCATGGTACTCTAAATTGCAAACACACAACAGTTAAATTAAGATACAAATTTGTGTTCACTACAGGAAAAGGAGGTCTGGAAGTCGAAGGGGTATAGTTAGGAGTCCCCAGGACTCTGGAGAGATGTACAAGGTAAGCCAATGGCCCCCAGAACATGTCTCCCAAGCCTAGCTTAGGCAGCATATGGTCTGACTCACTTGGGTTAAGGAAGGTATGTGCAAGCTGGTAAGAGTCTACTGGAGTGCACCAGGGTTTTCTTCTCATGCAGGTAAGAAAGCAATGACCTGTCTTACTTGCTTGTGGAAGAATATTGGTAAGGCAATACCAACAGAGCCATCCCATATCCCTCCTGCAGACTGACCTTTTCAGGTAATACAAATCGACTTCGTACAGTTAACACCCTTTAGGAATTATTGTTATGTATTGGTGTGCACTGATGTTTTCTCAAACTGGGTAGAGGCATTTCCTGCCGCCACGGATGCTGCTGTGTTTACCGCAAAGATAAATTGCGCAGAAATTTGTGTGTAGATAATGGTACACCTAGAAGTAGGAGCAAAGCTTGAAATTGGACTATTGTGATCATAGATACTGCCACTAGTATTATGTAGCATCGGAACCATTCCCAGATCTTCACTTAATGAATCACCCTCTTCGAAATTTTTGTTTTTGTGTATTTTTGTTTTTTTGGAAGACAACCTCATGTCATGATTGATCCGCACAATGATCAGAAATACACCAATGAGGTGACAGTACAGTACCTTATTGAGATGAGCCAGCATTTGAGAACTTGACAAAAGAATTTGAAACTGTTGATTTCTGGTATGCCAAATACTAACTGTCTTGATTGTGAACCAAGAGACTGTGTGATTGTTCTTACGCTCAGGATGCCTAATAGACAGGTGGGAAGGACCATACCAAGTTTTGTTGACAACACTATCCCGGTGAAAGTAGCCGGGAGAGAGACTTGGGTCCACAATTCCCATTGCAGGAAAGTCGGTAGTCCGGAAGGAACTCGTAAATGGAGTGAGATCACGAAAGTATCACCAGAGAGTCTGTTCAGTGAAGACTGAGAGGCGGCACTGTTGAACACTACCTGAGCATGCTAAAGGATCACAGAAAGACCAGTTGTTGTAATTGATTTGCTATGGACAAGAGTTGTTTTGTTCTATTTCTCTTTTCTCTCTTTCCTGCTAACAAACGGTTTTTTTTTCAGGACATTCTATTTTTGCGAGGTTTTTCATGAGGAGTCGAGTGTGGGACTGGAACTGGTTCTGAAGGAAGGAGTGATTTCCTTATAGGATCCCAGGATTAGCCGATCAGATTGTTAAAGCCAGAGAAAAATCAAAAGTCTAGTAGTTACGGAGTTCGGAGGTAACGTGATAGGCTATTGTCTGAGGAATACTGTATTTTGTAGTTATTGTGACCCCATATTTGAAGATGAGAGCATCCAGAGATGTCAGTCTAGCAATAAGGTGACAGACATCCCTTGAGTGATTACCACTCACTAGTGGGTAAGGTCTTAAACCAAACGGAATGTTGGATGTGCTCACAGGTACCTCTAAGACAAAAAGATGCAGGATTAGTGCCATATTTTTTTTAGAGTTAGCTGAGGTACTTAAATTACAAGGAAGGGGGAGAGGACCGGTGGACAAAGAATATAATATAACTAGACCCCCTAGCGTTAAGATCCACCAGTGCCATAGATAAATCCTTGGTATGTTTAAATCTCACCAATTTCAGGAAATTGGGAGGTAATCAGTAACAATCAGACAATGGCTATTCACACATAGCAGATAAAGAGCTCATTAATATATGTGGAAGAAAGGTTTATGAGTGGCTCTCCCCGAACTCTGAAGGTTTCTGTTATTTAGGAAGGACACTACTTATAACCCTTGTTCAATGATTAAACAGACCTAGCATACGTTCCAGAAATGGAAACAGTGTTCAGAAAATGATAGAAATATGTAAATCATAAAAATTTTATATGTCACTTTCACGATTTGTTTGTGTCTTCTTTATCTACCCAGCAGAACCTCAATCGAATCCGAACATCAGTGTACAAAGACGTAGGTACATGTATGGGGATCCGGTCTGAAGATCGACAGTATCTAGGTCGACCACTGTAGGTCGACAGTCACTAGGTCGACATGGATGGAAGGTCGACAGGGTTTCTAGGTCGACATGTGCTAGGTCGACAGGTCTAAAGGTCGACATGGGTTTTTCAAATTTTTTTCTTTTTTTGAATTTTTTCATACTTAACGATCCATGTGGACTATGATTGGAATGGTAATCTGTGCCGAGCGAAGCGGTAGCGGAGAAAATGACACACACAAAAATCCTCATGTCGACCTTTAGACCTGTCGACCTAGCACATGTCGACCTAGAAACCCTGTCGACCTTCCATCCATGTCGACCTAGTGACTGTCGACCTACAGTGGTCGACCTAAACATTGTCGACCTAGATACTGTCGATTTGATGAACCACACCCACATGTATGTGTGAAATGTTCGTCCAAATCAGACATTATAGGCCAAAGGGGAAAAAAGAATTGCTGCGCCTATGTCAATCAATTATACATTAAACAGGACTAATGTCCTCAATCTGGAGTTAACAGTGCAAAAATGTACGTACGCCTCTATAGGGAGTTGTGTGTTGCTCCCACAGCTAATGGATCGGAAAAGAGAGATTAAATAGAGGCGCTCATTTCATTCTGACACTGTAAAGTCCTAATTCATCACAACCAAAGAGTCAAATTAAAATAAATTAGATATTTATTATTAAAATAAACCAATATAAAATTACACTTTGTTAAGCACAAGCTTATGTATAAACCACAATTCGTGATCCCTATTCTCACAAAAATGCCACATATATTAGATGAAACGCTCACATAAATTGCCTGTAATGTTTCAGCAAACGTTTAAGAACAATGATGCAGACTGAACAGCTGCCAGCAGTCCAAATGTATCAGCTATTGCAACATTGTAGCCAAGACTGTTGTATGACACTGTTTAGATGAAACACAGTTACTGAATATGAATGTAATTGTTGAAGGCGATATTAAACTTCTATGAAAGTTAGGCTGTATTGTGCATCGCCTCAAAGTTCCAGAAGCCAATATATATAGAAGTAGAGTATTGAGTTACCTCTCCAATAGGGCTGCAAAACCCGAGCGTCCTCGGGTAGGTTCGAATTGCCCAATGAATAATAAAGTCGGAGGGTCTGTCCGTGCAGGCCGGGATCCCACAGTTGTATAGTTGTTCCCCTGGGCGTGCACTGCCCGCTGCAGTGTGTGGGGAAAGGCAGGTGCGCGGCTGATTGAATTAAAGCCGCTGTAGGGATCCAGCACTCTGTTAAGCTTCTCCAATGCTCCCTGGACGTGCGCCGTCCGTGGGTGATGAGAGGGAGGGAGGCTGATGTCCGGCCACTACCAGCGTACGGAGCTAATGCAGCGGCTTTGTCCTATGTTGAGACGCGTACCGCTTGCTCCTATAGTCGGTGAGATGGGGCTATAGGTAGTGTCCCAGAGCGTGCAGTCGGTATGTGAGAAAAGGGGAGGAGTCCTGACGCGTTTCGTCACGCAACCCGTGACTTTTTCAAAGTCACGGGTTGCGTGACGAAACGCGTCAGGACTCCTCCCCTTTTCTCACATACCGACTGCACGCTCTGGGACACTACCTAGTCTTGGCTACAATGTTGCAATAGCTGATACATTTGGACTGCTGGCAGCTGTTCAGTCTGCATCATTGTTCTTAAACGTTTGCTGAAACATTACAGGCAATTTATGTGAGCGTTTCATCTAATATATGTGGCATTTTTGTGAGAATAGGGATCACGAATTGTGGTTTATACATAAGCTTGTGCTTAACAAAGTGTAATTTTATATTGGTTTATTTTAATAATAAATATCTAATTTATTTTAATTTGACTCTTCGGTTGTGATGAATTAGGACTTTACAGTGTCAGAATGAAATGAGCGCCTCTATTTAATCTCTCTTTTCCGATTATAGGCCAAAGCACTGTCCCAGCATACTCTATAGGTTGAATGTTGTCCCACACCCAACCAGTGGTCCCGTGACCGCCGAGTGCATATAGAGGATGTCTCATCCTCCTCCTTGTCTTCCCCAAATATAGTCAAGTGTCTGATTTGCGAAATGAATACATACGTGTGTCTAGGTCAACGATTATTGTCTGGAATATTTTTCTTTATGTTAATAATTTATGGCAGTTATTGTTTACTGCCAAAGGGTGGACTGTTGAAGTCAAATATATTACATAGAGACAACATACAGACTCCACACATTATGAGTTGCTATGCTTGCAAATATGCGCAGCGAGCACAGCAATATATGATAACATACGCATTTACACAGACATGCCACAGAGATAGATTCGACATATTTCATACAGCACATAATTATAACATATCAAGTGCCAGACATCATAATGTTTTAAATGTATTTAATGGAGTAACGTCATGTATGTGTATTATTGGAATAAAGCAAGATAGACATGTTGCGTTTGGTATTAAAGCAACTAGATTAATGTGTATATCAATTTGATGCCTGTTATTAAGTTGTAGCTCATTGCAACAAGTAGATATGATTAAATGTATGAAAGCTAAAGTCACTCTTATTAGAACAATGGATTTCCTGGAAGACAGCATGCCTGACCAGTGGCTATCTCCTGTAATTTGTCCATCAAGGCTGAACCTTGTTTGCATATGAACTGATCAGTGACTCATCATGAATGAGAAAGTTCCCTCCCCTAGACTAGATGTGTGCACTCCCCCAAAATACATAGTATATAGGTGATCACACACACAGAGCTGGCTGCTTCTTTACTGTTTGTCCCAGATGATGATGGAGATGCTGCCTGTCCGGTGCCTGCATGATTTTATAGAGAGAGAGAGAGTGATATGGAGGGGAGACTTTATATGAGAAAGATATGGTGATGTATTTGCTGTCTGTGGCTGTATTTTGAATTAGATTGTAATAAGTGCTTACTGTATAAATTGTAACCATGTAACTATATATATATACTGTACATTGTGATATATTGAATACATATCCTTTTAATATCAAATATATACATCAATAAGCTTTGGTACTCAGACAATGTGTGCGTGTATTGTTTTCTCTTAAGAGATGTAGTGTTTTGCAACGTACAGCGCACTTTTATCGTATATGATAATAAGATGTGCCTGGCGTCTGCAGTAAATATTAGATTTAGCATTTTAAATATTTGTTAGAAAGCAATTTGGTATTTACATCAGTCTCTTGTGAGGCACTGTATCGAATTCTTTTGCAAAATCTAGGAAGACTACATCCGCTGCTTTTCCCTGATCAAGATTATTGCTCACTTCCTCATAGAAGCTAATTAAGTTAGTCTGACATGACCTATCCCTCACAAAACCATGCTGGTTCTTGCTAATAATCCTAGTGGTCTGTAGATACTCCTGTATGCTGTCTCTTAGAATTCCTTCCAATATTTTCCCCACTATAGACATCAAACTAACTGGTCTGTAGTTACCCGGAAGATTTTTAGATCCCTTTTTAAATAATGGCACTACCTCAGCTATACGCCAATCCTTCGTTACCATGTCTGATCTAATTGAACTATTGAAAATCAAGTATAGGGGTCGTGCTAGTTGTGAACTAAGCTTCATAAGAACCCTCGGGTGAAGTCCAGCGGGACCAGGTGATTTATTAACCTTAATTTTGCTTAGTCTCTCTCGGATTACTTCTTCACTTAAACAAGTTTCTAACCATGGATCTTTACTGTCACAAATGTTATGCTCTACTCCCACAAACAGTTCTTCTCTGGTGAATACTGATGAGAAAAAATTGTTCAGTATTTCCGCTTTTATTTCGTCATCATTTATCAATTCTCCAAATTCATCTTTTAATGGACCTATATTCTCCTTTTTTAGCCTTTTACCATTTATGTATTTTAAAAAAAAATTAGGATTGGTTTTACTCACTATAGAAATTTGCTTGTCATTTTCCATTTTAGCTGCTCTTATAGCTTTTTTGCTTTTCTTATTACATTCCTTGTAATACTTGAAGGACTCTTCCTTTCCAGTAGATTTAAATGCTTTGAAAGCCCGCTTTTTTTAATCCATTTCTGCTTTATATGTATCTATACACATATATATATACATACATATATATATATATATATATATATATATATACACTGCTCAAAAAAAATAAAGGGAACACTAAAATAACACATCCTAGATCTGAATGAATGAAATATTCTTATTAAATACTTTGTTCTTAACATAGATGAATGTGCTGACAACAAAATCACACAAAAATTATCAATGGAAATCAAATTTATTAACCCATGGAGGTCTGGATTTGGAGTCACACTTCAAATTAAAGTGGAAAAACACACTACAGGCTGATCAAACTTTGATGTAATGTCCTTAAAACAAGTCAAAATGAGGCTCAGTAGTGTGTGTGTGGCATCCACGTGCCTGTATGACCTCCCTACAATGCCTGGGCATGCTCCTGATGAGGTGGCGGATGATCTCCTGAGGAATCTCCTCCCAGACCTGGACTAAAGCATCCGCCAACTCCTGGGCAGTCTGTGGTGCAACGTGGCGTTGGTGGATGGAGCAAGACATGATGTCCCAGATGTGCTCAATTGGATTCAGGTCTGGGGAACGGGCAGGCCAGTCCATAGTATCAATCCCTACATCTTGCAGGAACTGCTGACACACTCCAGCCACATGAGGTCTAGCATTGTCTTGTATTAGGAGGACCCCAGGGCCAACCGCACCAGCATATGTCTCACAAGGGGTCTGAGGATCTCATCTCGGTACCTAATGGCAGTCAGGCTACCTCTGGCGAGCACATGGGCCTGGACTACAGCATCTGCCAACTCCTGGGCAGTCTGTGGTGCAACGAGGCGTTGGTGGATGGAGCGAGACATGATGTCCCAGATGTGATCAATTGGATTCAGGTCTGGGGACCGGGCAGTCCAGTCCATAGCATCAATGCCTTCATCTTGCAGGAACTGCTGACACACTCCAGCCACATGAGGTCTAGCATTGTCTTGTATTAGGAGGAACCCAGGGCCAACCGCACCAGCATATGGTCTCACAAGGGGTCTGAGGATCTCATCTCGGTACCTAATGGCAGTCAGGCTACCTCTTGCGAGCACATGGAGGGCTGTGCGGCCCCCCAAAGAAATGCCACCCCCTCACCGTTACTGACCCACTGCCAAACCGGTCATGCTGGAGGATGTTGCAGGCAGCAGAACATTCCTCTTGGCATCTCCAGACTCTGTCACGTCTGTCACATGTGCTCAGTGAGAACCTGCTTTCATCTGTGAAGAGCACAGGGCGCCAGTGGCGAATTTGCCAATCTTGGTGTTCCCTGCAAATGCCAAACATCCTGCACGGTGTTGGGCTGTAAGCACAACCCCCACCTGTGGATGTTGGGCCCTCATACCACCCTCATGGAGTCTGTTTCTGATCGTTTGAGTAGACACATGCACATTTGTGGCTTGCTGGAGGTCATTTGCAGGGCTCTGGCAGTGCTCCTCCTGTTCATCCTTGCACAAAGGCGGAGGTAGCGGTCCTGCTGCCGGGTTGTTGCCCTCCTACGGCCTCCTCCACGTCTCCTGATGTGCTGGCCTGTCTCCTGGTAGCGCCTCCATGCTCTGGACACTACGCTGACAGACACAGCAAACCTTCTTGCCACAGCTCGCATTGATGTGCCATCCTGGATGAGCTGCACTACCTGAGCCACTTGTGTGGGTTGTAGACTCCGTCTCATGCTACCACTAGAGTGAAAGCACCGCCAGCTTTCAAAGGTGACCAAAACATCGTCCAGAAAGCAGAGGAGCTGAGAAGTGGTCTGTGGTCACCACCTGCAGAACAACTCCTTTATTGGGGGTGTCTTGCAAATTGCCTATAATTCCCACCTGTTGTCTATTCTATTTGCACAACAGCATGTGAAATTGATTGTCAATCAGTGTTGCTTCCTAAGTGGACAGTTTGATTTCATAGAAGTGTGATTGACTTGGAGTTACATTGTGTTGTTTAAGTGTTCCCTTTATTTTTTTGAGCAGTGTGTATATATATATATATATATATATATATATATATATATAGATTGATTGTCCAATGCTGTCCGGCACTCGTGGCTAATAAGGTAAAAAGTGCTGCGGTGCCCTCCTTGTGGGATATGCAGCCCACTATGCAGAATGAAGGGTTGTGTAGGTGGCACTCATCAGTCTGACTTCCATGGATTCAAATAAGCATGGTGTTTATTCACAAAGCCAACATGTTTCGGAGTGAAACCTCTGTACTCAGGGCCAATACCCTGAGGACGGAGGTTTCACTCCGAAACATGTCGGCTTTGTGAATAAACACCATGCTTATTTGAATCCATGGAAGTCAGACTGACGAGTGCCGCCTACACAACCCTTCATACTATATATATATATATATATATATATATATATATATTAGAGATGAGCGGGTTCGGTTCCTCGGAATCCGAACCCGCCCGAACTTCATGTTTTTTTACACGGGTCCGAGCGACTCGGATCTTCCCGCCTTGCTCGGTTAACCCGAGCGCGCCCGAACGTCATCATCCCGCTGTCGGATTCTCGCGAGGCTCGGATTCTATCGCGAGACTCGGATTCTATATAAGGAGCCGCGCGTCGCCGCCATTTTCACACGTGCATTGAGATTGATAGGGAGAGGACGTGGCTGGCGTCCTCTCCGTTTATAGAGAGTGAGACTAGAGTAGAGAGAGACACAGTAGTAATTTTGGGGAGCATTAGGAGGAGTACTTTAGGAGGAGTACTACTACTTGCTGAAGTGATAGATAGATAGTGTGACTGTATAATGTATATCTGACTTGTGGGGGAGACACTGACAGTGGGGAGCAGTTAGAGTCTGAGAGCAGGACTCAGGAGTACATATAACGTACAGTGCACACTTTTGCTGCCAGAGTGCCACACTGCCATTGTGACCACACTGACCACCAGTATAATATATATTGTGATTGTCTGCTTAGGAGTACTACTTGCAAGTTGCTGATAGTGTGACCAGTGACCTGACCACCAGTTTATAATAATCACCACCAGTTTAATATATATAATATATATATAATTGTATATAATATATATATAATATTGTATACCACC
The DNA here is from genome assembly GCF_028390025.1 of Pseudophryne corroboree. Lineage (NCBI taxonomy): Eukaryota > Metazoa > Chordata > Amphibia > Anura > Myobatrachidae > Pseudophryne > Pseudophryne corroboree. The sequence goes on along the minus strand of NC_086451.1, from coordinate 120,746,550 downwards.
TACCCGTGGTTTTTTTTTTTCTTTCTTCTTGATACATACTACTATAGTAGCTTACTGTAGCAGTCTGCGGTGCTGCTGAGCTGACAGTGTCCAGCAGGTCCGTCATCAGTCATTACATAATAAATATATATTATATACCTGTCCGGCTGCAGTACTAGTGATATTATATATATATATATATTGATTTCATCTCATTATCATCCAGTCTATATTAGCAGCAGACACAGTACAGTAGTCCACGGCTGTAGCTACCTCTGTGTCGGCAGTCGCTGGTCCATCCATAATTGTATACCACCTACCCGTGGTTTTTTTTTTTCTTTCTTCTTGATACATACTACTATAGTAGCTTACTGTAGCAGTCTGCGGTGCTGCTGAGCTGACAGTGTCCAGCAGGTCCGTCATCAGTCATTAGTACATAATAAATATATATTATATACCTGTCCGGCTGCAGTACTAGTGTGATATTATATATATATATATTGATTTCATCTCATTATCATCCAGTCTATATTAGCAGCAGACACAGTACGGTAGTCCACGGCTGTAGCTACCTCTGTGTCGGCAGTCGCTGGTCCATCCATAATTGTATACCACCTACCCGTGGTTTTTTTTCTTTCTTTCTTCTTGATACATACTACTATAGTAGCTTACTGTAGCAGTCTGCGGTGCTGCTGAGCTGACAGTGTCCAGCAGGTCCGTCATCAGTCATTAGTACATAATAAATATATATTATATACCTGTCCGGCTGCAGTACTAGTGTGATATTATATATATATATTGATTTCATCTCATTATCATCCAGTCTATATTAGCAGCAGACACAGTACGGTAGTCCACGGCTGTAGCTACCTCTGTGTCGGCAGTCGCTGGTCCATCCATAATTGTATACCACCTACCCGTGGTTTTTTTTTTTTCTTTCTTCTTGATACATACTACTATAGTAGCTTACTGTAGCAGTCTGCGGTGCTGCTGAGCTGACAGTGTCCAGCAGGTCCGTCATCAGTCATTAGTACATAATAAATATATATTATATACCTGTCCGGCTGCAGTACTAGTGTGATATTATATATATATATATATTGATTTCATCTCATTATCATCCAGTCTATATTAGCAGCAGACACAGTACGGTAGTCCACGGCTGTAGCTACCTCTGTGTCGGCAGTCGCTGGTCAATCCATAATTGTATACCACCTACCCGTGGTTTTTTCTTTTTCTTTCTTCTTGATACATACTACTATAGTAGCTTACTGTAGCAGTCTGCGGTGCTGCTGAGCTGACAGTGTCCAGCAGGTCCGTCATCAGTCATTAGTACATAATAAATATATATTATATACCTGTCCGGCTGCAGTACTAGTGTGATATTATATATATATATATATTGATTTCATCTCATTATCATCCAGTCTATATTAGCAGCAGACACAGTACGGTAGTCCACGGCTGTAGCTACCTCTGTGTCGGCAGTGGCTGGTCCATCCATAATTGTATACCACCTACCCGTGTTTTTTTTTTTTTCTTTCTTCTTGATACATACTACTATAGTAGCTTACTGTAGCAGTCTGCGGTGCTGCTGAGCTGACAGTGTCCAGCAGGTCCGTCATCAGTCATTAGTACATAATAAATATATATTATATACCTGTCCGGCTGCAGTACTAGTGTGATATTATATATATATATATATTGATTTCATCTCATTATCATCCAGTCTATATTAGCAGCAGACACAGTACGGTAGTCCACGGCTGTAGCTACCTCTGTGTCGGCAGTCGCTGGTCCATCCATAATTGTATACCACCTACCCGTGTTTTTTTTTTTTCTTTCTTCTTGATACATACTACTATAGTAGCTTACTGTAGCAGTATGCGGTGCTGCTGAGCTGACAGTGTCCAGCAGGTCCGTCATCAGTCATTAGTACATAATAAATATATATTATATACCTGTCCGGCTGCAGTACTAGTGTGATATTATATATATATATATATATTGATTTCATCTCATTATCATTCAGTCTATATTAGCAGCAGACACAGTACGGTAGTCCATGGCTGTAGCTACCTCTGTGTCGGCAGTCGCTGGTCCATCCATAATTGTATACCACCTACCCGTGGTTTTTTTTTTCTTTCTTCTTGATACATACTACTATAGTAGCTTACTGTAGCAGTCTGCGGTGCTGCTGAGCTGACAGTGTCCAGCAGGTCCGTCATCAGTCATTAGTACATAATAAATATATATTATATACCTGTCCGGCTGCAGTACTAGTGTGATATTATATATATATATATATATATTGATTTCATCTCATTATCATCCAGTCTATATTAGCAGCAGACACAGTACGGTAGTCCACGGCTGTAGCTACCTCTGTGTCTTTTAGTTGTGCCTATTAAAATATGGAGAACAAAAATGTTGAGGTTCCAAAATTAGGGAAAGATCAAGATCCACTTCCACCTCGTGCTGAAGCTGCTGCCACTAGTCATGGCCGAAACGATGAAATGCCAGCAACGTCGTCTGCCAAGGCCGATGCCCAATGTCATAGTACAGAGCATGTAAAATCCAAAACACCAAATATCAGTAAAAAAAGGACTCCAAAATCTAAATAAAATTGTCGGAGGAGAAGCGTAAACTTGCCAATATGCCATTTACCACACGGAGTGGCAAGGAACGGCTGAGGCCCTGGCCTATGTTCATGGCTAGTGGTTCAGCTTCACATGAGGATGGAAGCACTCAGCCTCTCGCTAGAAAACTGAAAAGACTCAAGCTGGCAAAAGCACCGCAAAGAACTGTGCGTTCTTCCAAATCCCAAATCCACAAGGAGAGTCCAATTGTGTCGGTTGCGATGCCTGACCTTCCCAACACTGGACGTGAAGAGCATGCGCCTTCCACCATTTGCACGCCCCCTGCAAGTGCTGGAAGGAGCACCCGCAGTCCAGTTCCTGATAGTCAGATTGAAGATGTCAGTGTTGAAGTACACCAGGATGAGGAGGATATGGGTGTTGCTGGCGCTGGGGAGGAAATTGACAAGGAGGATTCTGATGGTGAGGTGGTTTGTTTAAGTCAGGCACCCGGGGAGACACCTGTTGTCCGTGGGAGGAATAGGGCCGTTGACATGCCTGGTGAAAATACCAAAAAAATCAGCTCTTCGGTGTGGAAGTATTTCACCAGAAATGCGGACAACATTTGTCAAGCCGTGTGTTGCCTTTGTCAAGCTGTAATAAGTAGGGGTAAGGACGTTAACCACCTCGGAACATCCTCCCTTATACGTCACCTGCAGCGCATTCATAATAAGTCAGTGACAAGTTCAAAAACTTTGGGCGACAGCGGAAGCAGTCCACTGACCAGTAAATCCCTTCCTCTTGTAACCAAGCTCACGCAAACCACCCCACCAACTCCCTCAGTGTCAATTTCCTCCTACCCTAGGAATGCCAATAGTCCTGCAGGCCATGTCACTGGCAATTCTGACGAGTCCTCTCCTGCCTGGGATTCCTCCGATGCATCCTTGCGTGTAACGCCTACTGCTGCTGGCGCTGCTGTTGTTGCTGCTGGGAGTCGATGGTCATCCCAGAGGGGAAGTCGTACTCGTAAGACCACTTTTACTACTTCCACCAAGCAATTGACTGTCCAACAGTCCTTTGCGAGGAAGATGAAATATCACAGCAGTCATCCTGCTGCAAAGCGGATAACTGAGGCCTTGGCATCCTGGGTGGTGAGAAACGTGGTTCCGGTATCCATCATTACTGCAGAGCCAACTAGAGACTTGTTGGAGGTACTGTGTCCCCGGTACCAAATACCATCTAGGTTCCATTTCTCTAGGCAGGCGATACCGAAAATGTACACAGACCTCAGAAAAAGAGTCACCAGTGTCCTAAAAAATGCAGCTGTACCCAATGTCCACTTAACCACGGACATGTGGACAAGTGGAGCAGGGCAGGGTCAGGACTATATGACTGTGACAGCCCACTGGGTAGATGTATGGACTCCCGCCGCAAGAACAGCAGCGGCGGCACCAGTAGCAGCATCTCGCAAACGCCAACTCTTTCCTAGGCAGGCTACGCTTTGTATCACCGGTTTCGAGAATACGCACACAGCTGAAAACCTCTTACGGCAACTGAGGAAGATCATCGCGGAATGGCTTACCCCAATTGGACTCTCCTGTGGATTTGTGGCATCGGACAACGCCAGCAATATTGTGCGTGCATTACATCTGGGCAAATTCCAGCACGTCCCATGTTTTGCACATACCTTGAATTTGGTGGTGCAGAATTTTTTAAAAAACGAGAGGGGCGTGCAAGAGATGCTGTCGGTGGCCAGAAGAATTGCGGGACACTTTCGGCGTACAGGCACCACGTACAGAAAACTGGAGCACCACCAAAAACGCCTGAACCTGCCCTGCCATCATCTGAAGCAAGAAGTGGTAATGAGGTGGAATTCAACCATCTATATGCTTCAGAGGTTGGAGGAGCAGCAAAAGGCCATTCAAGCCTATACAATTGAGCACGATATAGGAGGTGGAATGTACCTGTCTCAAGCGCAGTGGAGAATGATTTCAACGTTGTGCAAGGTTCTGCAACCTTTTGAACTTGCCACACGTGAAGTCAGTTCAGACACTGCCAGCCTGAGTCAGGTCATTCCCCTCATCAGGCTTTTGCAGAAGAAGCTGGAGGCATTGAAGGAGGAGCTAAAAGGGAGCGATTCCGCTAGGCATGTGGGACTTGTGGATGCAGCCCTTAATTCGCTTAACAAGGATTCACGGGTGGTCAATCTGTTGAAATCAGAGCACTACATTTTGGCCACCGTGCTCGATCCTAGATTTAAAACCTACATTGGATCTCTCTTTCCGGCAGACACAAGTCTGCTGGGGTTCAAAGACCTGCTGGTGACAAAATTGTCAAGTCAAGCGGAACGCGACCTGTCAACATCTCCTCCTTCACATTCTCCCGCAACTGGGGTTGCGAGGAAAAGGCTCAGAATTCCGAGCCCACCCGCTGGCGGTAATGCAGGGCAGTCTGGAGCGACTGCTGATGCTGACATCTGGTCCGGACTGAAGGACCTGACAACGATTACGGACATGTCGTCTACTGTCACTGCATATGATTTTGTCACCATTGAAAGAATGGTGGAGGATTATATGAGTGACCGCATCCAAGTAGGCACGTCAGACAGTCCGTACTTATACTGGCAGGAAAAAGAGGCAATTTGGAGGCCCTTGCACAAACTGGCTTTATTCTACCTAAGTTGCCCTCCCACAAGTGTGTACTCCGAAAGAGTGTTTAGTGCCGCCGCTCACCTGGTTACTTCCAGAAAATGTGGAGAAGATGATGTTCATTAAAATGAATTATAATCAATTCCTCCGTGGAGACATTGACCAGCAGCAATTGCCTCCACAAAGTACACAGGGAGCTGAGATGGTGGATTCCAGTGGGGACGAATTGATAATCTGTGAGGAGCGGGATGTACACGGTGATATATCGGAGGATGATGATGAGGTGGACATCTTGCCTCTGTAGAGCCAGTTTGTGCAAGGAGAGATTAATTGCTTCTTTTTCGGTGGGGGTCCAAACCAACCCGTCATTTCAGTCACAGTCGTGTGGCAGACCCTGTCACTGAAATGATGGGTTGGTTAAAGTGTGCATGTCCTGTTTATACAACATAAGGGTGGGTGGGAGGGCCCAAGGACAATTCCATCTTGCACCTCTTTTTTCTTTCATTTTTATTTGCGTCATGTGCTGTTTGGGGAGTGTTTTTTGGAAGGGCCATCCTGCGTGACACTGCAGTGCCACTCCTAGATGGGCCCGGTGTTTGTGTCGGCCACTAGGGTCGCTTATCTTACTCACACAGCTACCTCATTGCGCCTCTTTTTTTCTTCTTTGCGTCATGTGCTGTTTGGGGAGTGTTTTTTGGAAGGGCCATCCTGCGTGACACTGCAGTGCCACTCCTAGATGGGCCCGGTGTTTGTGTCGGCCACTAGGGTCGCTTATCTTACTCACACAGCTACCTCATTGCGCCTCTTTTTTTCTTTGCGTCATGTGCTGTTTGGGGAGTGTTTTTTGGAAGGGCCATCCTGCGTGACACTGCAGTGCCACTCCTAGATGGGCCCGGTGTTTGTGTCGGCCACTAGGGTCGCTTAGCTTAGTCATCCAGCGACCTCGGTGCAAATTTTAGGACTAAAAATAATATTGTGAGGTGTGAGGTATTCAGAATAGACTGAAAATGAGTGGAAATTATGGATTTTGAGGTTAATAATACTTTGGGATCAAAATGACCCCCAAATTCTATGATTTAAGCTGTTTTTTAGTGTTTTTTGAAAAAAACACCCGAATCCAAAACACACCCGAATCCGACAAAAAAAATTCGGTGAGGTTTTGCCAAAACGCGGTCGAACCCAAAACACGGCCGCGGAACCGAACCCAAAACAAACCAAAACACAAAACCCGAAAAATTTCAAGTGCACATCTCTAATATATATACACATGAGCCAAGACTGGAAGCACAAAGTGTAGTGACAGTGTACATATGTGGCTTCACAGTTTTAGTAGTACTGTACATGCAAAAGTTATATTACTCTATTTCTACACAAGATAATAATGTAATACAGAGTTAAAAGATAAAATATTATCTTGGCAGATACTGTATTAATAAAAGGGGAATGGGGTCAGAATGCCGTCGGTTGGGATGCTGGCAGTTGGAATCCTGCACCGGAATCTTGACACGTGGCCAGAATGCCGGCACCAGAACACAGATAGAGGACAAAATGCAAATGCCAGAATCCTGATACCAAGTATGCCGCCCTCTGTTTGTATTAGCCTGCTGGGGAAGGTTAACTTTAAGCAGCCCTGGGGACAGTTAGGGTTAGGCTGCAGAGAAGAGAGGGTTATTGATAGGCCGCTGGGTGGGTGTCTAGGTTTAGGCACCCCCATGGAGGGTTAGGGTTAGGCTGTGGGAAAGGGAGGAGTAGGTTTAGGCTGCGGGGAGGGGGGGTTAGGGTTAGGGGGATATTGGGGGAGGGTAAGTATACTTACCGAGCCCCTGTCGCTATTCTCTCCATTGGGATGCCACAGTCGGTAAAGCATATCACACCCAATAAAAGGAAATTACGTTTGCATATACAATGTATTTTAATACAAATACCATACAAACTGCACGCAACTAAATATAAATATCTGTTGTTTCCCCTGCTACTGTGTATATGAAATGGGAATTTCTTTCCTTTTGCAGCCTAAATGGAAATGTCCATTTCATAAACTAAAACAGATCTAGGTCCAATTTTATCTATTTGTGTCCCAGCTGCCCACAAAAATGCATTCAAAACTTATTTATGTTTGAACACATACATCAGGTAAAGATAGATCAATGCTTTAAATGAATATTAGTTTTATTGTGTTTGTATAAAAAAATTCAAGCAGCCTAAATAAAATGCAGGTCTTTCATCTTTAGATGTTATAAGGATGTCCCCACTCTTTTTTGTTAACATTATTAGCCTTATACTTCAGCTTTACATATTTGTGTCTGTTTTGGTTTCATCTATCTTTCAATTATGTAACCCTGGCTATCTTCTCTCACATCTGCTATTTATTTCCATTTTCATAATTTCATTTTTATGGCTTTCTTGTCCTCCATGAATATAATAGTTTGTTTCAAATGAGCTTATTGCATTTTAAAGTTCCATGCAATGACAATACAATATGAGTGTTCTAGCTTAACAAATTCTAGAAGATTTGTATAATTTTCATCTTCGAGTATACGTATGATTGTTAAGACCAACATCTATCATTTATTCCAGTATTATAATAAAATATAGATAAGCTGCTTCCATAAGGTATATATAAAACCGTGAATGCATTATTACTGAGTGTTCATTTGTGTTTAGATTAGGGGTGTGCGCAGGGCCATTTTTCGGGTTTTGTGTTTTGGTTTTATATCTGTATCTACTTCGTGTTTTGGATCTATGTTGGTTTTGCCAAAACCGCCCTTGCGGGTTTCGGTTTTGGATCTGTATTTTTTTTGTTTTTGTTCATACAGTATAATTGACCTCAATAACATTCATTTCCACTTATTTACAGTCTATTCTGAACACCTCACAGCTCACAATATTGTTTTTATCCAGTATAGGCCAAAAGGATGCACATAGGTAGCTGGATGAAAGTTAAGTGGCAGCAGTGGGCGACCTGAACAAGTGGCACTTCAAATTACAACATGGCTCATCTAGGAAACAGAGTGGCACTGCAGTGGCAGACAGGGTGTCAGTTTAATAAACTATACAGCCCCATAGAAAGCTTTCATTAATCAATAAATGATAACTAGATTAGAGGCCCATAGGAGTAGACGTAGGTATGTAGTGGAACGCAGGTAAGGAAAGGAAGGATTATTTATTATAAATGTAATATTATTTTTATTCTGAAGCAAATTTATGAGGGAGGAGGGTCTAGAGAAGTACATGCCGGCTTGGGTTTTCTCACCAGATACCGATTCCAAATAAAAACTAGTGATGTGCACCGGCAATTTTTCAGGTTTTGTGTTTGGGTTTTGGGTTCGGTTCCGCGGCCGTGTTTTGGGTTCGAACGCGTTTTGGCAAAACCTCACCGAATTTTTTTTGTCGGATTCGGGTGTGTTTTGGATTCGGGTGTTTTTTTCAAAAAACCCTAAAAAACACAGCTTAAATCATAGAATTTGGGGGTCATTTTGATCCCATAGTATTATTAACCTCAATAACCATAATTTCCACTCATTTTCAGTCTATTTTGAACACCTCACACCTCACAATATTATTTTTAGTCCTAAAATTTGCACCGAGGTCACTGGATGGCTAAGCTAAGCGACACAAGTGGCCGACACAAACACCTGGCCCATCTAGGAGTGGCACTGCAGTGTCAGACAGGATGGCCCTTCAAAAAAATACTCCCCAAACAGCACATGACGCAAAGAAAAAAAGAGGCGCAATGAGGTAGCTGTGTGACTAAGCTAAGCGACCCTAATGGCCGACACAAACACCTGGCCCATCTAGGAGTGGCACTGCAGTGTCACGCAGGATGGCCCTTCAAAAAAATACTCCCCAAACAGCACATGACGCAAAGAAAAAAAGAGGCGCAATGAGGTAGCTGTGTGACTAAGCTAAGCGACCCTAGTGGCCGACACAAACACCTGGCCCATCTAGGAGTGTCACTGCAGTGTCACGCAGGATGGCCCTTCAAAAAAATACTCTCCAAACAGCACATGACGCTAAGAAAAAAAGAGGCGCAATGAGGTAGCTGTGTGACTAAGCTAAGCGACCCTAGTGGCCGACACAAACACCTGGCCCATCTAGGAGTGGCACTGCAGTGTCACGCAGGATGGCCCTTCAAAAAAATACTCCCCAAACAGCACATGACACTAAGAAAAAAAGAGGCGCAATGAGGTAGCTGTGTGACTAAGCTAAGCGACCCTAGTGGCCGACACAAACACCTGGTCCATCTAGGAGTGGCACTGCAGTGTCACGCAGGATGGCCCTTCAAAAAAATACTCCCCAAACAGCACATGACGCAAAGAAAAAAAGAGGCACAATGAGGTAGCTGTGGGACTAAGCTCAGCGACCCAAGTGGCCGACACAAACACCTGGCCCATCTAGGAGTGACACTGCAGTGTCACGCAGGATGGCCCTTCAAAAAAATACTCCCCAAACAGCACATGACGCTAAGAAAAAAAGAGGCGCAATGAGGTAGTGTTATGATTCCAGCACTCTGGTCAGAGGAGATCTTATGGCAAGGACCGGAGCACTGGAACGGAATGCTGGGGAAGGGAGCAGGACAGGAAAATAGCCCCTGGCGCCCTAACTCTGTTGTCTCACCCGTGTTGTCAGAAATCCCCTGCGAGACTATGGTTTCTTGAGCCCTTGGCAGCCGCGTTTGAAGGGCGGATTATGTCTGCCCAACTTCGATGCCCCCCGGTCTTAATGAGAGACAAAGGGAAACCCGAGACAGGGTGATAACAAGAGGCCCTCTAACTAAACAACCAGGCCAGGGGCTAAGCAAACTCAAAACTATAATATGTGCGGAGAAACCGCCAGGGAAAAGGACAACCAAAATATCCACTTGTCCAATTCTCCTACCCGGCACCGCCGAGTACCAGAGAGGACTTGTGGAAGCGGAACCCTCCGCAAATGCTCCAAACACAAAATATAAAAGGTAAAGCGGCTGAGCCGCAACACACGGCAGAGCCGCAACTCACGAACACCACTGGATATAAAACGGTGATCAGTCAGGACTCCAGGGAACCAAACGACCTCTTGGGATGAGATGACAACTCCCGAATACCGGACTTCTGAGGACTGGAATGACCGGATACAGCAGGACTGGAAACAGACTCTCAGCAAACAAAGGCAGCATGCAGGAAGCTATTACCGGCGTCTGTGAGAAGCCCTGGGAGTGTATTTAACAAGGAGTCCTCCAATCAGCTGCTAAAGGCTGATTAGAATAAATGCCGTGCAGCTGCCTTGCTGCACGGCCAGAGAGCAGGTGAATATCTTAATTTCCTAAAGCCTAGCAACGGGGAACGCGGTCCGCCAGTGGCGTCCCCGTTGCTAGGGTCCGTGCGGCTCAGCGCGCCCGGCGTCTAGCATTGCTAGGGAGCCGGCGGCTGTACGTGCACGGCGTCTCTAGTTGCTAGGCGCCGGGCCGCGCAGACCATCAAGCGGACCCCGGCGCCTAACAGGTAGCTGTGTGACTAAGCTAAGCGACCCTAGTGGCCGACACAAACACCTGGCACATCTAGGAGTGGCACTGCAGTGTCACGCAGGATGGCCCTTCAAAAAAATACTCCACAAACAGCACATGACCCTTCAAAAAAATACTCCCCAAACAGCACATGACGCAAAGAAAAATGAAAGAAAAAAGAGGTGCAAGATGGAATTGTCCTTGGGCCCTCCCACCCACCCTTATGTTGTATAAACAGGACATGCACACTTTAACGAACCCATCATTTCAGCGACAGGGTCTGCCAAACGACTGTAACTAAAATGACTGGTTGGTTTGGGCCCCCACCAAAAAAGAAGCAATCAATCTCTCCTTGCACAAACTGGCTCTACAGAGGCAAGATGTCCACCTCATCATCATCGTCCGATTCATCACCCCTTTCACTGTGTACAGCCCCCTCCTCACAGATTATTAATTCGTCCCCACTGGAATCCACCATCTCAGGTCCCCGTGTACTTTCTGGAGGCAATTGCTGCTGGTGAATGTCTCCACGGAGGAATTGATTATAATTCATTTTAATGAACATCATCTTCTCCACATTTTCTGGAAGTAACCTCGTATGCCGATTGCTGACAAGGTGAGCGGCGGCACTAAACACTCTTTCGGAGTACACACTGGAGGGAGGGCAACTTAGGTAGAATAAAGCCAGTTTGTGCAAGGGCCTCCAAATTGCCTCTTTTTCCTGCCAGTATACGTACGGACTGTCTGATGTGCCTACTTGGATGCGGTCACTTATATAATCCTCCACCATTCTTTCAATGGTGAGAGAATCATATGCAGTGACAATAGACGACATGTCAGTAATCGTTGGCAGGTCCTTCAGTCCGGACCAGATGTCAGCACTCGCTCCAGACTGCCCTGCATCACCGCCAGCGGGTGGGCTCGGAATTCGTAGCCTTTTCCTCGCGCCCCCAGTTGCGGGAGAATGTGAAGGAGGAGCTGTTGACGGGTCACGTTCCGCTTGACTTGACAATTTTCTCACCAGCAGGTCTTTGAACCCCTGCAGACTTGTGTCTGCCGGAAAGAGAGATACAAGGTAGGTTTTAAATCTAGGATCGAGCACGGTGGCCAAAATGTAGTGCTCTGATTTCAACTGATTGACCACCCGTGAATCCTGGTTAAGCGAATGAAGGGCTCCATCCACAAGTCCCATATGCCTAGCGGAATCGCTCTGTTTTAGCTCCTCCTTCAATGTCTCCAGCTTCTTCTGCAAAAGCCTGATGAGGGGAATGACCTGACTCAGGCTGGCAGTGTCTGAACTGACTTCACGTGTGGCAAGTTCAAAAGGTTGCAGAACCTTGCACAACGTTGCAATCATTCTCCACTGCGCTTGAGACAGGTGCATTCCACCTCCTTTGCCTATATCAGTGGTTTCCAAACTTTTTTGAATCACGGCGCCCTAGAATATCAGAATTTTTTTCACTGCACCCCTAGGCCAAACATTTCTTATTGAGAAATTTAGAAAGAAGTATTACCCCATCTGTGTCACCCCTGTCTGTCTACCCCTCCCCTTAGAATGTAAGCTCTCACGAGTAGGGCCCTCTTCCCTCATGTGCTTTACGTTTCTTACTTTAATAATCCTCAACTGCCCAGATCCAGCAGTTTTTTGGCCACCTGGAACTTATCTCTATGTTTACTGGTGTAGTTATGCTTAGTTGCCCTGTACTTGTCCTATATTGTCTTCAACTGTAAGTCACTGTTTTCCTGTTTTGATTATGTGCATATGTACTCTGCAATTGGGCGCTGCGGAACCCTTGTGGCGCCATATAAATAAATAATAATAATAATAATAATAATACATTAAGTAGATCGCGTATATGTCATCCTCAGGGTCAGTTGTGTGGCGAGGGACAAGATTTGCTTCTGTTTGGCCACATATTTTATGACTGGCAGCCACCAGCACTGGTTTTGCCTATTATATTGACCATGAATAATTTGAATTGGTCCTGGACCACCAACCCAGGGCACCCCTGCAAATGTCCGAGGCACCCCAGGGAGCCACGGCACACAGTTTGGGAACCTCTGGCCTATATCGTGGGCAGATGTATAGGCTTGAATGGCCTTTTGCTGCTCCTCCATCCTCTGAAGCATATAGAGGGTTGAATTCCACCTCGTTACCACCTCTTGCTTCAGATGATAGCAGGGCAGGTTCAGGCGTTTTTGGTGGTGCTCCAGTCTTCTGTACGCGGTGCCTGTACGCCGAAAGTGGCCCGCAATTCTTCTGGCCACCGACAGCATCTCTTGCACGCCCCTGTCATTTTTTAAATAATTCTGCACCACCAAATTCAAGGTATGTGCAAAACATGGGACGTGCTGGAATTTGCCCAGATGTAATGCACGCACAATATTGCTGGCGTTGTCCGATGCCACAAATCCCCCGCAGAGTCCAATTGGGGTAAGCCATTCTGCGATGATCTTCCTCAGTTGCCGTAAGAGGTTTTCAGCTGTGTGCGTATTCTGGAAAGCGGTGATACAAAGCGTAGCCTGCCTAGGAACGAGTTGGCGTTTGCGAGATGCTGCTACTGGTGCCGCCGCTGCTGTTCTTGCTGCGGGAGGCAATACATCTACCCAGTGGGCTGTCACAGTCATGTAGTCCTGAGTCTGCCCTGCTCCACTTGTCCACATGTACGTGGTTAAGTGGACATTGGGTACAACTGCATTTTATAGGACACTGGTGACTCTTTTTCTGAGGTCTGTGTACATTCTCGGTATCGCCTGCCTAGAGAAATGGAACCTAGATGGTATTTGGTACCGGGGACACAGTATCTCAATCAAGTCTATAGTTGGCTCTGAAGTAACGATGGATACCGGAACCATATTTCTCACCGCCCAGGCTGCCAAGGCCTCAGTTATCCGCTTTGCAGCAGGATGACTGCTGTGATATTTCATCTTCCTCGCAAAGGACTGTTGGACAGTCAATTGCTTACTGGAAGTAGTACAAGTGGTCTTCCGACTTCCCCTCTGGGATGACGATCGACTCCCAGCAGCAACAACAGCAGCGCCAGCAGCAGTAGGCGTTACACTCAAGGATGCATCGGAGGAATCCCAGGCAGTAGAGGACTCGTCAGACTTGCCAGTGACATGGCCTGCAGGACTATTGGCTTTCCTGGGTAAGGAGGAAATTGACACTGAGGGAGTTGGTGGTGTGGTTTGCGGGAGCTTGGTTACAAGAGGAAGGGATTTACTGGTCAGTGGACTGCTTCCGCTGTCGCCCAAAGTTTTTGAACTTGTCACTGACTTATGATGAATACGCTGCAGGTGACGTATAAGGGAGGATGTTCCGAGGTGGTTAACGTCCTTACCCCTACTTATTACAGCTTGACAAAGGCAACACACGGCTTGACACCTGTTGTCCGCATTTGTGTTGAAATAATTCCACACCGAAGAGCTGATTTTTTTTGTATTTTGACCAGGCATGTCAATGGCCATATTCGTCCCACGGACAACAGGTGTCTCCCCGGGTGCCTGACTTAAACAAACAACCTCACCATCAGAATCCTCCTTGTCAATTTCCTCCCCAGCGCCAGCAACACCCATATCCTCATCCTGGTGTACTTCAACACTGACATCTTCAATTTGACTATCAGGAACTGGACTGCGGGTGCTCCTTCCAGCACTTGTAGGGGTCGTGCAAATGGTGGAAGGCGCAAGCTCTTCCCGTCCAGTGTTGGGAAGGTCAGGCATCGCAACCGACACAATTGGACTCTCCTTGGGGATTTGTGATTTCGAAGAACGCACAGTTCTTTGCTGTGCTTTTGCCACCTTAAGTCTTTTCTTTTTTCTAGCGAGAGGATGAGTGCTTCCATCCTCATGTGAAGCTGAACCACTAGCCATGAACATAGGCCAGGGCCTCAGCCGTTCCTTGCTACTCCGTGTCGTAAATGGCATATTGGCAAGTTTACGCTTCTCCTCAGACGCTTTTAATTTTGATTTTTGGGTAATTTTTTTACTGATCCTTTGTGTTTTGGATTTTACATGCTCTGTACTATGACATTGAGCATCGGCCTTGGCAGACGACGTTGATGGCATTTCATCGTCTCGGCCATGACTAGTGGCAGCAGCTTCAGCACGAGGTGGAAGTGGATCTTGATCTTTCCCTATTTTTTAAACCTCCACATTTTTGTTCTCCATATTTTAATGCGCACAACTAAAAGCCACCACAGGTATACAATGTAGAAGGATGGATAGTATAGTATTATATTACTTATGGAGAACGAGTGACGACATAGAGGTAGGTACAGCCATGGCCTACCGTACTGCTATATATATATATATATATATATATATATATAAAATATACTGTATAATAATAACGGACCTGGTGGACACTGTCAGCAGACTGCTAAACTAGTATGAAGAAAAAAAAAGCCACCACAGGTATACAATGTAGATGGATGGATAGTATAGTATTATATTACTTATGGACGACGACTGATGACACAGAGGTAGGTACAGTCGTGGCCTACCGTACTGCTATATATATATATAATATACTGTATAATAATAACGGACCTGGTGGACACTGTCAGCAGACTGCTAAACTAGTATGAAGAAAAAAAAAGCCGCCACAGGTATACAATGTAGATGGATGGATAGTATAGTATTATATTACTTATGGACGACGACTGACGACACAGAGGTAGGTACAGCCGTGGCCTACCGTACTGCTAAATATATATAATATACTGTATAATATAATAACGGACCTGGTGGACACTGTCAGCAGACTGCTAAACAAGTATGAAGAAAAAAAAAGCCGCCACAGGTATACAATGTAGATGGATGGATAGTATAGTATTATATTACTTATGGAGGACGACTGACGACACAGAGGTAGGTACAGCCGTGGCCTACCGTACTGCTATATATATATATAATATACTGTATAATAATAACGGACCTGGTGGACACTGTCAGCAGACTGCTAAACTAGTATGAAGAAAAAAAAAGCCACCACAGGTATACAATGTAGATGGATGGATAGTATAGTATTATATTAGTTATGGAGGACGACTGACGACAAAGAGGTAGGTACAGCCATGGCCTACCGTACTGCTATATATATATATATATATATATATAATATACTGTATAATAATAACGGACCTGGTGGACACTGTCAGCAGACTGCTAAACTAGTATGAAGAAAAAAAAAAGCCACCACAGGTATACAATGTAGAAGGATGGATAGTATAGTATTATATTACTTATGGAGGACGACTGACGACACAGAGGTAGGTACAGCCGTGGCCTACCGTACTGCTATATATATATATAATATACTGTATAATAATAACGGACCTGGTGAACACTGTCAGCAGACTGCTAAACTAGTATGAAGAAAAAAAAAGCCACCACAGGTATACAATGTAGATGGATGAATAGTATAGTATTATATTACTTATGGAGGACGACTGACGACACAGAGGTAGGTACAGCCGTGGCCTACCGTACTGCTATATATAAATATAATATACTGTATAATAATAACGGACCTGTTGGACACTGTCAGCAGACTGCTAAACTAGTATGAAGAAAAAAAAAGCCACCACAGGTATACAATGTAGATGGATGGATAGTATAGTATTATATTACTTATGGACGACGACTGACGACACAGAGGTAGGTACAGCCGTGGCCTACCGTACTGCTATATATATATAATATACTGTATAATATAATAACGGACCTGGTGGACACTGTCAGCAGACTGCTAAACTAGTATGAAGAAAAAAAAAGCCACCACAGGTATACAATGTAGATGGAAGGATAGTATAGTATTATATTACTTATGGACGACGACTGACGACACAGAGGTAGGTACAGCCGTGGCCTACCATACTGCTATATATATATAATATACTGTATAATATAATAACGGACCTGGTGGACACTGTCAGCAGACTGCTAAACTAGTATGAAGAAAAAAAAAGCCACCACAGGTATACAATGTAGATGGATGGATAGTATAGTATTATATTACTTATTGACGACGACTGACGACACAGAGGTAGGTACAGCCGTGGCCTACCGTACTGCTATATATATATAATATACTGTATAATATAATAACGGACCTGGTGGACACTGTCAGCAGACTGCTAAACTAGTATGAAGAAAAAAAAAAGCCTCCACAGGTATACAATGTAGATGGATGGATAGTATAGTATTATATTACTTATGGAGGACGAGTGACGACACAGAGGTAGGTACAGCCGTGGCCTACCGTACTGCTATATATATATAATATACTGTATAATAATAACGGACCTGGTGGACACTGTCAGCAGACTGCTAAACTAGTATGCAGAAAAAAAAAGCCACCACAGGTATACAATGTAGATGGATGGATAGTATAGTATTATATTACTTATGGAGGACGACTGACGACACAGAGGTAGGTACAGCCGTGGCCTATCGTACTGCTATATGTATTTAATATACTGTATAATATAATAACGGACCTGGTGGACACTGTCAGCAGACTGCTAAACTAGTATGAAGAAAAAAAAAGCCACCACAGGTATACAATGTAGATGGATGGATAGTATAGTATTATATTACTTATGGACGACGACTGACGACACAGAGGTAGGTACAGCCGTGGCCTACCGTACTGCTATATATATATGATATACTGTATAATATAATAACGGACCTGGTGGACACTGTCAGCAGACTGCTAAACTAGTATGAAGAAAAAAAAAGCCACCACAGGTATACAATGTAGATGGATGGATAGTATAGTATTATATTACTTATGGAGGACGAGTGACGACACAGAGGTAGGTACAGCCGTGGCCTACCGTACTGCTATATATATATATATATATATAATATACTGTATAATAATAACGGACCTGGTGGACACTGTCAGCAGACTGCTAAACTAGTATGAAGAAAAAAAAAGCCACCACAGGTATACAATGTAGATGGATGGATAGTATAGTATTATATTACTTATGGACGACGACTGACGACACAGAGGTAGGTACAGCCGTGGCCTACCGTACTGCTATATATATATATATAATATACTGTATAATAATAACGGACCTGGTGGACACTGTCAGCAGACTGCTAAACTAGTATGAAGAAAAAAAAAGCCACCACAGGAGTGTTTTTCAGGCAGACAAACGTATACTGGACTGGTGGTCACTGTCAGCAAAATTGTGCACTGTACTCCTGCTATAACTGCTCCCCAGTCCCCACAATTAGGCAGTGTGAGCAGTGCACTCAGCACAGATATATCATGCAGCAGTGCAGCACACTGAGCACAGATATGGTGGAGTGTTTTTATCAGGCAGAGAAACAACGGATTAAACTCACTGGTGGTATTATAATCAAAACCCTGCACTGTACTCCCTAACAGCTGCTCCCCGTCCCCAATTCTCCCCACAATTATAACTAAGTCACTCTTTTCTACTATAACGGAGAGGACGCCAGCCACGTCCTCTCCCTATCAATCTCAATGCTCGTGTGAAAATGGCGGAGACGCGCGGATGCTTATATAGAATCCGAGTCTCGCGAGAATCCGACAGCGGGATGATGATGTTCGGGCGCGCTCGGTTTACCCGAGCCACACGGGAGAATCCGAGCACGGCTCGGACCCGTGTAAAAAGGCTGAATTTCGGGGGGGTTCGGTTTCCGAGAAACCGAACCCGCTCATCACTAATAAAAACCAAAACGTCATCATCCACGCATCGGATCTTGCAGGTTTTGTTCTTTGTCCAGGATATCTGCAATAAAGTGGAAAGGAAATATATTTAAGTAATACAAAAATTAGTTGTGTATATTGGTCAAACACATACATATGTGGTACATACTGAGCGTAAAGCTAGCTGAGGCAACTAAACCCTAAACACTTAAATAAGGATCAGTCTTCATTTCCAAATTTCTGTAATTCCTGTAAAAGAAAGAGATAAAGGATTAGCTTAGAAAGAATTTGGCAGGAGTTATGTACCACTTGACCAATCTAATCACACAAAAACAAAATACAAACTCTTTTTTTTTTGTTTCGAGCCTGGAAAATTTTAGGACATTTTTACCATTCTGCACATTTTTCTAAGAGACCCAGTGGCAGTGATGCAGATCATTCAGCAAAAACTTTTGGCATCTGTTCCGGACTGAAGGAACTGCCTACAATTATTACTGATATGTCTAATGTGACTGCATATGATAAGGTCACCATTCAAAAAAATGGTTAATGATTATTTTAGCCATACAGTAGCATTCCAAATAGGCATGTAATACAGATTAACGTGCTGCGCTCAATCCTAGTGTTGATTGCAGTAAGCTACTGGCTTAGTTAAATATACACTGGTTGTCTGGAATGCTGTATGTCTGTTACATTCTACACCGTTTCTTTTTGACACAAATGGGCAAATGTGAGGTCCCTTACAGATAATCTACAGATGCTGATGAACCGGAATACTAATTAAATAATAAAGAAAACAAAATGGTGGCTGATAAGAATACTTTAAAGCACTGTGCTCTTTTATTCAAATGATAAAGTTCTTTAAAAAGTATCCGTGGAACGTGTCTCACAGTCTCTCTTTCTTATTGTGGCGTCCCGCATATATGTTGTATAGCAAGTCTTTTAGTACACAGTAAACCTTGAAATGACACTATGAAAGATGCTTAGGGTCTTCACGGTGTGGAAAAACCTCAGGTATGCCAGCACAGAGTGGTTAAACAGAAGTGGTTTTCCGGACTAGCCTCTCCTCTCTCGCCCCAGCCGCCCGTGGTGCGTCTTGCTACAGCCGCCCCCCGTGCGCCGGTCAGTCTGAGAGTGAAGCCTGTCTGAGGTTAGTGGAAACCCAGAGGGCGCTCTACAGAGCTTCTCGTTGTGTGACCCCCCACCTCATATGGACACTCACCTGCTGTCCTCTCTCGCTGGTCACCGAGCTCCGTCACCGGCTTCCTTCCTCGTCCTCCATCTGGCGGTTGCTAGGTTGCGAGCATGCTTTCCGGATGTCCTGGTCACGTGACCGGGTCTTTCACAGATGTTTAAGCAGTGAGTGCTCCGTGTAACGATGATCAGTGTGGTTTAGATAGCAAAGTCAATAATGTCTCCAATGTGTTTCAGCCTCTGTTGGGCCTTCCTCAGATCCTTCATAAAACCCAGATGATCTCCGCTGTCTGTGCAGTGTTGGTCCGGTGATTCTGACTTCAAACTTGGAATAATTACAAACTGTGGTTGACTGCACCGACAGCATCACACAAATGAGTCAGAAATATGTAGAAGTATTTTTTACATCACACACCGGTGGTTAGAGTGCCACACAAATGAGTCAGAAATATATATAATAATTACACACTGAGCTTGACTGCACCGACAGCATTGCACAATACGTTTATGAGTAGGAAATAATGTACCACAGTATGAGTGTTAGTGTCATATGAAAATAAAATAAAAATTGTATAGCACACTGGGGTACAGCACAAACAAAAAAATTATATTGTTTTAATAATTATGAGTTTAGGCTTTTTGTTTTTAGCTTTTTTTATTTTCATTTTGCACTGGAGCAGAGCCCCTGGATGGATGGCCAGATCACCTCTTTCAGATACAGCAGACAGAGAGAGCACTCCTTTTTCAGATACAGCAGACAGAGAGAGCAGTGGCGTCCTGAGGGGGGTGCGGCCCGCACCCGGGTGTAACCCTTCAATGGGGTGACACCAAATAGAGCCCTGCACTCCCAGCTGCACCCTAATCCCATCCAAAGACCTGACAGAGACATGTCAGCAGCGACGTCCACACCTCCTCCTCCCCGGCACTATGTGCTGCAGGCACCAGGCTCAATAGGAGCTCACCCCGCGCTCTGCTGCTTTCTTCGCCTGTCAATAGCTGACAGGCAGCGGCAAGCTAGGTGACAGCACAGGACAGGGCACTGACTGTCAGCACGATCCCACTGGCCGGGTCTTTAGACTCTTCACTCCGAGTCCCCTCCCCTCAGAGGCGCGGCTCTCATCAGCGCTATGTGGGGCAAGGCGGAGGGCAGCTATTTACAAGCTGGCGAATGCTGGCATTGCTGAGGGGCAGGACTGATTGAAGTGGCCGGCAGCAGGTACAGCTGAGAAGTGTGGGGGTTGCAGGAAGTACAGTGTCACTGTGTACAGGGGCCATGCTGGTGCTGATGATCGCGGCTGCAGGCAGATGTCTCTGAGGAGGAAGCAGCCCAGGGCTGGGATCATCAGTGCCAGTGGCCTCCACTGGCAGCATTTTACCTTTACATCCAGGTTGTAGTTACCATCATGGGGGTTGTGTGCCCCCCTCCCCCGCTCTCCAGTTACAGCAGCCTCACAGGGCATTCACTGCAACCTCTCCCGACTAGTTTAGTAGTTTCCTCTCTTCAGTATTTACTGCACTGCATGTTGCCCCGCCCCCAGGTCTCTTGCTGCTCCTGTGTTCTCCTTCTCCTGCTTCTTCTAGCTCCCACAAGTTTCCCAGGTATGCTTCATTCCCCTAAATCCCCAGGTGTGCCTCTTTCCCCTGTATCCCCAGGTGTGCCTCTTTCCCCTGTATCCCTATGTGTGCTTCTTTCCCCTGTATCCATGTGTGCCTCTTTCCCCTGTATCCCCAGGTGTGCCTCTTTCCCCTATATCCCCAGGTGTGCCTCTTTCCCCTTTATCCACATGTGTGCCTCTTTCCCCTGTATCCCTATGTGTGCTTCTTTCCCCTGTATCCATGTGTTCCTCTTTCCCCTGTATCCCAAGGTGTGCCTCTTTCCCCTATATCCCCAGGCGTGCCTCTTTCCCCTGTATCCCCAGGCATGCCTCTTTCCCCTGTATCTACATGTGTGCCTCTTTCCCTTGTATCCCCATGTGTGCCTCTTTCCCCTGTATCCCCAGGTGTGCCTCTTTCCCCTGTATCCATGTGTGCCTCTTTCCCCTGTATCCCCAGGTGTGCCTCTTTCCCCTGTATCCCCAAGGGTGCCTCTTTCCCCTATATCCCCATGTGTGCCTCTTTCCCCTGTATCCCCATGTGTGCCTCTTTCCCCTGTATCCCCATGTGTTCCTCCTTCCCCAGTATACCCATGTGTAACTCTTTCCCTATATCCCCATGTGTGCCTCTGCTCCTACTCACCCAAGTGAACCTTTCACCTATATCAGCTGTGTTTTTGTCACCCCTCCGTCTGTGCCTCTGCCCCTCAACCCTTCTATGCCTCATTCCCCTTTCCCATAAGTGCCTCGCTCACTTTCCTATATACTGTACAGTCTGTATATCTTTGGTATTTTCCCCATCTGTGTCTCTGATATGGCGACGGTGCAATCGTAACTGCACTGCTCTATTTGCCTTACGATCGCACCCCCGCCAACTCAAAATCATATACCCCCGCCTGCAACAAGAAGACTCCGCCGCCGCTCAGTTTTGATCGCATCCCCTCCCCCCCACCCCTGGAAGAGGAGGACTCCGCCACGGCCGGGTCTGAACGTCATCATGCCGCCGGGACTCTAGGAGGGAGAAGTGTGAGGATGCTCTGGCGGCTTGCTATTCTCCTCACCCACGCCAGCCACATCCTGCACACTGCCGCCGCCCACGTCCTCCGCTGCCCAGGGCCTTCAACTCCGCACCGCCGCCAACTACACCCCCTTCCACTGCTCATCTCAGGTGCTCTTACCCTGCTTCCCTATGTCCCTCTCCCTCTCTCTGTCACTGTCTCTGCTGTCAATCTCCCTGGCCCTGAATTGTGGATCATACTGTGTGGCATATGTGAATTTTGTCTTCATCTACTGTATGTTGCGTAATGTGATTTTCGGCTCATTCTGTGTGCTATAATGTGAATTTATGCTCATACCGTGTACTATACTGTGATTTTCAGCTCATTCTGTGTGCAATAATGTGATTTTCGGCTCATTCTGGGGTATATTTACTAAAATTCGTAATTTTCAGAATGAGGTTAAAGTTCAAACACGAATGACATCGAATGTGTGAAATTGCAACTTTTTTAATTTATTACGACTAATTTACTATGCTGTCGTATTCTGCATTTTCGTGTTTTCCGATGTCGATGTCATTCGTATTTTTTGGCAGTGTTTTACGTGAGTGAATAGTAAAACACTGCCGACATTAACACAATGAATCTCGGCCGGATCTGTGAAATCCGTGCAGGGCTTCATTGTGCACCTTTCGTAAAAAAAAAAAAGTGTTAAAAATAAAAAATAAAAATGTGTGGGGTCCCCCCTCCTAAGCAAAACCAGCCTCGGGCTCTTTGAGCCGGTCCTGGTTGTCAAAATATGGGTAAAAAAATGACAGGGGTTCCCCCATATTTCATCAACCAGCACCGGGCTCTGCGCCTGGTCCTGGTGCAAAAAATACGGGGGACAAAAAGCGTAGGGGACCCCGTATTTTTTGAACCAGCACCGGGCTCCACTAGCCAGGTACATAATGCCACAGCCGGGGGACACTTTTATTGAGGTCCTGGCGGCCCTGGCATTACATCCTCAACTAGTCACCCCTGGCCGGGGTACCCTGGAGGAGTGGGAACCCCTTAAATCAAGGGGTCCCCCCCCTCCAGCCACCCAAGGGCCAGGGATGAAGCCCGAGGCTGTCCCCCCCATCCAAGGGCGGCGGATGGGGGGCTGATAGCCAAGTGTAAAAAATCAGAATATTGTTTTTAGTAGCAGTACTACAAGTCCCAGCAAGCCTCCCCCGCAAGCTGGTACTTGGAGAACCACAAGTACCAGCATGCGGTAGAAAACCGGGCCCGCTGGTACCTGTAGTAAAACTACTAAAAAAATACCCAACAAAATCAGGACACACACACCGTGACAGTAAAAGTTTATTACATACATGCATACCTCCATACATACATACTTACCTATGTTCACACGAGGCTCGGTCTTCTTCTCCATGTAGAATCCTCGGGGTACCTGTGAAAAAATTATACTCACATAATCCAGTGTATCTTCTGTTCTTTGTATAATCCACGTACTTGGCAAAAAAACAAACCGGAAACCCGACCACGCACTGAAAGGGGTCCCATGTTTACACATGGGACCCCTTTCCCCCGACTGCCAGGACCCCCCCTGACTCCAGTCAAAGAGGGTCCCTTCAGCCAATCATGGAGCGCCACGTCGTGGCACTCTCCTGATTGGCTGTGCGCTCCTGTAGTGTCAGTGAGGCTGCACACGGCAGTTATCGCTGGATGCCAATTAGCATGCTGGACGGACCCCAGCATGCTACAGAAACGATTTCAGATACTGCTTTTTAGCAGAATATGCAAACCAACCTGATTAGGGTCCTATGTCACTACTATTGCCATCGCATTCAGTGATATACAGGAATTCTGATTTACAAGTAAAACTAGTACAAAAACATTACTAAGGATGTGTGTGGTGTGATATGGGAGGAAGTCCATGGGGGGTGACACCATGAGTTACCACACTGAGTGACACCAACCCTAGTGACGCCTCTGAGAGAGAGCACCTCTTTTTTAGATACAGCAGAGAGAGATCTCCTTTTTCAGATACAGCCAGCCCAAACCACACCAGACACAGTACTGGAGACAGACACATCCATCAAGTACACTCTCCACAGCCGGAGTGAAGATGGCGCTGATGCACGGGATTTATATACAGATGGAGCTGCACTCATCTGAGGCGGCTCCATCACAGGTGTGCACTCCCGGTGTGACTCAGTGATCCGTCCGCCTAGTCACACCGGGGGTGCACAGAGACGCTCCCATTCTGAGTGTCTCTGTCTGGGTGTGCACTACCCGCCCAGATGGAGACATCTCCAGTCAAGTGAATGGGGCATGTCTCAGTTGTGGGCGTACGCATCCGGC
Source organism: Pseudophryne corroboree (assembly GCF_028390025.1). NCBI lineage: Eukaryota > Metazoa > Chordata > Amphibia > Anura > Myobatrachidae > Pseudophryne > Pseudophryne corroboree. Next base: position 120,722,039 of record NC_086451.1, on the reverse strand, counting down.
TGGACGCGCGGGCGTGCCTAGTCACAGACAGAGCTACGACTAGTGTGGCTCCATCTGTAGAATACAAAACCCACAAGATTCCTACAGCAGGAAGATGACCTTTGGCCTCGTTTTGGGATCCAAGAAAGGCGTACAAAGTTTTGGGGGATTTGGTTACCAAACCCGCTAATCCCTAGTTTTGATTAGAGATGAGCGAGTTCGGTTCCTCCAAAACCGAACCCCCCGAACTTCACCCATTTTATACGGGTCCGAGGCATACTCGGATTCTCCCGTATGGCTCGGTTAACCCGAGCGCGCCTTCGAACGTCATCATCCCGCTGTCGGATTCTCGTGAGATTCGGATTCTATATAAGGAGCCGCGCGTCACCGCCATTTTTCACTCGTGCATTGGAAATGATAGTGAGAGGACGTGGCTGGCGTTCTCTCACTTTGTTTCAGGGGGCTGCATATCTTTATTCTGGGGACCAGCAGTATTATAGGAGGAGTACAGTGCAGAGTTTTGCTGACCAGTGACCACCAGTATTATACGTTGTCTGCCTGAAAAACGCTCCATATCTGTGCTCAGTGTGCTGCATATATCTGTGCTCACACTGCTTTATTGTGGGGACTGGGGACCAGCAGTATTATATAGGAGGAGTACAGTGCAGAGTTTTGCTGACCAGTGACCACCAGTATACGTTGTCTGCCTGAAAAACGCTCCATATCTGTGCTCAGTGTGCTGCATATATCTGTGCTCACACTGCTTTATTGTGGGTACTGGGGACCACCAGTATATTATATAGGAGGAGTACAGTGCAGAGTTTTGCTGACCAGTGACCACCAGTATACGTTGTCTGCCTGAAAAATGCTCCATATCTGTGCTCAGTGTGCTGCATATATCTGTGCTCACACTGCTTTATTGTGGGTACTGGGGACCACCAGTATATTATATAGGAGGAGTACAGTGCAGAGTTTTGCTGACCAGTGACCAACAGTATTATACGTTGTCTGCCTGAAAAATGCTCCATATCTGTGCTCAGTGTGCTGCATATATCTGTGCTCACACTGCTTTATTGTGGGTACTGGGGACCACCAGTATATTATATAGGAGGAGTACAGTGCAGAGTTTTGCTGACCAGTGACCACCAGTATTACACGTTGTCTGCAAGAAAAAGAATAGGGGTTATAATGGCGCTGGGCAGACCTGTGTGTGTGTGCACCCTGGAATTAGCTGCCACCTGGTGGGGAGGTAGTCAGCCTCCTCAAACAACAAAGCAATTGTAAAAAATTACCAGGTGAGCGCTCAATACCAATGATGGACACAAAAATATTAAAATAAACTAATTTATTACATAAACTAATAACATATAACACTTTTAAATAGACAAGACCACAACACAGTAATCATATAAAACGGAGACCTCTAGAATAAGCAATGGTATGAACTATTTGTAAGTACTTGGAAGGCAGTCATAATAACCTTGAATAAGAGATAATTCTCTAATATCTTTTATCTGTATTTAATTACTCGCCCAAAAGTAGAAGCACAAGAATTTTAGCACGGTCGTGCATATGGGTGTCCTCAAATTAATGTAAGTTCGATTCCAATTGGAAAAAGTTCATCAGTTTCCAAATCCACTAGATGTATGAGCGGTGCAAAAAATGGGAGTTGTATAATAACTGTTACTCACAGTCTAGGACGGCTTTTCCTCGCTGCACCACAGTAATTTGTTTGTAGCCGCTCTATATCACCCTGGGCACGGGTGAGACATCCGTCAGCGGCGGGACTCGTCAGCGGCGTAGTCCGTCTGCGGCGCAAGCGGGGAGCTGTTCTCCACTCCGACAAAGTGTGGATGCACCAGTATACCGTTCTCTACCCCCAGCACAGATGGAATAATGCTCACCAGGGCAGGATGTAAGGTGTTCCCGGTATGATCCAGGAAAATGAACGGTGCAGTCTCGCTGGAGATGAACAATTGCCGGCAAATGTTGTAATCAGCTGCTAGGAGGACACGCTCTAATTCTTGTTGGCAATGGGGTATTGGTGACTTCTTCTCTCTGTACCCTCAACGCGTTTCTCCGCACCCCAGGCGGCTTCTTCAAGAGGCAGAGTGTTCTACTCTGAACATTGCTTCTCATTCTTTTATACCTTGTCTTTTATGATTAGTGAGAACAGGTGTGTGTAGGATCTCAACAGGTGCATTCTCATTTGCACTCTCATATAGCAATGTTTAGCTCAGAGTATCACTAAATGTGGTCTGTTTAGATAATAACAACAGTAGTTAACATTTAAAAATACTTAATAAAATTATACTAATACATATACAAATTGCTCGTATAGAGCTACATGCTTATTGCGATGCGGACAGAATAGGAGGCTCTAAATTTATAAATATCATTACTCCAAACTATTATAATATCTAGTAGTAGGAATATATAATTACTCAATTTGATAAATGACAAATTCATGGTAATATAATCTTTATCTAATGTTGCTTTCTAAATTACACAAACATCTCATAATTTAATTATTTTTATTTTTATTATTACATTTATTTTGTTATATTAATGCAGTGCAGAGTATGAAGCTCTACATCTCTGCACATGCGTTCACAATAAACCTTTACCAATATCTAAACAAATGAGAGAGCTCCGTCGCTACGTTATCTTTACTAGCACACATATTGGGCTCTCCCATATATTAGTTTAAGTAGTCTCCAACTAAAACAGCCCAGTTAGGAAATGTATATAAATAAAATCATATAGACCCGTGCCCAGGGACGCGAGCAGACCTAATAGATCGACATATCGCTAGCAGTATAGAGAAAATGTCAGGTCTGGTCGCAATCGTGGGCTTTTTTAGTGGATCGTGTGAAAATATAGCTCTGAGTGAACAACAAACACTAGTGGGCCCAAAAGTTATGTTTTTTTTTTAGATGTAATCATAACAAATGCACAACGTGTAATCATGTAGTTAATAAAATTAAACACATATCTGCACCGGGTTCAAAAACAGAGTTTAAGATTCAATCATTTATTAACTGCAGCTCACATTTTGTGATTTATCTGTTGCGCTGTTCCTGTCACTTATACTATGTGGGACGTACCACTAGGGCATTAAACCTGCGATTCATGGAACATAGGAGAAATATCCTTAAAAGCTACATGAATCACAGTGTCTCACGGCATTATACAGAAGTCCATGCCAGTAACCCTACATGTTTGCAACTAATCGGTCTCGAACAGATTAAGGTTACCCCAAGAGGAGGGGACCGTTTTAGGACATTATGTCGCCAGGAAGCTGCTTGGATCTGGAGACTGCAATCTTTGAAGCCACATGGGTTAAATGAAACAATAGATCTTGAATTCATTTAACCAATGTTAGATACATGTAGGGTCTCTTTTGTATGTTCTGTCCTTGGCCTCCTTCCTTTCCCTTATCAACAACTTTTTGATGTATAAAAGCTCATCCTTGATCCTAATCCTGGCTCCCTCATATTTCTGTAGTCCCCCTATCTAACTACATCTTTTTAGGGGGGGGGGGGGGTATTCTCTGGTAAGAAGAAAAATAATGGTTGGCCGGTGCCCACGATTGCGACCAGACCTGACATTTTCTCTATACTGCTAGCAATATGTCGATCTATTAGGTCTGCTCGCGTCCCTGGGCACGGGTCTATATGATTTTATATACATTTCCTAACTGGGCTGTTTTAGTTGGAGACTACTTAAACTAATATATGGGAGAGCCCAATATGTGTGCTAGTAAAGATAACGTAGCGACGGAGCTCTCTCATTTGTTTAGATATTGGTAAAGGTATATTGTGAACGCATGTGCAGAGATGTAGAGCTTCATACTCTGCACTGCATTAATATAACATAATAAATGTAATAATAAAAATAAAAATAATTAAATTATGAGATGTTTGTGTAATTTAGAAAGCAACATTAGATAAAGATTATATTACCATGATTTTGTCATTTATCAAATTGAGTAATTATATATTCCTACTACTAGATATTATAATAGTTTGGAGTAATGATATTTATACATTTAGAGCCTCCTATTCTGTCCGCATCACAATAAGCATGTAGCTATATACGAGCAATTTGTATATGTATTAGTATAATATTATTAAGTATTTTTAAATGTTAACTACTGTTGTTATTATCTAAACAGACCACTTTTAGTGATACTCTGAGCTAAACATTGCTATATGAGAGTGCAAATGAGAATGCACCTGTTGAGATCCTACACACACCTGTTCTCACTAATTATAAAAGACAAGGTATAAAAGAATGAGAAGCAATGTTCAGAGTAGAACACTCTGCCTCTTGAAGAAGCCGCCTGGGGTGCGGAGAAACGCGTTGAGGGTACAGAGAGAAGGAGTCACCAATACCCCATTGCCCACAAGAATTAGAGCGTGTCCTCCTAGCAGCTGATTACAACATTTGCCGGCAATTGTTCATCTCCAGCGAGACTGCACCGTTCATTTTCCTGGATCATACCGGGAACACCTTACATCCTGCCCTGGTGAGCATTATTCCATCTGTGCTGGGGGTAGAGAACGGTATACTGGTGCATCCACACTTTGTCGGAGTGGAGAACAGCTCCCCGCTTGCGCCGAAGACGGAATGCGCTGCTGACGAGTCCCGCCACTGACGGATGTCTCACCCGTGTCCAGGGTGATATAGAGCGGCTACAAACAAATACTGTGGTGCAGCGAGGAAAAGCCGTCCTAGACTGTGAGTAACAGTAATTATACAACTCCCATTTTTTGCACCGCTCATACATCTAGTGGATTTGGAAACTGATGAACTTTTTCCAATTGGAATCGAACTTACATCAATTTGAGGACACCCATATGCACGACCGTGCTAAAATTCTTGTGCTTCTACTTTTGGGCGAGTAATTAAATACAGATAAAAGATATTAGAGAATTATCTCTTATTCAAGGTTATTATGACTGCTTTCCAAGTACTTACAAATAGTTCATACCATTGCTTATTCTAGAGGTCTCCGGAACCTCAGTTTTATATGATTACTGTGTTGTGGTCTTGTCTATTTTAAAGTGTTATATGTTATTAGTTTATGTAATAAATTAGTTTATTTTTATATTTTTGTGTCCATCATTGGTATTGAGTGCTCACCTGGTAATTTTTTACAATTGCATTATACGTTGTCTGCCTGAAAAACGCTCCATATCTGTGCTCAGTGTGCTGCATATATCTGTGCTCACACTGCTTTATTGTGTGGAATGGGGACCAGCAGTATATTATATAGGAGGAGTACAGTGCAGAGTTTTGCTGACCAGTGACCACCAGTATTATACGTTGTCTGCCTGAAAAACGCTCCATGTCTGTGCTCAGTGTGCTGCATATATCTGTGCTCACACTTCTTTATTGTGGGGACTGGGGACCAGCAGTATTATATAGGAGGAGTACAGTGCAGAGTTTTGCTGACCAGTGACCACCAGTATTATACGTTCTCTGCCTGAAAAACGCTCCATATCTGTGCTGCATTGTAGTATATAGTAGGAGTACAGTGCATAATTTTGCTGACCACCAGTATATAATATATAGGAGTACGGTACAGAAGGCCACTGCTCTACCTACCTCTGTGTCGTCAAGTATACTATCCATCCATACCTGTGGTGCATTTCAGTTTTGCACAGTTTGCTGACCACCAGTATATAATATATAGCAGTACGGTACAGTAGGCCACTGCTCTACCTACCTCTGTGTCATCAAGTATACTATCCTTCCATACCTGTGGTGCATTTAAGTTTTGCACAGTTTGCTGACCACCAGTATATAATATATAGCAGTACGGTACAGTAGGCCACTGCTCTACCTACCTCTGTGTCGTCAAATACACTATCCATCCATACCTGTGGTGCATTTCAGTTGTGCGCAGTATATATAGTAGTAGGCCATTGCTATTGATACAGGCATATAATTCCACACATTAAAAAATGGAGAACAAAAATGTGGAGGATAAAATAGGGAAAGATCAAGATTCACTTCCACCTCGTTCTGAAGCTGCTGCCACTAGTCATGGGCGACACGATGAAATGCCATCAACGTCGTCTGCCAAGGCCGATGCCCAATGTCATAGTAGAGAGCATGTAAAATCCAAAACACAAAAGTTCAGTAAAATGACCCAAAAATCAAAATTAAAAGCGTCTGAGGAGAAGCGTAAACTTGCCAATATGCTATTTACGACACGGAGTGGCAAGGAACGGCTGAGGCCCTGGCCTATGTTCATGGCTAGTGGTTCAGATTCACATGAGGATGGAAGCACTCATCCTCTCGCTAGAAAAATGAAAAGACTTAAGCTGGCAAAAGCACAGCAAAGAACTGTGCGTTCTTCTAAATCACAAATCCCCAAGGAGAGTCCAATTGTGTCGGCTGCGATGCCTGACCTTCCCAACACTGGACAGGAAGAGGTGGCGCCTTCCACCATTTGCACGCCCCCTGCAAGTGCTGGAAGGAGCACCCGCAGTCCAGTTCCTGATAGTCAAATTGAAGATGTCACTGTTGAAGTACACCAGGATTAGGATATGGGTGTTGCTGGCGCTGAGGAGGAAATTGACAAGGAGGATTCTGATGGTGAGATGATTTGTTTAAGTCAGGCACCCGGGGAGACACCTGTTGTCCGTGGGACGAATATGGCCATTGCCATGCCTGGTCAAATTACCAAAAAAAATCACCTCTTCGGTGTGGAATTATTTTAACACAAATGCGGACAACAGGTGTCAAGCCGTGTGTTGCATTTGTCAAGCTGTAATAAGTAGGGGTAAGGACGTTAACCACCTCGGATCATCCTCCCTTATACGTCACCTGCAGCGCATTCATCATAAGTCAGTGACAAGTTCAAAAACTTTGGATGACAGCGGAAGCAGTCCACTGGCCACTAAATCCCTTCCCCTTGTAACCAAGCTCCTGCAAACCACACCACCAACTCCCTCAGTGTCAATTTCCTCCTTACACAGGAAAGCCAATAGTCCTGCAGGCCATGTCACTGGCAAGTCTGACGAGTCCTCTCCTGCCTGGGATTCCTCCGATGCATCCTTGAGTGTAACGCCTCCTGCTGCTGGCGCTGCTGTTGTTGCTGCTGGGAGTCGATCGTCATCCCAGAGGGGAAGTCGGAAGACCACTTGTACTACTTCCAGTAAGCAATTGACTGTCCAACAGTCCTTTGTGAGGAAGATGAAATATCACAGCAGTCATCCTGCTGCAAAGCGGATAACTCAGGCCTTGGCAGCCTGGGCGGTGAGAAACGTGTTTCCGTTATCCACCGTTAATTCACAGGCAACTACAGACTTGATTGAGATACTGTGTCCCCGGTACCAAATACCATCTAGGTTCCATTTCTCTAGGCAGGCGATACCGAAAATGTACACAGACCTCAGAAAAAGAGTCACCAATGTCCTAAAAAATGCAGTTGTACCCAATGTCCACTTAACCACGGACATGTGGACAAGTGGAGCAGGGCAGACTCAGGACTATATGATTGTGACAGCCCACTGGGTAGATGTATTGCCTCCCGCAGCAAGAACAGCAGCGGCGGCACCAGTAGCAGCATCTCGCAAATGCCAACTCGTTCCTAGGCAGGCTATGCTTTGTATCACCGCTTTCCAGAAGAGGCACATAGCTGACAACGTCTTACGGAAACTGAGGAACATCATCGCAGAATGGCTTACCCCAAATGGACTCTCCTGGGGATTTGTGACATCGGACAACGCCAGCAATATTGTGCGTGCATTACATCTGGGCAAATTCCGCACGTCCCATGTTTTGCACATACATTGAATTTGGTGGTGCAGAATTATTTAAAAAACGACAGGGGCGTGCAAGAGATGCTGTCGGTGGCCCGAAGAATTGCGGGCCACTTTCGGCATTCAGCCACCGCGTGCCGAAGACTGGAGCACCAGCAAACACTCCTGAACCTGCCCTGCCATCATCTGTAGCAAGAGGTGGTAATGAGGTGGAATTCAACCCTCTATATGCGCCTCTTTTTTTCTTTGCATCATGTGCTGTTTGGGGACAATTTTTTTTAAGTGCCATCCTGCCTGACACTGCAGTGCCACTCCTAGATGGGCCAGGTGTTTGTGTCGGCCACTTGTGTCTATTAGCTTGGCCATCCAAGCGACCTCGGTGCAAATTTTAGGACTAAAAATTATATTGTGAGGTGTGAGGTGTTCAGAATAGACTGAAAATGAGTGTAAATTATGGTTATTGAGGTTAATAATACTATGGGATCAAAATGACCCCCAAATTCTATGATTTAAGCTGTTTTTGAGGGGTTTTTGTAAAAAAACACCCAAATCCATAACACACCTGAATCCGACAAAAAATTTTCAGGGAGGTTTTGCCAAAACGCGTCCGAATCCAAAACACGGCCGCGGAACCGAATCCAAAACCAAAACACAAAACCCGGAAAATTTTCGGTGCACATCACTAGTTTTGATATGTGTGTACTATTTTATAGTGTACACTGTTGGTAAATAATATACATCAACTGGAAAAAGACGTATTGTAGACTCACCAGCTGCTTGTATTTATTGCAGTGCACAGGTTTTGTACAGTCGTACTTGGGGACGTGGATAGCTCTGCCAAGCCCCATTACTGGGATGGGGCGTGGTCATGGCCGGATTAACAATGGGGCGGATGGAGCTGCAGCTCCAAGCCCCCCATTGAAAATAGGCCCAGAGAGTTCCCTGCAGGCAGTAGCCAGTGCTGACAGGAAGAAAAAACATTTCCTGTCAGCACATACAGCAGCTCACTCACCTGCAGCTGCTCATACACCTCCACCCCAGCCCAAACTGGTCAGCCTGTGTCCCGACCGCTTCGTGTTGCAAGGAGGCGGGGCTTCGGACGGATATGGGGCGGGGCTTCGGACGGGCAAGGGGGCGGGGCCACGGAAATAGTTGCGAGACAGCAGCCTCCTGTCAAGACCCTTCCCCTCTTTCATGAGGCATGTTATTGTTGGAAAGCTGCAGCAGGAGTGGTATGCTGCAGCAAAAGCAATTATATTTTGATGGGCGAGGGGGCGGGGCTTCGGATGGGCATGAGGGCGGAGATATCTCAGAGGCGCCGCCCCCGAACCCATCCGAAGCCCCGCCCCTTGTCCATCAACACGTAAATGTTTTTGCTGCAGCATACCACTCCTGCTGCCGCTTCCCAAGAATGACATGCCTCAAGAAAGAGGGGAAAGGTCTTGACAGGAGGCTGCTGTCTTTTAGGAGAGCTGGGTCCCCGGATGTCAGAGCTGAGGGGGCATGCAAAACCATGTGAGTAGCAGCCCACACCAGGCCCTGAGGTCTCCTATGTAAGTGGTGTCTATGTCAGTAAGTTTTGAAGGGGGGGGGGATGGATGTGTGTGTGTGTGTGTGTGTGTGTGTGTGTGTGTGTGTGTGTGTGTGTGTGTGCCGCTAAGTAAGTAGTGTGTGTCAGTGTCAGTAGGTTTTGCGTTGTGTGTGTGTGTTGTGTCAGTAAGTAGTGTCAGTAAGTTTTGCATTGTGTCTGTGTCAGTAAGTTTTGCATTGTGTGTGTCTGTGTAAGTTTTGTGTTGTGTCGTGTGTGTCAATATGTTTTGCATTGTGTGTGCGTGTTAGTCAGTCCTGCAAGTGTAGCGGTACGCTCCGGTACGGCGTACCATTAAGAATGTGTCCGCCAGTACGCCATACCCCCGCCACACTGTAAAACACCACCACCAAGCTCCTAGTTCTTGCTCGGAGGCGCCGCCAGCACCTTCTTCCTTTCCCAGGAAAAGGACTGCTGGGAGCATGAAGGTGATGTCATCACCTGGCAGACTGGCAGAGAAAAAGTGACGATGGGGTGCCGGGCCAGCGGTGAGTGGGTGGTATTCAGTATACCAGTTGGGATCACGGCGCACAGTATCCTGGCGCCGGAATCCCGACAACCGGCATACCGACACATTTTCTCCCTCTTGGGGGTCCACGAACCCCCTGGAGGGAGGATAGTGTGGTGCTTATGCGCGCCACTGTGCCCGCAGCGAGCCCGCAAGGGGCTCATTTGCGCTCGCCCTGCTGTCGGGAAGCCGGCAGTCGGGATTCCGGCGCCGGTACGCTGCCTGCCGGGAATCCGGCCGCCGGCAACTCATGCTACACCCCGGTGAATAACTCTAATGGTTAATGGTCGGGACCCCACCCCACAAGTACAATGAGGCGGCACTCCCGAGTTTTGCTGGTGCAGTAAGATTTATTGATCCTAAATCAAACTTAATAAATCTTAGTGCACCAGCAAGACTCGGGAGTGCAGCCTCATTGTACTCTATCCACAGCTTGAAAAACCGAAGAAGGGCACTGGAGCAAAAATTCACATTATGACAGGATGAGTGCTGGGTACACAGCTTATATATAATATTTTTTATTCTATAACAAGTGTCACATGTCTCTGTAGTCCGCAGGGACAGGGGGTGTCTGTGCCATGGATTCACATAATATATAACCACTCCACCTAGTGTCACATGGTCACATCCCTTAATGACATGTGACCACGCCCACGGCGCGCAGGCACAGTACCACTGAGAAAAAAATTCTGTGTGCACCACTGGTGTCAGTAAGAAGTGTCTGTCAGTAAGTAGTGTTTGTGTCAGTACATTTTGCATGGTGTTTGTGTCAGTAAGTTTTGTGTTGTGTGTGTGTGTGTGTGTGTGTGTGTGTGTCAGTAAGTAGTGTCTGTCAGTAGGTTTTGTACTGTGTGTGTGTGTCAGTAAGTAGTGTCTGTCAGTAAGTGGTGGGTGTCTGTGTCAGTAATACCCCTTTCACACCGCAAAAATAACCTGGTATAGACTGGGTATATTGCTGGATCGACGCGTTCCGATGTGTGTTGTGAAAGGGGTCATGGGCGAATTCTGGATTGCCTGACCCGGTAATTCAACCCGGGAATAAAGAAGGGTTATTCCTGGGTTAAATACCTGGTCCGGTGCAGTGTGAACGGGTCACCCAGGTCGATGCAACCCGGGACCCGTTCACTGCATAGGGATGATCTCATCTCCCAGCGCCGCCTCCGCACCTAATGCCGACTCCATCTCCGCCCACAGATGGCAACCCGAACCGGCAAAGGAATGGACCCATTTCCAATTCCCAGGTGGGACCCGGCATTGTGATGTGAAAGCGGTATAAGTATTGTGTTGTGTGTGTGTCAGTAAGTAATGTCTGTGTCAGTAAGTTTATCTGTGTTGTGCGTGTGTGTCAGTAATATCTATCAGTAAGTGGTGTCTCTGTCGGTAAGTTTTGTGTTGTGAGTGTGTGTGTTAGTAAATAGGGTCTGTCAGTAAGTGGTGATTGTGTCAGTAAGCTTTGTGTTGTGTGTGTGTGTCAGTAAGTAGTGTCTGTCAGTAAGTGGTGACTGTGTTACTCACATGGCATAAGCCACACCCCCTATTTAGACCACACCCACACCACACTGATCACACCCCCACATCACTAGTCACACCACCACAGCGCTTGTCACACCTCCTGCCGAGGCACACAATAGGCCCTTCCTAAATTTCAGCTCCAGGCCCATATGGACCTTAATATGGCACTGGGCGTGGTCATTGTGGGGAGGTGTGGCCAGACCCCCTCCTTAGAAATGTTAAAAATAATAGGGGGTGCTGGCGGGCGGGTGGGCTGGTGCAATCGTGGGAGAGAGAGGACTGACTGCTTCTGCATCTCTCCCCAGTGCAGCACACAGCAACTTGTGCTATGTGCTGGGCTGGTGAGATAGAGGCTGCTGGGCAGTGTTTCCCGGGACTCCACCAGGCTTCTCCTACCAGCTTGGACCCAGATAAAGCAACCCCCCTCCTCATCAGCACCACTGGCTGTACTCGCAGTTACACAGACAGATAGCAGAGATGGAGCAGAGTATACAGTGGATCAGGTGGTCAGGCAGTGCAGGATATCGCAAGGTCCCCACGGAGCTGAGTACTACATATCTGTGTAGTACTGTGTCACTCAAACACAGTGACATGATGCTACTGTGCATGCGCAGAAGAACCTACGGTGGCCAACTTAGTATAGGTTATACGCTTTAGGTAATGGAGCATCATGGAGGTAGCGCAGTAATGCACTCCATATAACAACATTGTGTCCAGTGCTGACAAGAGATCAGCCAGCTCCAGTGCTTAGGGAAACATGGCAAAATGTTGAGACATATTCGTTGTGGGCCCCTGCATAAGCTGTGCACCACTGTAATTAGTGGTGACTCCAGGGGGTGTGTGGTCACTCTGTCTTGAAGGCATTATGCCTACCTTGCCCTCTGGGCACCTATAGAGGCCATGGCCCAGTTAGCTTGTGCATGCCCTCCTCAATGGCCAGTATTGTGCACCCCAAATCAATATAGGCATATCACAATGGACAGTCTAGATTTTGTTATAATTAGAGATATGCACCGGAAATTTTTCGAGTTTTGTGTTTTGGTTTTGGATTCGGTTCCGCGTGTTTTGGTTTCGGACGCGTTTTGCCAAAACCTCCCTGAAAATTATTTGTCGGATTCGGGTGTGTTTTGGATTCGGGTGTTTTTTTACAAATACCCCTCAAAAACAGCTTAAATCATAGAATTTGGGGTTCATTTTGATCCCATAGTATTATTAACCTGAATAACCATAATTTACACTCATTTCAGTCTATTCAGAACACCTCACACCTCACAATATTATTTTTAGTCCTAAAATTTGCACCGAGGTCGCTGGATGGCTAAGCTAAGCGACACAAGTGGCCGACACAAACACCTGGCCCATGTAGGAGTGGCACTGCAGTGTCAGGCAGGATGGCACTTCAAAAAAATAGTCCCCAAACAGCACATGATGCAAAGAAAAAAAGAGGTGCTCCAAGGTCGCTGTGTGACTAAGCTAAGCAACACAAGTGACCGACACAAACACCTGGCCCATCTAGGAGTGGCACTGCAGTGTCAGGCAGGATGGCACTTCAAAAAAATAGTCCCCAAACAGCACATGATGCAAAGAAAAAAAGAGGCGCACCAAGGTCGGTGTGTGACTAAGCTAAGCGACACAAGTGGCCGACACAAACACCTGGCCCATCTAGGAGTGGCACTGCAGTGTCAGACAGGATGGTACTTCAAAAAAATAGTCACCAAACAGCACATGATGCAAAGAAAAAAAGAGGCGCACCAAGGTCGCTGTGTGACTAAGCTAAGCGACACAAGTGGCCGACAAAAACACCTGGCCCATCTAGGAGTGGCACTGCAGTGTCAGACAGGATGGCACTTCAAAAAAATTGTCCCCAAACAGCACATGATGCAAAGATAAAAAGAGGCACACCAAGGTCACTGTGTGACTAAGCTAAGCGACACAAGTGGCCGACACAAACACCTGGCCCATCTAGGAGTGGCACTGCAGTGTCAGACAGGATGGCACTTCAAAAAAATTGTCCCCAAACAGCACATGATGCAAAGAAATAAAGAGGCGCACCAAGGTCGCTGTGTGACTAAGCTAAGCGACACAAGTGGCCGACACAAACACCTGGCCCATCTAGGAGTGGCACTGCAGTGTCAGACAGGATGGCACTTAAAAAAAATAGTCCCCAAACTGCACATGATGCAAAGAAAAATGAAAGAAAAAAGAGGTGCAAGATGGAATTGTCCTTGGGCCCTCCCAATCACCCTTATGTTGTATAAACAGGACATGCACACTTTAACGAACCCATCATTTCAGCGACAGGGTCTGCAACATGACTGTGACTGAAATGACTGGTTGGTTTGGGCCCCCACCAAAAAAGAAGCAATCAATCTCTCCTTGCACAAACTGGCTCTACAGAGGCAAGATGTCCACCTCATCATCATCCTCCGATTCCTCACCCCTTTCACTGTGTACATCCCCCTCCTCACAGGTTATTAATTCGTCCCCACTGGAATCCACCATCTCAGATCCCTGTGTACTTTCTGGAGGCAATTGCTGCTGGTGAATGTCTCCACGGAGGAATTGATTATAATTCATTTTGATGAACATCATCTTTTCCACATTTTCTGGAAGTAACCTCGTACGCCGATTGCTAACAAGGTGAGCGGCTGCACTAAACACTTTTTCGGAGTACACACTGGAGGGAGGTCAACTTAGGTAGAATAAAGCCAGTTTGTGCAAGGGCCTCCAAATTGTCTCTTTTTCTTGCCAGTATACGTACGTACGGACTGTCTGACGTGCCTACTTGGATGCGGTCACTCATATAATCCTCCACCATTCTTTCAATGGTGACAGAATCATATGCAGTGACAGTAGACGACATGTCAGTAATCGTTGGCAGGTCCTTCAGTCCGGACCAGATGTCAGCACTCGCTCCAGACTGCTCTGTATCACCGCCAGCGGGTGGGCTCAGAATTCTTAGCCTTTTCCTCGCACCCCCAGTTGCAGGAGAATGTGAAGGAGGAGCTTTTGATGGGTCACGTTCCGCTTGACTTGACAATTTTCTCACCAGCAGGTCTTTGAACCTCTGCAGACTTGTGTCTGCTGGAAAGAGAGATACAACGTAGGTTTTAAATCTAGGATCGAGCACGGTGGCCAAAATGTAGTGCTCTGATTTCAACAGATTGACCACCCGTGAATCCTGGTTAAGCGAATTAAGGGCTCCATCCACAAGTCCCATATGCCTAGCGGAATCGCTCTGTTTTAGCTCCTCCTTCAATGTCTCCAGCTTCTTCTGCAAAAGCCTGATGAGGGGAATGAGCTCACTCAGGCTGGCAGTGTCTGAACTGACTTCACGTGTGGCAAGTTCAAAGGGTTGCAGAACCTTGCACAACGTTGAAATCATTCTCCACTGCGCTTGAGTCAAGTGCATTCCCCCTCCTTTGCCTATATCGTGGGCAGATGTATAGGCTTGAATGGCCTTTTGCTGCTCCTCCATCCTCTGAAGCATATAGAGGGTTGAATTCCACCTCGTTACCACCTCTTGCTTCAGATGATGGCAGGGCAGGTTCAGGACTGTTTGCTGGTGCTCCAGTCTTTGGCACGCGGTGGCTGAATGCCGAAAGTGGCCCGCAATTCTTCGGCCCACCGACAGCATCTCTTGCACGCCCCTGTCGTTTTTTAAATAATTCTGCACCACCAAATTCAATGTATGTGCAAAACATGGGACGTGCTGGAATTTGCCCAGATGTAATGCACGCACAATATTGCTGGCGTTGTCCGATGTCACAAATCCCCAGGAGAGTCCAATTGGGGTAAGCCATTCTGCGATGATGTTCCTCAGTTTCCGTAAGACGTAGTCAGCTGTGTGCCTCTTATGGAATGCGGTGATACAAAGCGTAGCCTGCCTAGGAACGAGTTGGCGTTTGCGAGATGCTGCTACTGGTGCCGCCGCTGCTGTTCTTGCTGCGGGAGGCAATACATCTACCCAGTGGGCTGTCACAGTCATATAGTCCTGAGTCTGCCCTGCTCCACTTTTCCACATGTCCGTGGTTAAGTGGACATTGGGTAGAACTGCATTTTTTAGGACACTGGTGACTCTTTTTCTGACGTCTGTGTACATTTTCGGTATCGCCTGCCTAGAGAAATGGAACCTAGATGGTATTTGGTACCGGGGACACAGTACCTCAATCAAATCTCTAGTTGCCTGTGAATTAACGGTGGATACCGGACACACGTTTCTCACCACCCAGGCTGACGAGACCTGAGTTATCCGCTTTACAGCAGGATGACTGCTGCGATATTTCATCTTCCTCGCAAAGGACTGTTGGACAGTCAATTGCTTACTGGAAGTAGTACAAGTGGTCTTCCGACTTCCCCTCTGGGATGACGATCGACTCCCAGCAGCAACAACAGCAGCGCCAGCAGCAGGAGGCGTTACACTCAAGGATGCATCGGAGGAATCCCAGGCAGGAGAGGACTCGTCAGACTTGCCAGTGACCTGGCCTGTAGGACTATTGGCTTTCCTGTGTAAGGTGGAAATTGACACTGAGGGAGTTGGTGGTGTGGTTTGCAGGAGCTTGGTTACAAGAGGAAGGGATTTAGTGGTCAGTGGACTGCTTCCGCTGTCATCCAAAGTTTTTGAACTTGTCACTGACTTCTGATGAATGCGGTCCAGGTGACGTATAAGGGAGGATGTTCCTAGGTGGTTAATGTCCTTACCCCTACTTATTACAGCTTGACAAAGGCAACACACGGCTTGACACCTGTTGTCCGCATTTGTGTTGAAATAATTCCACACCGAAGAGGTGATTTTTTTTGTAATTTGACCAGGCATGTCAATGGCCATATTCGTCCCACGGACAACAGGTGTCTCCCCGGGTGCCTGACTTAAACAAACCACCTCACCATCAGAATCCTCCTTGTCAATTTCCTCCCCAGAGCCAGCAACACCCATATCCTCATCCTGGTGTACTTCAACAGTGACATCTTCAATTTGACTATCAGGAACTGGACTGCGGGTGCTCCTTCCAGCATTTGCAGGGGGCGTGCAAATGGTGGAAGGCGCAAGCTTTTCCCTTCCAGTGTTGGGAAGGTCAGGCATCGCAACTGACACAATTGGACTCTCCTTGGGGATTTGTGATTTAGAAGAACGCACAGTTCTTTGCTGTGCATTTGCCAGCTTAAGTCTTTTCATTTTTCTAGCGAGAGGATGAGTGCTTCCATCCTCATGTGAATCTGAACCACTAGCCATGAACATAGGCCAGGGCCTCAGCCGTTCCTTGCCACTCCGTGTCGTTAATGGCATATTGGCAAGTTTACGCTTCTCATCAGATGCTTTCAATTTTGATTTTTGGGTCATTTTACTGAAATTTTGTTTTTTGGATTTTACATGCTCTCTACTATGACATTGGGCATCGGCCTTGGCAGACGAAGTTGATGGCATTTCATCGTCTCGGCCATGACTATTGGCAGCGGGTTCAGCACGAGGTGGAAGTGGATCTTGATCTTTCCCTATTTTAACCTCCACATTTTTGTTCTCCATTTTTTAATGTGTGGAATTATATGCCAGTATCAATAGCAATGGCCTACTACTATATATACTGCGCACAACTGAAATGCACCACAGGTATGGATGGATAGTATACTTGACGACACAGAGGTAGGTAGAGCAGTGGCCTTCCGTACCGTACTACTATAAATACTGGTGGTCACTGTCAGCAAACTGCAAAACTAAAATGCACCACAGATATAGAATCTAGATGGATAGTATACTTGACGACACAGAGGTAGGTAGAGCAGTGGCCTTCCGTACCGTATTGCTATATATACTGGTGGTCACTGTTAGCAAACTGCAAAACTAAAATGCACCACAGGTATAGAATCTAGATGGAAAGTATACTTGACGACACAGAGGTAGGTAGAGCAGTGGCCTTCCGTACCGTACTGCTAAATATATTGGTGGTCACTGTCAGCAAACTGCAAAACTAAAATGCACCACAGGTATAGAATCTAGATGGATAGTATACTTGACGACACAGAGGTAGGTAGAGCAGTGGCCTTCCGTACCGTACTGCTATATATACTGGTGGTCACTGTCAGCAAACTGCAAAACTAAAATGCACCACAGGTATAGAATCTAGATGGATAGTATACTTGACGACACAGAGGTAGGTAGAGCAGTGGCCTTCCGTACCATACTGCTATATATACCGGTGGTCACTTTCAGCAAACTGCAAAACTAAAATGCACCACAGGTATCGAATCTAGATGGATAGTATACTTGACGACACAGAGGTAGGTAGAGCAGTGGCCTTCCGTACCGTACTGCTATATATATACTGGTGGTCACTGTCAGCAAACTGCAAAACTAAAATGCACCACAGGTATAGAATCTAGATGGATAGTATACTTGACGACACAGAGGTAGGTAGAGCAGTGGCCTTCCGTACCGTACTGCTATATATACTGGTGGTCACTGTCAGCAAACTGCAAAACTAAAATGCACCACAGGTATAGAATCTAGATGGATAGTATACTTGACGACACAGAGGTAGGTAGAGCAGTGACCTTCCGTACCGTACTGCGATATATACTGGTGGTCACTGTAAGCAAACTGCAAAACTAAAATGCACCACAGGTATAGAATCTAGATGGATAGTATACTTGACGACACAGAGGTAGGTAGAGCAGTGGCCTTCCGTACCATACTGCTATATATACTGGTGGTCACTGTCAGCAAACTGCAAAACTAAAATGCACCACAGGTATAGAATCTAGATGGATAGTATACTTGACGACACAGAGGTAGGTAGAGCAGTGGCCTTCCGTACCATACTGCTATATATACTGGTGGTCACTGTCAGCAAACTGCAAAACTAAAATGCATCACAGGTATAGAATCTAGATGGATAGTATACTTGACGACACAGAGGTAGGTAGAGCAGTGGCCTTCCGTACCGTACTGCTATATATACT
The DNA here is from genome assembly GCF_028390025.1 of Pseudophryne corroboree. Lineage (NCBI taxonomy): Eukaryota > Metazoa > Chordata > Amphibia > Anura > Myobatrachidae > Pseudophryne > Pseudophryne corroboree. Next base: position 120,703,717 of record NC_086451.1, on the reverse strand, counting down.
GGTGGTCACTGTCAGCAAACTGCAAAACTAAAATGCACCACAGGTATAGAATCTAGATGGATAGTATATTTGACGACACAGAGGTAGGTAGAGCAGTGGCCTTCCGTATCGTACTGCTATATATACTGGTGGTCACTGTCAGCAAAACTCTGCACTGTACTCCTCCTATATAATACTGCTGGTCCCCAGTCCCCACAATAAAGCAGTGTGAGCACAGATATATGCAGCACACTGAGCACAGATATGGAGCGTTTTTCAGGCAGACAACGTATAATACTGGTGGTCACTGGTCAGCAAAACTCTGCACTGCACTCCTCCTATATAATACTGCTGGTCCCCAGTCCCCACAATAAAGCAGTGTGAGCACAGTTATATGCAGCACACTGAGCACTGATATGGAGTGTTTTTCAGGCAGACAACGTATAATACTGGTGGTCACTGGTCAGCAAAACTCTGCACTGTACTCCTCCTATATAATACTGCTGGTCCCCATTCCCCACAATAAAGCAGTGTGAGCACAGATATATGCAGCACACTGAGCACAGATATGGAGCGTTTTTCAGGCAGAGAACGGATAAAACTGGTGGTCACTGATCAGCAAAACTCTGCACTGTACTCCTCCTATATAATACAGCTGCTCCCCAGTCCCCACAATTAAGCAATAAGCACAAATATTTGCAGCAACATTAATAAACGGAGAGGACGCCAGCCACGTCCTCTCCCTAACATTTCCAATGCACGAGTGAAAATGGCGGCGACGCGCGGCTCCTTATATAGAATCCGAATCTCGCGAGAATCCGACAGCGGGATGATGACGTTCGGGCACGCTTGGGTTAACCGAGCCATACGGGAGAATCCGAGTATGCCTCGGACCCGTGTAAAATGGGTGAAGTTCGGGGGGGTTCGGTTTCCGAGGAACCGAACCCGCTCTTCACTAGTTATAATGAAGGTTTTTTTGTATACATTTCCAAATTATTGCTGCTTTCTGTTCACAAATACCTATGCCAATATTTTTAAGAAGTTTTAATAGTAATACTGTATATATTAATAAGATAATATAATAATCATGCTTACAGTATCTAACAGCCATACTGCGTGCCAATGTGATATTATTCTAGAGAAGTTTAACATTTAGTTTTTTTAATCTATTTCTGATGCTTTGAGATAAAACCATATTTCAAATTTCAAAATAATATTTTGTCGCTTTAAGTTAACAAAAACCAGAAAGACTATTTATTTTTTATCCAGGTCTTTCTTTCTTTCTTTTCTTTCTTTCTTTCTTTCTTTCTTTCTTTCTTTCTTTCTTTCTTTCTTTCTTTCTTTCTTTCTTTCTTTCTTTCTTTCTTTCTTTCTTTCTTTCTTTCTTTCTTTCTTTCCTTTCTCTCTCTCTCTCTTTCTTTCTTTCTTTCTTTCTTTCCTTTCTTTCCCCCTCTCTTTCTCTCTATCTCTTCCACACCCACTCTCTCACAATCACCCCAACACTATCTCTCCACCTGTCCCTTTCTCCCCTCCTATCCCCACTCTCTTTCTCACTCCAACACTTTTGCCCAGAGCTGGCCCTAACCAATATGATGCCCTAGGCAAGATTTAGGCTGGTGCCCCCTAGCACCACACACTGGTTC